>NC_064626.1:632997341-633311341 GCF_023864275.1 Schistocerca cancellata | reverse complement strand
ATGTCTGCGGGTAATGAGACTGCGGCTGCACTAGCGCCGCGGGCGCCCAGCGGCCGCTCGTGTAATTCCCAGCTCGGGGGTCCCCCGTCGCAAGTGCTGGCTGGGCAGTCGCGGAGATGATTGCCCAGCGCTCCTGGTGCATGTTGCAGACCCTGTGTTTGTGCGGGAGATTTTGAGCACATCCGGGCTAGGTTGAATCATCAGTCGGCGTTTCGATAGCAATTTCACTACCTGAAATACCTTCGAAAGCACTCCTACGGAACGCTTTGATATAGCAGCCGGCCAGAAGCATAAACAAAACGGGGAGGGATGACTGTCACGATATGACGGAAACCACTTTCGTGACACCTACTCGCATGTAATGCAAATTGTGCGAATATTGGGAATATTACATTTGTACCCTTAACTGTGACTCAATAAAGGGAATAATTTGTGTATTAAAATCATCTCGGCACACCTCGGGGTCGACCCACATCCCCACCAACCGTCTTCTATCCGCAGACCCCCATCATGTCCTCCATGCTCACTACTTTGAGATCCCCGCAGGAGGTCGAAAGTAATTGTGCATCCGCGCTGAAGGTGGTGTATTCATTGTCCATCGAGGCGAATCTGTTACTTTAAATACGTGGTGTCTGTTCCTTCGGACATATGTAATCAGTTAAATGAGGGTTTAAAAGAAACGTGTGTAATCAATTAAATAAGGGTTTTATTCTGCTCGAAGAAGCATTGGAACACTGTACGACGTTTGTTCCTGTGCTGCACAGAGTGTGCAAGAATTGTGCACTCAGAGTTGACAGAAGTTCCGTCGCTTGCCTGACGCCCAGTGTATGGGGCATTCAGTTGTCACGAGGAGTCCAAAAGGAAAAGAGCATTCCGTGTAGTTCCACAGGTTTTATAGCATTCGCAGAGTAAAAGTTACCCTAAGATTGGCAAAGGACTTCTTGTTAATTATAAACAGTGCGGGCAATTATTATGAATCAACAAGTTTCAAGAGACTAGCAGTCCAGATGACAGGCATCTTATCCGCATGGCTGTAACGGATCGTGCAGCCACGTCTCGATGCCTGAGTCAACAGATGGGGACGTTTGCAAGACGACAACCATCTGCACGAACAGTAGGACGACGTTTGCAGCAGCATGGACTATCAGCTCGGAGACTATGGCTGCTGTTACCCTTGACGCTGCATCACAGACAGGAGCGACTGCGATGGTGTACTCAACGACGAACCTGGGTGCACGAATGGCAAAACGTCATTTTTTCGGATGAATCCAGGTTCTGTTTACAGCATCATGATGGTGGCATCCGTGTTTGGCGACATCGCGGTGAACGCACATTGGAAGCGTGTATTCGTCATTGCCATACTGGCGTATCACCCGGCGTGATGGTACGGAGGTGCCATTGGTTACACGTCTCGGTCACCTCTTGTTCCCATTGACGGCGTTTTGGACAGTGGACGTTACATTTCAGATGTGTTGCGACCCGTGGGTCCACCCTTCATTCGATCCCTCTGCCGGCCGGGGTGCCCGGGCGGTTCTAGGCGCTACAGTCTGGAACTGCGCGACCGCTACGGTCGCAGGTTCGAATCCTGCCTCGGACATGGATGTGTGAGGTCCTTAGGTTAGGTAGGTTTAAGTAGTTCTAAGTTCTAGGGGACTGATGACCTCAGTTCGATCCCTGCGAAACCCTACATTTCAGCAGGATAATGCACATCCGCATAATGCAGGTCCTGTACGGATCTTTCTGGATACAGAAAATGTTAGACTGCTGCCCTGGCCAGCATATTCCCTAGACCTCTCACCAGCTGAAAACGTCTGGTCAATGGTGGCCGAGCAACTGGCGCGTCGCAATACGCCAATCACAGTCTTCATGAACTGTGGTATCGTGTTGAATGTGCATGGGCAGCTGTGCCTCTACACGCGATCCAAGCTCTGTTTGACTCAATGCCTAGGCGTATCAAGGCCGTTATTACGGCCAGAGGTGGTTGTTCTGGGTACTGATTTCTCAGGATCTATGCACCCAAATTGCGTGAAAATGTAATCACATGTCAGTTCTAGTATAATATATTTGTCCAATGAATACCCGTTTATCACCTGCATTTCTTCTTGGTGTAGCAATTTTAATGGCCAGTAGTGTATTAGAGGTATCTTATGACTTTCGTCACGTCATTGTATCCCTTTAAGCCTGAAAACGCTGCTCTGCCTGCTTATTTATCCCCATTGGGAGAGAGTAAATGTCTATTTTGCCAATGTACAAAGTTACAGAAACTGAGTTGTGAATCGGAAGATGCTGTACAGACACGCACCCCTGTGTTTCGAAGTTGCAGTGTAAGAACGCGACTCCCTGCTGAAGTGGGACTTGCACGTGGGACGACGTGAGCGTCTCGGACTGGCGGCCCTGTCGCAGGGCTATTTGGCGCGGGCCGCGCCCTGATTGATTGCTTAATCTCTTGACCCGGGAAATAAATCCTCCTCCGCCCGCCGTCGCGCTCGCGTCTATCGTGACGTCAGCGCCGCAGCAGCTTCCGCCGCCGGAGCCCGCAGGCTTCTCCCTGCCAGAGGCGCCGCTCTTCAGCTACTTGGCCTGTGCGACATCATGCTTCTGCCAGTGTCAGAGCAGGTGGCTGTTTGCGGGATACGAGGATAAAGCAGCGCGTCGTTGTTCGTTGCGGAAGTGGAAAACTGCGCCCTCAAAGGGACCGCAAGCAGTAGGCGCCTAGTGTTCCAAAATAAATTAGCCCACGCGAATACAGCAGCGGAAGTACACGAAGGAAGGAACTGAGACACAGAACCCGCGTACATTCCATCGTTCAGCAACAACATATCGCACAACGCCAGAAGAGGTTGGTAACGTGCCGCACCTTTTCCTATCTTTGCCCCCTTCATTTCGCTGTAGACTGGGAAACGACCCGAGACAAGACAACGACATCAAAAAACAGCTGGAACTGAGGCTTTCGTTCTTGGGGCACTGTGAAGAAGCCTTCCATTGAAGAGTTCACCGTACGACACTAATAATGGTGGACCTCTAGATACCACACTCTCAAGACAGGCTACTGAGTTTTTTCTCACATACTGGAGCGGTATCTGCTATTATTTTAAGGGGCCCAGATATCAAAGTATAGCATTTTCGACAATTAGCATTATTTGGATACGTGTTTTAGATGAGAATTTTGCATGGATGTTTGTTAAGAGATAGTACTGTAACAGTGATCATTGTTGATGAAATGATGGACCTTTGAAATATGGATGAATCAGTTGCCTTTTATAGTTGGGTGACGGCACTGTTGTTAGCGTAGTTGTAAGAGTTCGTTAAAAGATGTATGTGTTTGTAAGTAACCGTGCAGCGGTGAGTAATCAGCTGCAAATAAATCTACTTGTTCCCAGTAATAAACGTGTAAGAATAGTTGAATTTCATGTTATTATCTGGATCGAATTTTATGTTTAGATTGCTGCCGGAGGTTATTGTGCGATTGGTTAGTGCAATGTAGTGCTGTATTGGACATGGTCATGTTGGATGTGGCTCATCCTTGCGTTCCTCCGAATCACAGTTTTACAGTTTTCACAGCATGCCTCTCTTTTTTTTTTAAATTCGCGAAAGCGTTACGGAGATGATAAACTCCAGTGGAAGACTCTGCAGGAGAGACGCTCAGTAGCTCGGTACGGGCTTTTGTTAAAGTTTCGAGAACATACCTTCACCGAGGAGTCAAGCAGTATATTGCTCCCTCCTACGTATATCTCGCGAAGAGACCATGGGGATAAAATCAGAGAGATTAGAGCCCACACAGAAGCATACCGACGATCCTTCTTTCCACGAACAATAAGAGACTGGAATAGAAGGGAGAACCGATAGAGGTACTCAAGGTACCCTCCGCCACACACCGTCAGGTGGCTTGCGGAATATGGATGTAGATGTAGAATATATTAGATTGGTCTTGTGTTTGTATTTAAGCAATTTTAACACACTGCAGACGGATCCTTAGTGTTTCGCGCGCCATCCATTGCGGAGGAATATCGATATAACTAGTAACCTACACCCTGTCTGCACATGCTGTTAGCTGTGATATATTTTAACAACTTACTTTGTTAATGTGTTCGAACCAATGGACAATCTATCACACTTCACTGTCATCATGTACGTTTCGTTTAGTTAGCATTTAGATTGTATTTTGATATTTCAAATAGTTGCTCTTTTCGTCTCGAAGTATCGCCTGCTTTTAGAGATGACTCTATTCAGAAAACGGAAGGAAAATGAAGGAATCTCTCATACTTTCAGAGGTTTTTGACTTTTGTTTTCCTGGTGTTTGTAGTGAAAGGCGATGTTTTTGACGGTCATTTTTCTTGTGTTCCTAGTGACTGGGGATCCGAAAGAAAGTGAATGAATCTCTCTATGGTTCTAAGGACATTCCAGTGTTTTCTTTATTATCGATTTTAGTACATTGAGAAGCAACAATGTTTGTGTTAATGCCAGGAAGTCTCTTAATGCCTCTTAATGTATGTTTGTGGGTTATTGCGTAAAGATGAATATTTCAAAAAGAAACAAAATTCTCACTAAGCATTTACACTGAAACTGCAAAGAAATCGGTATAGGCATGCGTAATCTAATACAGAGATAGGTAAACAGGCAGAATACGGCGCTGCGATCGGCAACGCCTGTATAAGTGTGTGTGGCGCAGTTCTTAGATCGGTTACTGCTGCTACAATGGCAGGTTATTAAGATTTAAGTGAGTTTGAACGTGGTGTTATACTCTGCGCACGTGCGATGGGACACAGCATCTCCGAAGTAGCGATGAAGTGGAGATTTTCCCGTACGATCATTTCACGAGTGTGCCGTAGATATCACGTATCCCGTAAATCATCAAATCGCCGACATCACTGCGGCTGGAAAAAGATCCTGGAAGAACAGGACTAACGACGACTGAAGAGAATCGTCGACTGAAGAGAATCGTTCGGCGTGACAGAAGTGCAATCCTTATGCAAACTGCTGCAGATTTCAATGTTGGACCATCAACAATGTCGGCGTGCTTACCATTCAACGAAACATCATCGATATGCGCTTTCGGAGCCAAAGGCCCATTAGTGTACAGTACACTTAATAGCACGATACAAAGATTTACGCCTCGCCTGGGCCCGTCAACACCGACATTGGACTGTTGATGACTGGAAACATGTTGCCTGGTTGGACGAGTCTCGCTTCAAATTGTATCGAGCGGATGAACTGCGCGGGTAATGAGACATCATGAGTCCATGGACCCTGTGTGTCAGTAGGTGACTGTCCAAGGTGGTGGAGGCTCTGTAATGGTGTGGAGTGTGTGCAGTTGGAGTGATATGGGACGCGTGGGACACGTACGTAATCATCCTGACTGATCACCTGCCTCCATTCATTTCCATTGTGCATTCCGACGGACTTGGCAAATTCCAGCAGAACAATGCGACAACCCACACGTCCATAATTGCTACAGAGTGTCTCCAGGTACACTCCTCTGAGTTTGAACACTTTCGCTGGCCACTAAATTGCCCAGACGTGCTGTTCAAGAGAGATCTCCACCCGCTCTACTCTTTCGGTTCTGTGGACAGCCCTGCAGGATTCATGGTGTCAATTCCCTCCAGCACTGCTTCAGGCATAAGTCCATGCCACGTCTTATTGCGGCACTTGTGCGTGCTCGCGGGGGCGCTACACATCAGGCAAGTGTACCAGTTTGTTTGGCTCTTCAGTGTAGTTGATCATTTACGGTTGTAAACGTGCCGTTGAGATGTGTCAAACCACTCTCTCCTCCCCCTCGATTACACCGTCTCCTCTCCCCATCCTGCACCACAGCATCTCGCCCTCCGTGGTCAAACTAATCTTAACGTAGAGGAAAATTTGCGTTCTTAAGTGGCCAGTAGAGCTGAGATTGTTTCCTTACACGATTGTGCCACACAGTAGAGAATAAAACCAGCACCTGCAGAAGGCGTTAGGCCCTCGCTCAAAACGGACTGTCTGCTGGTGCGTAAGTCTGCGTGGCAGTGACGCGGCGGCAGGGCCCGGGCGGCTGTCAGACGCGTGATAACCCGCGACCCGGCGCTGACGCCGATTAATGGCCTGCCGGGGGAAGAGCGGGGCGGAGGCGCAGGAGCCACTGGCCGATACCCCGACCCGGACAGCTTGTGACTGAGCGCTTCCAATCCCGGCGCTCATAATAAATTTAAACTAACTGCCCCGTCTCGCGCCGTTCGCGAGAAATATGAGCCCCGGCCCTCGCGTGCTGCGCGCTCGGGTGCGTCTGTTTTTGTGGCTGTCTGCCCTCGCCCCAGTCGATGGCCCTCGTAGGCGCCCGTAAGTGTCGCCTTCATGACCCACTCGACCGCGCGGGTAATACCATATTTCCTAACGCTACCGCCGACTGAATTTTTATTTCTCAAAGATGACGCGCCGTCTCAAACGACACTCCTGTCGCAGACGTCTCAATGGAAAAATTGCCGCTCCGATGAATGTTTAAGTACCGTGGGTAAAGTCCGTAAAGGAGGGAAAACTATCCCATTCACGCAAAATAAAATTTGTGCAGTTTACTAAACAGTGTTTAGTGGTTAAAAAGGCTCTGAGCACTATGGGACTTAATATCTGGGGACATCTAACCCAAGGACATCACACACATCCATGCCCGAGGCAGGATTCGAACCTGCGGCCGAAGCGGTCGCGCAGAGTGTTTAGTGATCGCGATACAACATTTATGTCGAGTTTACTTATTGCTGTAGTTGACGAGCAATGCCACTGCTGTCTGTCTTGTCCACTGCTGTCTGTCTTGTCCACTGCTGTCTGTCTTGTCCACTGCTGTTTTATTTAAGTGAGCGTGTGTGGCGCAATAGTTGAGTGAAGCAGGATGCAGTTCCTCAGTTCCCTCTTGGTTGTTTTGGGATTCCATTGCTGAATGCGTGGATGTAATGTATTGCCTGCAAATCAGCAGAAAGAGGCGTTATTGAGAGACTAAACGATTAACGACTAAACGATTAACAAACAGTACTGTTAGTAATCACATCCATTAAATACTTTGGAATATGTGTACGGAGAGATCGAAAGAGCAGCAAAAACTTCAAAACTAATCTTCGGAAAGGCAGATATTAGACAGATTCATTAAGGAAGAATCCTGAACAAGTGTAGTACGGAACTTAAACGTTTGGACCGTACCAAGCAGATTCAGGGAAGGTTCATTTATTAGCGTGCAACATAACGGGATGCCCGTTAAACTCCAATGGCGGACGCTGCAGCAGAGGCATTCCGAATCAAGGTGTAGCAGAGAGCGTACGTTCCCAGAAGAGTCTAGTAGCTTATTGTCCAAAAAATAACAATGTTTTGATAGGAATTTCTCTACATCAATATTATACACTTTTACGTAGTTCCCATAAACTATTTTCACTTGCGTCTAGGCTTTTGTCATTCCCCGTAACACTTTCGGGCCTCGACCTCTTGGATAGCATTTCGGTCGCTCAGCGATGCTTTTTGAAAAATCTCGTCTAGCTTTCTAAAACAGAGGCCCTTTACCCTTTCCTTTACTTCTGGGAAAGAAAGGAGTCACAGGACCGACGTCTGGCGATTGGCTGGTGTACCATTGGTGTAAATTTTGACTAAAAATTTAATTATCGTGATGGAAAAAGTCATTAATCATTTCGCCACAAGTCAGGTATGTTTTATCGGATTGCTTCAAGCAAATGCCGTTGAAATTGTAAGTGGTTCTGATTGATGTTTGACGGTTTGGTACCGACCCAGGGTGCACTACACAGTTCGTCAAAGAACACAGCGAGCATAACATTCCCATTTGACTGCGATTGTCTACCTTACGTTAGGAGTGCTGAACCATATTTTCAACGTTATATTAGTATTTCTACAGCAATGTAGACCCCATCTAGCGACTTCCAATTTTCCGCTTCTTTTGTTGTAAATTCAGCAGTTTCGGAACAAATATTTCTGTCATAAGTTTTATATCGCTTCATGCTGAGATGTCAAGGGAACTCGTCGTTTTCGTCAAATAAATAGTCACCGATACTAGCAAAACATGTAACTTGGTTGACCGCCAACGAAAGATTAAACATAGAGATGGTCAACAGTGTACAGATACTTCTGCGAGATGTTCAGTCACTTCAACGATAAGTACGCGAGAATCTGACTACTGCAGTACATGAAATCACAAAATTCCCTAAATTTCTCAACACACCTCCGGAAAAGACCTTAAAGTAAGGCACATTTGAGATAACACAGAAGCAAACAACAATCTTTCTTTCCTCGGACCATTTACTACTGGAACAGCAGAGGAGGGCATGGGTACACCGAATGTCCTCTACCAGGAAGCATAGAGTGGCTTGCGTAGTACAGATGAAGACGTAGTAAAAGTCATGTGTGACATTTTTTCCCCAGCCTAGTCAAGCCTGGTGCTCACTCTCCAAAGATAACAGTGAAGAGACATCGAAAACTAACCGCCCTCCCTTGTTATGTGTTTCTGACACAAATTTAACGCTCCGCAGCGAAATTTTGAAATCTATTTCCCTTCTGGTAACAACAAGAATTAAAATTAGACTTTATTTATCCACACACATACTAGGCACTGCTGGCTGATACCTGTTAACTCACTGTCAACGTCAGTATTAGAGTAAGCTGATTTGTAATGCAGTGTCTATATTTCCACACACGCAACTCACGAAACGTTTCTGAGTGGGATTTCTCGAGAACGAACATGAAGTGAGACTATACAGGATGTTCTTCGGCGTACATACACGAATCGGACAAAAACATGTACTGTGCAGTTAAGAGTGCATTATGTAAGAGGTACGTGCGGAAGCTATAAAACAAGCAATGGAAGTAAGGTATTTCGTATTTCCAACCCCGCCGAGATTATGTACTAAGGCGGGGAGTCGTCGACGGTTTGGGCAGCCATATCGTGGTATCCCATGGGCCTCATGGTCACTCCACGAGGTCACATCACTGCCGAGGATTATGTGACCGTTTTGGCTGATCGTGTCCATCCCGTGGTACATTGTTCGTTCCCCAGTAATGATACTGTGTTGTAAGCCGACCGGGTCCACTGTTCAGGAATGATTTTGTGAGCAGGAGAATGCGCTGCAGTCATGGACTGTGCGGCTGGTCTCGGCGGAGGTTCGAGTCCTCCCTCGGGCGTGGGTGTGTGTGTTTGTCCTTAGGAAAGTTTAGGTTAAGTAATGTGTAAGCTTAGGGACTGATGACCTTAGCAGTTAAGTCCCGTAAGATTTAACAAACATAACACACAGCAGGAGAATGAACTGACACATCCTTCCTGACCACAACAGTCAGCAGATCTCAATATTATTAGACCTTTGTGGTGTACTTCGGAGAGAAGGGTGTGTTATAGCCCCCCACCCTCATAATCGTTACCCGGATTTGCCACTATTTTGCGGGAACAATGGTATAAAACTGCCTTGAAAACTACGCAGAGCCTGTATTTATACGAGACGGCAAGTATCTATTTTGAATGTCATGTAGTTTACTGTATCGTAATGGTTTTTGGTTTTTCCTTATTTTGTCGAAACTCCCCTGTACGTAAGCGACGGGAAAGAAAACTAGTTGTTGCATGCCACAGTTTGACATCTCTGCCTTTGATACTTTTTCGCGGAAGTCGATAATACGTATTGTATTTTGAAGGGGGAAAAGGAGCTTCACGGTGCGTTTCATTTTTCACTGGGGGAAAAAAAAATTCCGCCTCTCGAAAATGTTTCTGAAATTCCCTTAGTGGTACAACTCCATGCGTTCCGCAATCGATTATGCGTCTATTCATTCTTTCCCAGTGTCAGTCAGATGGGATTTTCTAAGTGATTATACAAGGATTGTTCCCTTTTAACGACGGAGTTAGTAAATATTACCTGCAGAATCGGATGATGTTCCACGCTCTGGCCCGTTGTCATTCCCAATGAAACTCTAGGCTCAGAGCAGAGCAAGGCAGGACTGGCGGAACCCATGACGCAGGTGGGGTAAGGTGGGTCTGTGCTCGCGGCTGCATTACGTTGCCAACCTTGGGCCGGGTGTACGGTGTCGCGCGGAACATTTCTTCCGCTGAATCCGTCAGCTACGACACAACTGAAAAGTTTAAAGTGCGCATTGTACGTGCTGTCTCTTTGCAACTTTTCCCGTATAGAACTCCGCTCATTCCCGGCGGGGTCAGGGATTTTCTCTGCCTCGTGATGGCTGGGTGTTGTGTGCTGTCCTTAGGTTAGTTAGGTTTAAGTGGTTCTAAGTTCTAGGGGACTTATGACCACAGCAGTTGAGTCCCATAGTGCTCAGAGCCATTTGAACCAACTCCGCTCCAAGTGAAGACGCGAAAAATAATCATACGCATAGAATTTAAAAAAAGGGTGATAATTTTTTCCATTGTCCATCGTGACAAAAGATAAAACTCTCCTGAGCATAAAATGGTTTAATAGCCCTTTCCCGGTTGTAGATGATATGTTTTGCCTTCTTCTGCTTTGTGAATTCAGTTACACAGTGGGACCTACCGTTCAGCATGGTCTCCGAATCACAGTGCAGAGCTTCCCCCCCCCCCCCCCCCTTCACGCTTAAACGAATCGTTCCTAGGAGTGAAAGAAGATTCATTGGACAGGAGACATCGTACGACCGACTGAGAATTGAACCTCAAAAATTGTTCAAATGGCTCTAAGCACTACGGGACTTAACTTCTGAGGTCATTAGTCCCCTAGAACTTAGAACTACTTAAACCTAACTAACCTAAGGACATCACACACATCCCTGCCCGAGGCAGGATTCGAACCTGCGACGTAGAGGTCGCGCGGTTCCAGACTGAAACGCCTAGAACCGCTCGGCCACACCGGCCGGCATTGAACCTCAAACTTTTTGTGTAGTCTGATATATATTTACGTCATATAGCCACACTTAGTGGCGCTACAGTCGACAAGTACTCTGCCCGAGACTAAAATGGAAGAAGAATCCAGAAGGGGAGAAGGAAACTTAATGTATGTTCACGGGTTGGGAAACTGTAATGTTATTTCAGTGGTCACGAATCGAGTCAGATTTAAGAGATTTCGCACTACGAGCACACTTTCCAGTATGACGTTGCACCCCCTTTGACTTGGATGCATGTACTTTCACTATTGGGAAGGGTGTCATAAATCCGTTGTATCATTTCCTGAGATAAGCTGGCAGACATACCAAGCGTCGATTTTCTGGATGCTGGTACTGGGATGGAGTTGATGTCTGGCTGGCCCCTAATGTCACATCCCAATGCCCCTTAAATCTGCATTTTGCTGGGCAAAGAGAAGCGCACAATAAGGTCCCATTTGGACATTTGGGAGAGAGAATGTTATCAAACCCTAACCTGTATGCGGTATTCCTGTGTCCAACACAGTGATTACTCAACGTCTGATGCTGTTCGCACTCGTTATATATACTACCAGTCCTTATAATAACACTAAAGCACTGTGGCGCCCGTTCCACCTGTCACAGAGAATTGTCTTAGTCGGTTCCCCTGCGTGTGGGATCCTACACCCAGTGAAACTACATGCATCCAGGTCAAAGGGGGTGCAACGTCATACGAATGCTGTGGGGCAGATCTACAGTAACCCTATTGATTACACGGTGTTAAAAGTGCGCGGCAAACGTCACAGGAAAATATTCAACTAACTCCAATGAAGATACAGAGAGAAAAGCGTTAGACATCTCAGGGAGTCTTTCTCTCAAAATTGTAAGAGCAAACATTTCAATAAGCCTAAAGGAAAATACTATTTTCTCACAGTTTCATGACGTGTAATGTTTACGAGGATGAAGACTAGAAATGTTTGTGCTTCTCTGAGAGGTACTGTCAGTCTTCCTTTCCGCGTATCGTCTGTGAAGGCAGCAGGACTGTGGCTTACGGATTATAAGTGTAGAATAAAGCTGTAAAACTCTGTAATTGTTGTTGTAATTTGTTTAGCAAGTTAAACTGCGACATCTAAAACGGGCAAACACATCTGATGCACGAAAGAAAGTTGTTGGTGTTACTGCATTACGACGACCCTTAAACTAGGACGTAGCTAATAGCTGCGGTCGGAATGTTAGTTGGCAGCGAAAGCAGTGATGCGCCATTGTAATAGTCCCATTACACCCGAGAGCGACATCTCATTTGTGGTGACACAGAGGCTATAGCACCCAGTACGTGGAAGTAGTTTGTTACGCTGTCACGGAACGAATTCCCCCTGACGTTCCGAGAGTCCTTTCCTACTGTTAAATACAGCACTAATTCCGTTACTCCCAGTGCGATATTCGTATGACGCAGTGGTTGCGGTTTAACGTACGGAGAGAGAGCTGTGTGTTTCAGATGGTAGAATAAAATTGAAAACATAAAATTTGGTTAACAGAACACCTGCAACTGAGGCATAACTGACTCAGACAATAAACCGCTTCAGTTGTAAACGATTTTATAGGTTCAATCACGATCGCAGTACGACAGTCGCTAGTTCTTGGGCGCGGCTGCCTTGTACCACCGCTTCACACCATGTCTCGGCTCCACGTGTGGCAGTCACCTGCCCGCAGCAGGTGTCCAGTGTGCGGCGGTCACGTGCGTTATGGCCTAAGTTCTCCTCCGTTGTTCGCTAATAATCTCTTTGTTTCTTCTTCCTGTTTTTCTTCGTTTGACCGTTCACTTCTGAAGGTAATTTTGTTGATTATTTGGTGCGACACCAGTGTTTTTTCCATATTTACAGGTGGGCAGCGTTATCAGAAGGAACACATGGTATACAATCTCGTGAGCTGTCAGTCGGTTTGCAATATGACACGTACAATCCACAGAGAGAATATGCTCTGGTGCATTTGGCTGTGTAATGGACGTAGGGATGGGGAGAAAGAAGGCTCGCAGTAACAAATTGAGGCTGCTAGAGATGTTCTATAATTACGGAACAGGAATGTAGGTATGTCGTCATTAATAACGAGGAGAGACGTTAAAATTATACGCAGAAACTTAGTTGCTGCCCTCCCCCCTCATCATACACACACTTGTTAAAAGAACGAAAAATTGTCTTTAGGTGAAGTAAGGCGCTCACGACGCTCTACTATCAAAATCGGTATCGAAAGCGCCTGCCCACTAGCTCCACCCCCATAGCTTTTCGTCTCGGGAGATACGTACTACAGATCGATATTAAAGTACTTCAGGAGCAGCTATAGAAGTTTGATTACATATTGATGAGCCCCTCATCAATATAAACCAGCATTCTGTATTTGAAGGATATGTTTACACATTGCGTGAGCGCTGGACGAGGGACGCTCCGTCCACCCCACCCTGGTTCCCTCGCACCTCCAACCCCTTCACTCCACCTTCTCCTCTTCCCAGACCGATAGAATTCTGTTACTTGAGCCAGACAGCGTGACCTTTGACGGCGCTGCAACACGAAGACAGTTTAATTCCAGTGAGGACGGAAATAAGATTCCCCATCCAACACTACCCAGTTATTAAATACTATTCCTGTACCGTTCAGATACTATTCCTGTACCGCTCAGAGAGAATATCGAAGCAATACACTAATGAACCATAGCCCAGTTTCTGTATAATAGCAGTAAGGCAGGAATGCTACCGCCTGCAGGCGAAGGAGATCGGTATTGTGGGTTGCCCTTCGGACTCTCCTACAGCGTACATTCTGAAGTTTTTTTTACGTTATAGATCTTATTTCCGGAGTCTTACCGTGATACTGTACGTTGCGCAGAAATTGGTATAGTTGTTTTTGTTGCCGGTGAAGTCAGCGATATTAACTGTTTCGACCGAATTAGGGCATCGTTTGGTATAACACTACAATAAACAGAAATAAATGCTTACGTTATTCCCTGTCATGTAAGCTATGTACGAGATTCATTCGAATGAAACCTCATCAGTGCGTCTGCCTTTGCCTTCCACGTAAGTTGACACCATATAACTGCGAATATGGTGGCGCCATCTATTGGTAGAGAGACACGCGTGCGTACCGGTTGATGTTGCGTAGCGCCAGTGTGGTTTCACGCCGAAGAGAAGATGGTCCACCACACAACATTCAGGCGAGTAAGCAAGGACAACGAGGAGTGATTCGATTTTTGGCGGCAGAGGGAGTTGGAGGCCGTGAAATGTATCGACGGATGAAGGCTGTGTACGATGAGTACAGTCTGGGTCGTTCAAGTGTTGTGGAATGGCGCAGACGGTTTCTTGAGAGGCGCGAGTCACTGGAAGACTGATGCACCTCCTGGAAGTGTCATCACACCGCCGGAACATCCACCGTACAGTCCCGACCTTTCACCGCGTGACTTTAAAGTGTTACAATGCTCCTTATACATAAGACAAATGTGCGAACCTACCAGGTCACGTAGGTAGGCTTTAGCATGTTCTATTTAAATTTATTGCCATATTAAGTTGATCTCCGTTTCTACTTACATTTATTAACGTTGTAAGGCGTCAGGCAAATCCAACACCTGCCACGAAAACCCTGACATGATAAGCAAATCCGGCAGTATGTCACATAACTCCGAATAAATCCTGACATCAAATTAACCAAAATAATACGATCAACGAGTGAGCAATTGGAATACCACAGACTAACACAAGAACGCCTAAATGCATGTCATACCTCCCCACCGTGAAACAGACACAGTTCAGAGGGGAGAAACGAGAACAGAAACAGAGAGCAGAATCGAGTAGGTTAGGAGGCCCTACAATAAGGGACGGACACCCACGTCTCCAGCTGACCGCCAAAACCACCCCCCAGCCCATGTTAAAAGATAGAGCCCTCCAGAAGAACAGTATAGATCTTACGATAACGCTAAAAGGACCACACCAACTGCAAGTTTTAGCGTGAGACTTTTTCACGTCTCTGACGTTGCAAACTTTAAAAACATTGCCCAACCCCGAAAAGTATAACGTTTCTCATTGGATAGACAGAATTTTGTAGGCAGAACTTAAGGTTAACATTGACACGCTGATTGGTCTGTTGAAAACACAGCCAGATAGCTTTTTTAAACCAACTTCGGTAAATTGTAGTAAGGAGAAGTTAGGGGAGAGTTGCTTGTGAGACGGCAAGGTGCGTGGAACTGTGCCTCCCGCCACCCCCTGACGCTGCCTAACACCAACAAGGTAATGAACGCACGCGATGCCGCATAACAGCGCATGTAGCTTCACTCAGAACTGCAGAAGTCTCATCTGTTACACCCCCTTTTTGCGTAATACTAGTGTCGATCGTCAATTACAGCTCATGGTGTTCACATTTGCCACTTGAAGTAAAAATCTGAAACGCGATGATTTTTCTGTTATATAGTTACTGAGAAGCCACATCAGCCACTGTAATTTACGACAAGTTAGATAAGTAATTGAAGATAATTGAGGTTCACTGTAGACCATTTTGATAGTTTTCTCTTTTGTGAAACTTAATTTAAACCTTGATTATAGATGTGATATGGCATCGGTCATCCTTTGATCCATTGTAGAACTTGGAAACCCATTCAGGGAATATTCGTTCACATTTTTGTTGAACGCAGTTGGTTTTTACCATCCTGTATTAAAGTATTTCCTTTTATCAATAGTGCAATTTATAAACAATGCAGTTGGTTTTTACCATCCTGTATTAAATTATTTCCTTTTATCAATAGTGCAATTTATAAACAATGTTTAGTGAGTAGAATAAAATTTCCAATGGTAAACTTAACTGCTTTTTCGACCTTATTTTACCAGCTAACTAAATATAGGAAAGCCTTGAACCCCTTCCACTAAATTTAGTTAGTATTAAGATTCTTTTACAGGGAGTGCAGTGGAGCTGACGCTGAAATCGTTAAGTATTTGATTATATCATCGCTAGTCTCACCGAACTCTTCTGAACTCTGCACGTCATGTGTGCTCTGGCGTTTCCTTACCAGCAACAGGTCCCAGTTTCAAACTAGTCTATTCCCTAAAAAACACGCTCAGAGCGTCGTTGCACGAAAGTGGTAAGGAGACACGACTTAGAACAGACAGACACCACGAAGAATGTTACAACGTCTGCTGGTACATTTTGGTTTTTAGTGTAAATAGCTTAGACGCAAGGGAATAAATAAAATACACATATTTCTCTCTATTCTAGTGTTTAATCAAAAGATGGCCCAGTACAAGCGGAACTAGCAATAACGCTCAATGAAACGTGATGTTGACTCCGTTGTTTATAAAAAGAATTTTCGAGTTGGAAATCGTAGTCTAGTTAAGAAACATCGCATCAGGACGTGACAGCGACTGAATTATAGTTATTAAAATTTTTTTTAAAAATTATACAGAAACTTTCACTTTCTAGACCGCAGTTTACATTGGACAATTGAACGAAGATAAATAGTTTCGGTTGTGTATAACAACCATCTTCAAATCTGTAAAAAAGCGGACAAAGAGAAATTCATAACAAAGGAATAAACAGTTTAAAAATGTTACAGCCGACACAACATAGGGAGACCTTTCTCCATTATTAAAATGAACATACATTACAGTCGACTTTACAGCGTTGCATGGATGATAATTTTAGTGCTTTCTAAGTAACCTAACGTTCAGATAGTTGCAGTTGAACAGTATCAAGGGTGCACATCAAGCAGAAAGACAGACGCATTCGTATTAAAAAGCAGCCAGATTAAAACAATACTGATATTAAAACATCAAAGCACAGCCTGGTCTTAACCCTGCAGAAATAAACAGCACTATCTAAGGAACAGTAACGTGTAAATAATCCTGAAATTTTAGGCAACAAAAGGAGACACAATTCAAAGACTAGTAATGTATCCTACATGACAGCATACCACGTGCAAAAGACATACTCTATATAATTGTCAAATGACATGACTACATTAAAATTCTAGTGCAACACCAAAATGCACACACATGCCATAATCTGCGTCTCACTTCACTTTTCGTGTATTTTCTAGTCATTTATGGGACGTACCTATTTTTTGTTTGATTTTCTCATCAGCAGTGCTCTTCTTTTTAAACGCGCAGAAATTCCAATCAGATTATGCGATGTAATGAGGAAAAATGTTTGCAGCAAGCCAGAATGATCGCTTTATTTATCTGTAAAAAATTAAAGTGCTTAGCAGCAAAATCTTATATTGGAACTTTCTGGGAGGTTAACACTGTTCCGATGATAGCCTTTAGCAGTAATTGATTCTACCTTCAAAATATGACTGGTTATCACATTTGGCATGTGGCGAAAGCTTGAGTCCTGGACCGTCTCACATTTTTTTCATCTATCGACATGGTTAGCAACATTGCACACTCAGTTTCAGAGAAAAATTTGTTTGCGGAGGTGACATTATACTGAAACGAGATTTCGTAAAAAATCGACTTTTTGACTAGTATAAAAAAAACCTTAGTTTTCTACGTTAAACATAGAATGCGTAAAATTGTATTCCACTGTCAGAAAGGCACTTTAGACTCAACTTCATTGTGTCCTCTTTGTTACATACACGACGAGTTTACAAGCAATTCGAGTGCAAGAACTTAAAGATGTTTACACAAGCCGTTCTAACTGACGTCCGTCGGGTTTACTGCGGTAGCGGAAAATCTGGGAGCGCGCGTTGGATGAGGTGAAGCGGTGTATTCGAACAGATTTCGTACAGAAGTTTTGTCAGGAGTGTAACTTCGCTCAACTTGCCACGTCGGCGTGACTTAATAGTGTTGTTTTGGAGTATTCGGGTTTTTCTATGCTCAGTTTCGACGATCGAATCAGGGGTGTGTAGGTCGGTTGCTACTGGCAGTGGTACTGCGTGTACTCGTCATTTGGAAGCCGACCAGAGTACATATCTGAACGAGACTACCGGTTCGCAGAAAACTGGAATCAACAACTCGTTGGAACACCCGAAAAAACTATCATTACTATCATGTAAGTTGCTAACAATTCAGCGTGTTCATAGGCGCAGAGCAGAGGAAATGTTAAACAGATCAGGGACACGATGAAATATGCATAAATGAACATTCCGGCGTTTACAGAGTTGTTGCTTTACGTGGCAACTTCACCATGAGAGCAAGCTCCGGGAGATTAAAGACTCGCCACAGCTTGGGTGACTTCCCCTCGTCCATCTCGTAGAGACTGAATAATTTTAGCTAGACAACATAATGAGCGTCTGTTAAGCGACGACTTCAGTGTAACGAGTCACTGACTGTGTCACACTTTCTGACCCAGTATCAGTTGTTAACCTTTTACGTTGTAATGGTAGGCACAGCGAAAGAGATTTAATTTCCGGCCGTGGACGCTTGTTCTCATATAAAATTGTATCGAACCGCTTCTTAAAAGGAGGGTCGCTGTAGTAGTTCAGTTTATCTTCCTTCTATGTTTATTTGCTGTCTAACCGTCGTTCGAGATTAACTGTACTTAATCATAATACCTTACCCACCTACTAATGCCGTTTAGGCACCTCTGTCAGCTAACCTTAAGAACCACGAAATGCTTTTCCTAGGAAAAGGTCAATTTTAAGACATGACTTGGGTGCTTATGACTTCCGCATTTTTGCATTCTAAAGCCCTCTTCCATTCAATATCCTACAAAGAAGAGAAGAAACAACTCAACTGCGTTTCGTCCTGGGCATACAGGTTCCCAGTTGAAAGTTGTGCGTGCAGACTAAAACTCCCGCCAACTCTTTTGAATAATTCTGAATAGTGTGTGCTGTAGATTTACAACCACTAGTCAGAAACTCGTGTTCAGAATAAAAAGGTGTTTTTCGTGTATCACGAAAGACTCAATAATAAGTGCTACACAGTACTTATAATTGGCCTGCAAGCGGAAGGACATCACCCCCTTACAAAAAATATATACAATGTGGGAGGATAGAGTAAAACTTTACAGTCGTATTGCACCAGTCGAGTCGAACTAACGATTGGAAGCAATTGCTGTTGCAACTTAACGGCGTACGAGTGATTCGGTGAAGTAATGGAAAATATCGCAAAATACGTGTAAACGATTATCGATAGAGTACCACCGGCGCGTCACATCTGCTGGTTGCTGTGCGGACAGTAGCGTTAACGCATATTCAGTATCCGCGTGTTCTACGTTATTTATGTATTCTGCTGAGGCCATTAACGGTGCTGTGGGGGCCATTCGTTGTTTCCGCAACACGCATGCCCACAAATTACTAGCAGCGGAATTTCAGGAACGCAGAACCTCGTTGACGCCTCTTACTTACTGTCAGCGGCAGCGTGCGGGAGATTCCTCTTCCCATCTGTATGCCTCTGTTTCGCATATCTCAGCCTAAGTAATGCTTAGCTTGTCGTTTATTTGTGCTATATGTGTCTATGATCTGAATTGATTAATATGAATGGAAGCCCCTTAAAAAAATAGTAAGTTCTACTCTGCAGTCGATCGTAACATTTAAAGTAACTTGCTGAGAGTCTGAGGACCACTACTCCAACGAGGTGCGTAGAGTCCCCATGACGAGGGAAAGATTAGCAAATTGTCGTGGTTAACGTAAAGCCTTAGTTTAAATCGTGCGACGTGATAGGGTAACAATTACACACAAGTTTCCATACGGCCTTTATTTTCGTAATGGAATTTTGAGCTCTGTTACCTACTGCACTTCCACAATTCATTAAGCTTTTATTTTGTTCGTACGAAACATCTATTACCATGTTAATCACTAGCTGTAAATATTTATTATTACGTCGTAATGACTGTGACAGTTCCAGAATGGAGGATTAAAATTTTTTTCCCCTCAAAGGCCTTTGTCATTTTTTGGGCGTTTTCTTTTTTTGTTTGTCCAACTTTCTTTCGTTGTTTCGGCCTAATTTTCCATTCATTTGTATTTTTTCTCCCTTTGGGTCAGTCTCTAAATTGCCCTCTTCACCATGTTATCATAGGTAAGGCACCTAAAGTCAAGTCACACGAAAAAAGAACTGACAATGTGAGCGGCTCTGCGAGTCTGTTCCGTTGTCTAGTTACTGTGAAACATACTCAGGTAATCTGACGATGACGATTTGGCAAAAAGTCGAAACTGGTAATGATGCCATTATGTGACCTGAAGCGAAAATACATAGTAATAACGCACTACGCCTGATTTGTACAACTGTTTATAAGTTATACGAAAGATGACTATAGTAATACACGGTCCAGTCACATTGTGATCACCCATGAAAAGGCTGAGTAACCAACATCTGCTGCGTGGGTGTATAGGGAGAGTGTCAGTGAGGTCCTAGGAGGTAGCGACGGGGATGAAGAACTACGCCGACTCCAGTGCTCTGGCCAACTGCTCTAGGTTTCTCGTTTGAGGGCCAGTCTCCAGAACAGGGCGATCGAGGTGGTCCCGCAGATTCTTCTCCGGCTCTAAATGCGAGAGGGGGGGGGGGGGGGGGTTGGTGGCCAGGGCCGGGGGAGCACTGTAAACGCATCCTGGTGCTCTGTGTGACACGTAGCATTGTCTTGCTGGTAGATGCCATCGTGCCGAGGTAATACTACGAATCTGCTAATAGGGCTATTCGCCCCCTACCCATCTCCGTAACCGTCGTTTATTCCTGCGATCTATAACACGTGGTGCACTACAGCTGCCTCGGCGCCGGTGTTGGATAACACCATTTTACCGTACCTGGTGTACTGGAACCACGGCTTCACGCAAACAGTTTCGCAAAGAAACTTCCTGGCAGATTAAAACTGTGTGCCGGACCGAGACTCGAACTCGGGACCTTTGCCTTTCGCGAGCAAGTGCTCTACCAACTGAGCTACCCAAGCACGACTTTGCCCCGCCCTCACAGCTTCACTTCTGCCAGTACCTCGTCGGCTACCTTCCAAACTTACAGAAAATCTCCTGCGAACCTTGCAGAACAGGAGAACGAGGCGTGAGTCGTGCTTGGGTTGCTCAGTTGGCAGAGCACTTGCCCGCGAAAGGCGAAGGTCCCGAGTTCCAGTCTCGGTTTGACACACAGTTTTAATCTGCCAGGAAGTTTCATATCAGCGCCCACTCCGCTGCAGAGTGAAAAATCTCATTCTGGAGTTTCGGAAAGTTTCATCCCTGGTCCGAAAGCCAATGACCGTGCCCAATAGGACGTCAGATACATCGCTCCGTTTCCGTACTACTGCACCGTTTTTCGCCACTCCCCTCCTCCTCCCCCACCAATCAAGCTTTACATACCCTCCACTGTTAGTGCTGCCACCTGCCAACTCAGAGTAAGACTCATCAAGACTTACAACCAATAAAAACGAAAATTTTCTGCTCCGTATAATCACAAACTAGAAGTAGCATGCAGACAACGGAGCTCACAAGAAGCGTGACCTGGAGCGGTAGCCCCAAAGCCAGGAAAGGTCGGAATTACAGTGGAGGGGGCCGCTAGTGGTCAGTAGCTACTAGTTGTCATGGTTCCACTGGCCTAAAAAAGTGGTATCACACAGTAATTACTGCTAAACGAAGAGTTGAGACACGGAGGACATCAGTAGGCAGTGACACTGTATCCGGAATCCCACGCGTGTACAAAAATCAATGAGGACGGGCCGCAAAGTGTGTGCCGTGCCGTGCCTGTGGTGCTCCAGCTTGCCCCCTCCACCACCACCCTCCTTTGCTGCGGATGAATAATAAACGCAGCGCAGCGCCTGGCTCTCTCGCCAGCCGTGACTCGGCGAGTTGAGTTTAACTCCGTGCTCCTGTGGCGGATGCCACGCGCTCCTTGCCCCAAAGAGAACCCCGCCACGCAACCGCTTAATATGAACAAATCACACGCGCTGACAATATTGTGTCGAGATTAACTCAAAAATATATCTTGCTTAAACCTTCGCTTCGGGTACAGTGCCTGCTGAACAGACAACTACATAAAGAGTTCAGGAGAGCCAATATCCTGACTACCAACGGAATGTCTAGCCTCCTACCTAAAGCGTTGGGAAGAGGAAGTAAATGAACTTGCAGTGGATGGCTCAGCTCCTGTTATTTCATTCTCAAAAGAGGCAGCGTGTCATTAGGACATTCTTTGCAAACTATTGGAGTTGCTTAATATCTGCGAATCACATACACTATGTGATCAGAAGTATTCGGACACCTGGCTGAAAAATGACTCAAAAGTTCGTGGTGTCCTTCATCGGTAATGCTGGAATTCAATACGGTGTTGAGAGCTTCCACTCTCGCAGGCACACGTTCAATCAGGTGCTGGAAGATTTCTTGAGGAATGGCAGCTCATCCTTCACGGAGTGCTGCCCTGAGGAGAGGTATCGATATCGGTCGGTGAGGCCTGGGACGAAGCCGGCTTTCCAAAAGATCCCAAAGGTATTGTATAGGATTCAGGTCTGCACTCCGTGCAGGCCAATCCATTACCGGGATGCTACCGTCGTGTAACCACTCCGCCACAAGCGGTGCATGATTAACATGTGCTCAATCGCGTTGAAAGATGCAATCGCCATCTCCGAATTGCTCTTCAACAATGGGAATCAAGAAGGTGCTTAAAAGATCAGTGTAGGCCTGTGCTGTGATGTTACCACGGAAAACAAGGGGTGCAAGCCGTCTCCATCAAAAACACGCCCACACCATAACACCACCGCTTCGTTGGCGCTACACAAGCTGGCAAATGACGTTCACCGGGTATTCGCCATACCCACACCCTGTCATCGGATCGCCACAGTGTGTACCGTGAACGTCACTCCACACAACGTTTTCGCACTGTTCAATTGTCCAATGTTTAGGCTCCTTGCACCAAGCGAAGAATCGTTTGGCATTCACTGGCGTGATGTGTGGCTTATGAGCAGCCTCTCGACCATGAACTCAGTTTTCTCACGTTCCCCACTTCAGAATATCTGTGTGATACTCTGGATGGTTGTCTACCTATTCCGTCTTCAGCTGTCGGCGGTCTCTGTTAGTCAGCAGACGAGGTTGGCCTGTGCGCTTTTGTGTTGCACGTGTCCCTTCGTTTCCACTTCACTATCACAGCGGAAACAATGGACCTAGGGATGTTCAGGAGTGTGGAAATCTCGCGTACAGACTTATGACACAAGTGACACCCAATCACCTGACCACGTTCGAAGTCCGTGAGTTCCGCGGATTGCCTCATTCTGCTCTCTGACGATGTCTAATGACTACTGAGGTCGCTGATGTGGAGTACATGGCCGTAGGTGGCAGAACAATGCACATAATATGAAGTATGTTTATGGGGGTGTCCGGAGACTTTTGATATCATAGTGTATTTCTGTCGACAGAGCAAGGCTTCTGAAGAAATCTGATGTATCGTTGAAACCACGAATTGTGTATTTTGATACCAAGTAAGGGCATTGGTGATAAATGCGGTTGAACGTCCTGTAATAATAACCACAAAAGTTTGCCAATAGATGCCTCGGTAGCCGAGGACACTAACTCATCCTTATGAAGGTAGTGGTTTAGAATGTGGTTCTTGGAAAGACATTGTAATCACCAGTATCTGGCCGCCAAGGGGAGGAGCCGTAGGGGTTTAAATTTCTAATAACTAGACTTTTGCCAGGACCTGGATTAGATCAAAAACCTCTCAACGGGTCGCAGTTTCAGAAAAACTGTAGCGAAGTGCACGAAGATTCCAAGATAGAATCAAATGCAGTTCTGTACGTGGACAGCCAATTGACCCTCTATATAAAAGATGTGCTTTCGCCTTTATCTGGGCAATACATTACGTTTGTTTGATTACAGATCAACCATTAAATAACTCGTAAAGTATGCATATGGAGCGAGACACATGCGGCACTGAACTTTATTGGCAGAATTTTAGGCACATGTGGCCAGACAGAGTATTGCTCATCGAAGATCATGCCATAGCTAGGATTAGTAGAGGTGGCTCACGCAAGAGCAGTGCTTTACGTCAAGGGTTCGTTTAGAGAGAGCTAGACATATCATGGAAATATGCCGTGGCAGACGCTACAAGAGAGGAGGTATTTGTTAGATTTCGGAGAGAAGCCATTCCAATAAATGTCAAGCAACCTAGTTATCCTGCTTTATATTTAGCGAAGTGACTCTTCTATTCGTGAATGTTACATAGAGGGCTGGAAATAACAAGTGGACCACAGTCGTGGGATGGGTTACACCATTCGTAACTTCCCATGTGTGACATCCGAATGTTGTGGCGTATGGCACGAGTGCAGACAAGACATCTAGCAGTCTTTTACAGTCGGCCATGTAGTGAACGTGGCAGCCCTGTTTTCGAACGTGCTAATCGGTGAAAGAAGCAAGGCTCGTACTGTATCGGAGATAACGCAAGAATTTGGTATCTGAGGTCAGGTGTGGCTAGGGTGTATTTTTAATACAGCAGAGACAATGTTTCTACGTGAGTAAAGCGCCGTAAAAGACGACCGTAGGTGTTTGACGAACGGCCGTGACGTTGCTTCTGCAGCACCATGTGAGGGTGATGGACGGCCTGCTGCGCTTCAAATGGCCATCGATTCAAATATTTGGCGTCAGGAACTAATTACTGTCAGGACTCTTCGGAGGCAGATGCAACGCATACAATAGGCTTCAGCTGCCGGCGACCTAAATTTGGTGTTCCAATTGTTTTTATTCTAGAGGGGGCAGTACCAGGAGAGAACAACACGCGCGTAGCACAAATTGACAAGAAACCATTGAAATCGAGCGTGTTATACTTATCACTTTGTTCCACCACTGGATGATTGCCTCTGTTCCTGACCACAGTTCGGCGATAGTCGTTCAGTCAGCTGCTTCTGTCCACACAAAGGGATGTGCAAAAGTTACAACAGAACAGATGTAAGTGGGTATTCGAAACAGCTTCCAGTCTCGGAATGGACAAATAAGGTCCTGTACAGTTTTCTCGGGAATCTCGTACCATTCTTCCTGCAAGATAATGGCAAGTTCAGGTACAGATGGATGTGGATAACGATCACGCGCACATTTCGCTCCAAAGTAGACCTTAAAGGCTCAATAATACTGAGATATGATGACTGTCATGGCCAGTGGATATGCGGCAATCAGTCCTGGTGCTCACAAAACCTGTCAGGGACGATGCGAGCTGTGCAAAGAGGAGTCGTCTTGAAACTCAGTATCACCAAACATTGTACCATGAGAGGGACCTGATCAGCCCAAATGGTCACATAGTCCTTGGTAGTAATGTGTCCTTACAGCAGGGCCGGCCAAACGCTGCACAGTGTGCAGACGTGCGGAAGTTCTGCACATGTGCGCACGTGTGCGACAGCGAGGGACAGCGACATCTGTTATTAGACATGTGTCCTAAATGAACGGCGGTGGCTCCTCTTCCCTGTGGTACAAGCAAGAGCGCAACATACCCAGTCTCGTTTACCCCTGGTGATCGTAACCTTAACAGAGAAGTACTGAGAAATGGCAGGTACTGTGAAAAAGCAAAGGACGGCAGATATATGTTCTCGGTCGTTTCGATCAAGCATCAGTGATGAAAATCTCCCGCAATTGCTTGCGTTTGTCAATGAGCCGTGCTTTTGTGCCCGATATTAACTACATCATTTCGCATGACCAGTGATAAACGTGTTTGGATTTATTCCTTTCATAATTAAAAATTAGTGTTTACTAACAGTGCATTATTGCCTCATTCTGCTCCATGTTACATTATGATAAGGAAAATTGGTCATTAAACCAATTGTTGTATACTTACATTTAGGTTTTTTTTTAAATGTGTGAAGGGCTACGCTCAGTTGAAGCCGATAAAACATAACATTCATCTAATTGTTGGTTATTACGCAGATTTCAGACGGAACTGATGAAAGATATAGCAATAATGGTACAGGTGATCAGCTAGACAGAAGTTATGTGGGTGTAACTGAGGGCACCGAGAATTAGTTATAGGAAACCTTGCATTGGTTTAATGTTATTTGAAATCATGACTAAGGTTCGTTGGAAGTCGCTAAGTGCTCTCTTTCTTAAATAATAGATCAGAAACATTACGCGTATTTACGTGCCGACAGTCAAGCTGCCTTAATAAAAACCCACGGCTGTTAACTGTATTACTTGTCTCACTGGGTTAAACTGTTAACATAAAAGTAGACGTCTCAATGAGTAGACTGTGACAGTATTTTAAATGCGTAATACGCGAAATACCTTCGCATGGTTGGCTTGCAAGCTGTGGAAAGAGCACTAGAATGCGCCGGTACAGAATATCTCAGCAAGTGGATAAAGCGACATCTGTGCGTAGAAACATGCACTACATGAACGCTAACGGCTGCGGCGTGCACGCTGTGACCCGGAAGTTGCACATGTGCAGGAGCACCGCACGCGTGCAGAATTTCTGGCCGGCCCTGCCTTACAGAGTTAGCATGCGGCCCATAAAATACTAACAAGGGAACCTCCCCATCGCACCCCCCTCAGATTTAGTTATAATTTGGCACAGTGGATAGACCTTGAAAAACTGAACAAACATGAATAGAGAAAACAGGAAGTTGTGTGGAACTATGAAAAAAATAACCAAAATTTACAAACTGAGTAGTCCATGTGCAAGATAGGCAACATCAAGGATGGTATGAGCTCAGGAGTGCCGTGGTCCCGTGGTTAGCGTGAGCAGCTGCGGAACGAAAGGGCCTTGGTTCGTCTTCCCTCGACTGAAAAGTTTTTTCGCGAAGTTATGATCTGTCCGTTCGTTCATTGACGTCTTTGTTCACTGTAATAAGTTTAGTGTCTGTGTTTTGCGACCGCGCCGCAAAACCGTGCGATTAGTAGACGAAAGGACGTGCCTCTCCAATGGAAACTGAAAACATTTGATCGCAAGGTCATAGGTCAACCGATACCTCCACAGGAAAAGACGTCTGATATATTCTATACGACACTGGTGACGGCATGTGCGTCACATGACAGGAATGTGTTGTCGACCCACCTAACTTGTACACTTCGCGAATGGGTAAAAAGATTCTTCTACCTTGCCCGATTTAGGTTTTCTTGTGGGGTGTGATAATCACTCCCAAAAACGTGATCGCATCGGATGGACGGACCGACCGACCGATAATAATTGTCTCAAAATAAAAAATTAAACTTTTCAGTCGAGGGAAGACTTGAACCAAGGACATCTAGTTCCGCAGCTGCTCACGCTAACCACGGGACCACGGCGCTGCTGAGCTCACAGCATCCTTGATTTGCCTATCTTGCGCATGGACTACTCAGTTCGTGTATTTTGCTTGTTTTTTTCATAGTTCCACACGACTTCTTCCTGTTTTCTCGATTGATCTGTGTTCAGTTTTTCCTTGTTTTTTTCATAGTTCCACACGACGACTTCCTGTTTTCTCGATTGATCTGTGTTCAGTTTTTCAAGGCCTATCCACTGTGCCAACTTATAACTAAATCTGAGGGGGGCGCAATGGAGAGGTTCCCTTGTAAGATGTGGCTGACCATGTCACCAAACCCCCCGCAGTGGTTCACCCTTGCGACGTAAACTCTGCGGAAAGTTGGAAACAGTGTGAAACAAGACTCATCCGACCAAGTGACTTTCCTCCATTGCTCCATAGTTCACGTTTTACGGATTCGGCTCCGCGTTACCCCATACGAACATTTGCATCCCATACGAACATTTGCGTCGCTGATGAATTCCAGCTCTCCCTGCTGCAAGTTCCTGCCTATGGATTTCCCTTCGCGTTATTTCCGTGCCGGCAGGGCCTTGTCGGTGCCGTTCTCTTATTTTCCGTTAGAATTCTCTCCATTGACCAACCGTCACGATCACTCTGCACGCATGCTTTGTGACTTGACGAAGGATAGTTTTCCACTTTCTGTATCTTCGATACGATTCCTCTTCAACCACGACACACTTCGGCTACCTCGGTTTCGGAAGCACCCACCAACGATTTGCCCACTTTCGAACTCTCTCAGCTCCTACATCGTGAACTAACGACTGAGACTTGCAACGCACTGAAGAAATTGTACGTTTGCCTTTCGTGGTGAAATAAAACAGTGAAACCTGCAGGCCTGGCTGACTCATACGTTTATGTTGAAGCATGCATTTCTCGCGTGTTTCCAAAAGTTTTGCCCAACCCCTGTAGTTGTTGAGAATTACTAACGTTGCTTTCCTCGTCTATTATCAAGCACTCCGTCTGCAGTGCCAAAACAATAGAAATGCCCACTCACACCTCTGCAGCATCCTTTCTAGCGGAAGTATTATCTCGTTAATTACAAGAGCTCTGCGTGCTAATAGAAAGGAGTGCTTTTCGTTATTGGGAAACAGGGCGGTGCTGCAGGATATTGCAGTATTAATTTTGCTCCTCCTCGTCTTTGCATCTGTCGCGAGGGAGCTTTTAATTAAGTTTTTGCTGCTGCCAGGTTTCACGCCGTAAACCGGGTCGCCGGTGACCGGGCAATAGTTGGCCAGAAATTGTCTTCTTCAGACTGAAACTGCCGGCGTTCTTCTCTCATCGCTGCTACGTTCCCGTAATGCCGGAGAGGTTAAAGAGAAACGTAGCCGCGTCGTAAAAGCGAAGAGATGAAAGCTACGTTCCAAGCTGACTTTATTGAATGAAAATTCGACTAAACTTAACAAACCTGAAGAAAGTGTGTCCCACTTTCTAGTGACTAGTACTGAGTGCAACAGTAATTATGAGCTGCAGACTACGGAGATAAAATTAAATTGTTGACACACCATAATAAATAAACTGACGATGTTCCTTTGTGAACACTTGTTTCGAAATGTTTGACCTCGTCACTGAGGCGGCTTCAGCGGGATTTGAGTAATTATACGGCGTTTTTGCTAATGGTAGACGGTCTAGTCAAATTCCCTCGGAAACATCGGATTTAATTCGCCTACGTTCCACTGCCCTTCTTGTTGACACCCATGTCATAAACTCTTTCCAAGAGTCTGTCTGTTCCTCTGATCTTCCGAGTCCATTATCGTCTTGACGGGATTAAAATATGACCTGCTAACACCAAAATCTTTACTTCTTCGCCCTTAACTTTAATCCCCTTTCCAAATTTCTCCTTTCTCTCCATGCGCAGTACACTGATTCCCTGACAGTGGGGTTTATGTTGCAACACTGCGTCACTCCCTCCTTCCTGTACGTGTAATGTAACAGAAACTAAATGTAATTTATATCTACGGTGTGTGCCGATCCAAAAACACTTTTCAGCTTTCCGTCGTAGAAACTGGTCTTCAGTCCGAAAAGATTTTGATGTAGCTGTACACGTATGAATGAAGCGTCATCATCTCCGTGTAACCACAGCAAATCATAACAATTTGAATGTCCTAACTGCTGTAAAGCCGTGGTCTACCTCTACAGTTCATACTCCCCATATGATGACTGAGAACGTGTTCTGTAAATCGAACAGTTCTTACAGTAAACTTGCATCATAAATTTCTTCCAAATCCGATGTAATACCTCATTATTTACGCGACGTAGGCCTACCCGTGTAATCCTTTGCATTCTTCTGTAGCACCGCATGTGCGCCCCTCCCCTGTTTCTCTACGGCCGGACGTCTTGCCTTGATGGCGCTGGACTCCCGTTGTATCGCCTATGTGTCAAGTTTGGATTGTACGAAACAGTATGTTTCCAGTCTTAAAACATGTAATCTCCGTCGGAGAATGGGGAAATAAAAAAGTGTATGTGATTCTCGCCGAAGGAGACAGACGCAAAAAAACTGACAGTTTTTTATATGAATGTATTGTCGAATATCTTGCCATTTGTTCTCAGTAGAAGTCTAGAAGTGTGTGATGTTGCCATATCGTATCTATTCGTCAATTGGTTTTCCTGAGTGGAGTAAGATTTTCTGTTTATGCGTGAATGCAGAAGGGAAAGCAAGTAGCAAACAGGCGTCGTAACCGGTCTTGTAAAGTTGATGTTGAACACTACATCAACACCATGCATTCTTCCACCGTAGTACTTGCTTGTGTGCTCTGCAGCTTTTAAAATTCAGATCTTCAAGAAATGGAATTCGACTCGGTTTTTCTAGCATTAAGAGCTATTGATTGAATAGTCAAGATTTATCTCCAACAATCGTTTAAAGTCGGCGTGAACTAAAGTTGGGTAGCACTCATGTAAAAATGTGCTTCAGATAAAAATAAGATAATTTTCTATAGATCGATACACATTCTGAAAAAGCTAACCTAATTGATCTTTCTTTGTTTCAGGTGAGTGAGTAATCCAGATTTCCTCAGATATGCGGCACGGGTATGTATCAACAAAATGGTGAATATAAAAATAACAACTTTGGTGATTAAATTAATTTTCTATTCACTTTCTAATTGAAAACGCTCTCTCTCTCTCTCTCTCTCTCTCTCTCTCTCTCTCTCTCTCTCTCTCTCTCTAACCAGTGAGTCCATTGTGAGTAGGACAATCCATATGGGCTCTTGCAGCTGACTAAACCATCGTAAATTGTACTAATCTGTGTGTCATGCTTCAGTTAATTGCAGTTACTAGATGGCAAGTGGTATGTCACATAAAGGACAAAATGTTCTGTTTTATATCCTGTTAAAATCGTAAATTTTACAAGGGTTTAGTAATTTAAGGTTAATTGCTAATTACGCATGGTGAGAGATATTGTATGGAACTGACTGCCTTCAATTATTGTTCTGCAGTCGTGTAATAATTCAGTATGGCTCTGTATACACACACGCAATACGTTGCATTTGTTCATTAAATTGCATTCATTTCATTACTATATAGCCTCACAAGGTGGCATAAAGTGCGTGATATCCCACGAGCGTTCGGCAAGAAAATTGATGTGCAGCTGTTAGGGTCAGGTGTCGTGTAGCGTGCCGAATTCGACACTGTGGCGGGTTGTCCCATGGCGCCCTTCTGTTCTGGACGAACTCGATGGTAACGACGACAGCTTTTGAGGCTCGTGCAGTGCCTCGCTATATAATCTTGTAATCGATTGTACGTGAATTGAACGTCAAAGGCAGTTATGTGATAGAGTATGAGGAAATTCACATTTTCACCGGAATATTTACTGTTGGCCTAAAATATTGTTAAAATTCCTCGACGTTTTTCATCTACCTGAAACGTAGTATTTGAATGATCCTTTAAACAAAGCCATTGTCAGATACATCTTTGCCCAGTTGCGCTACACACACACACACACACACACACACACACACACACACACACACGGGCCCATTGGCTTTGTTGTCGTGTTGCTGCGTAATGTAGTGCAGCGAGACAATGCTTTATGGGCGTGTGTTCTTTGCAGCCGGAAATGGGATCCCTGGCTGGCGAGGTACACGGACGGTTAGACTTTCTCCCTTGCCTTGACTTGTAGCGACTCCGCGACTGGCATACTGATCCAGCCGTGCCTACTCCAATGCTCAGAGGATGCATATTCAGCGAGCTGGAATCATCTCATTTGCACATAGATGAAAGCATAACTTGAGCTGCTTCACACTGATGTCGAGGCGTTTTTATCCCACTCTGCAAGGAATCCACGCCGTTTCCCATTTCTTCCCTCCTCAGTCTCAATATATTTTCTTCGTTTTCGCGAGATTTGTAAGCTCACGTGACCAGTTCAAATTAAAAGTGATGCAGGAATATCAACATTTGTTAGTTGTTACGGTAACAATTCACGCCACAAAGTACCGCAGTGTTCTGTTTAAACGCTTGGTTTCTGCAGCGGGAGCTCGAACTTGTGACAACTTGTTTTGCCAAACAGACTCTGTGGCTGTTGTTTGCAGATACGTATTTTTATTTTATGTTTCACTCGTGTTTGTGTGTTTCGGTGGCTTGTTCTCGTGTACGAAACGTTAAACAGCACCACGGGCCCACCAACAAGCATGTAACACACATATTTAACCCCCCGCATATGTTGCGTACAGAGCCACAAAGCAGTATCAGTGAACCAGAGGAGATCTACACCATCCTCATTTCACCTTCGCTCATGTTTTCCTCTCAGAACATTATGTATGCTATTTTGGATCAATACAAATAGTGTTACGTTTACTCACAAGCAGTAGATACAATATTGTAGAAGCTGCTGGCGTAATACTTCTCGTAATCAGATTGAATGAAATGTCTACTTCTTAATACTGCATAAGACGAGTTTATGATGATGATAATCGGTGGTTCCATAACAGTCGTGGAAACGTACAACGGTCGCTAAAGTTTCCGAACTTTTTGGGCAATCGTGCCGCGTGGAAGAAGGAACAAAGTTTGGAAGACGGTATCAGAAGGTAGAGCCGTCGAAAAGGAAACAAAATGCTGTATAGCAAAATAAACACTGTATATGAATCAGTGATTGCTTTATCATTTATGATCGGTTCAGTGTTCATAGGCTTCTTTTTTCGTATGTTTGGTCGGTTGACCATCTTCCGAAGCATCTATTAGATTGCAAGGTGTAATCAGGGGCAAAATCTTTTATTTTTATTTTACAAGTACTTTTAGGAAAAATGTAAGTTTTTTACTTCCACTAATAACTATAACATTTTTAAATAACAAGAGGCAAAACAATGATTAACGTCAGTTATATTTATTCAAAAGTGAAAATTCACCAAAAACTTGTAAAATATCACTTCAAAAATCTGGTGCAAATACGGGCGCTGCTCGAAAAGTAAAAAAAATATTAAAAAAATAAATATTTTAATGAAGCTAGGCAGAACATTAGAAGACAGAGTAATCTAAAAATAGTAGCTTGTTTATGTAAGTTTTTTAAATGAACATCGAATCAGAAATTATTTACAGAAATCGCAAACTTAAGTCTCCTGCAGACCCGGCGCAGTGTGTGTGTGTGTGTGTGTGTGTGTGTGTGTGTGTGTGTGTCCATATTTGGCACATCACACTCTTGACCCACACATCTCCTAAAGTGCCTTCAAAGAACTTTCCAATACCAAAGGTGCAAGTTGCATTGCTTAGGTGTGGTGTAAACCCAGCGTTGATATCCAAGCCGTTATTGCTGTCGATAAGGAGAATGTCACAGGAACCTCATGAAAAATCGGATCGGATCGTTTCGAGGGTGAAATTTTCCCTTTCTGAGGGCCTTAGGTCTTTCCACTCCTGCCGTGGTTCTCTCCGTTGGGGACACTGCTTTCCGGATATCACTGTGAAATTACTTTAAACTAACCGTAAAAAGTTGAAAAGAGAATTTTTCAGATCCCTGCCAAAGGTCTGCAATATATAACAAACAACAATTCGTACAATAACAGACTTTGCATCCACACCATCTGAAAGGAAGGTTCCAACTGCTCACTGGTGTCTTCCGTCAGCAAATACTACCGTTTACAATCCTGGCTACCAGTCTGCAGCACCTCCCTTTATTTAGACCTGTGCCCGTTTTAAAACCTCCTTATCTTATAACAAGTATAATTTTGCTGTTTCTCTTCCGTCCGAAGCGATCTACATAATGGTGCAACATTTTCTCAAACTGCAGTACTCTTCGGATGCAAAATAATTATACTCCTGAAAAGCGATCTTACCCCAGTAATATACACCGCCCTAATCACCTCGCCCCTCCAGTATAATGTCCTTGCCTTTTCGGTATAGTTTCATTGCCCCGTAAGTTTACATTATGAAACCAAAACTTCACGGACAAAATTTCATAATTTGGATCTGTTATTTTACAGACACCCGGGATCTTTGGTACGTAGTAATTGAATTTTGATAAAACGATTGATGGGTCGTGGTGGCCCTGTTCCATAGCCAGCAAGGTCACCAGTCGCGACACCCATAAACTTCTGTTACTTCTGGCAAATTGTAAAGATTCTGGTTTACGAGCCTCATGTCGATACTTGACATGGCGCTGATTTCTGGGATGGTCACAGTTCCGGATGTAGTTAAGCCAAACTCGTGGGATTCTCGAGCGTGCAAGTCGGCCCAGGGTGCTTCAGTTTGGACTGTTGTCATCATCTAGGTAGACATTTTCACCAATACGCTAAAGGGAGCAGCTATGTTTTTGTTACATACTGCGCTGCACACTGACATAACAGACTGAACTCACTTTGGTAAAGGTGTACGTATTTCTTCTCAGGAGTTTTAGCATTACTCCTTTTAATGTTTTGTACTGTTTGGTCCTCACTGCTGTGAATATGTTTTCACGAATGAAGTGGGTTAAAAAACCGAAGTATTGTCCTGTAATGAGCCACGGGTTCTTTGTACAGCATACTCACAAAGTATCCCTCAACAACCTCTGAAATTTTGTCGATGTAATCTGGGTTTACACTGTTTCCCTTGCACCAAAAGCATATTTCACGTGCCCACCTCGGATATTTCAGTAACCGTGTACAGATGTAGATGTAGATCCACTGAAGCCTGTAGACTACAATATCTACCTCGATATTCTGGGAGCCATAGACTGTCATGCGGAAAGCGCCTCCTTGCAGTCTTGGGGCGAAACCTTTCTCTGTCGCTTCAAAATGCTGATCAGTTGATAGTTTCTGGACGGTGACATACGTGATCACATTCAGGACGCATCCGTCATACAGTAAAATTGTCTCCAAGAAACAAACCCAGGCTTGCTAACTGCTATTCAGCAGTTGTATCTGGTGAGGCAAGCAGACACTTTCGTCTTGGAGGGCTGTTTAGTGGTCTGGTGGTGCTGGCACGGTAGCTGGGCTGGGACTCTACTACAATAAAAATAAAGAGTTCATAGATCAAATACGAGAGATTTCATGCGACACACCATGGATTGGGGGTAGCAGGCAGTTTCCGTATTCCTAGATTTCCCAAAACGTTTGACGCGTTGTCCCACAGCAGATTGTTGGAGAAGGTACGGGCATACAGGTTAGGTACCCATATATGTGAGCGGCTGGAAGACATTTTGGTAATGGAACAGAGTACGTGGTACTCGACTGCGGGGATTCGTCAGAGGTAAGGGTATCATAAGGAGTGCCCAGGGACGGGGTGAGCAGCAGTGTATGGCTGTTTTCTTATAGACGGGAAGGTATCGAGGTTGTGTGGCTCTTAAGAACATACATTAGAATTATGAAGGGCAGCGTGTTCTAAATATAGGAAAATGTAACTTAAGGCGGGCGAGTAGGAGAAACAATATTGTACTTTAGAATAAATTATTAGTAGGATGCAGCTTGACACAGTCACTTAGATTAATATCTACGCGTAATAATGCAGAACGATATGAAATGGAATGAGCACATCAGACTGACAGGAATTTTGAGAAATTGTAGCTTAGCTGTAAAGAAGACAGCTTGGACAACGCTAGTGCGACCCATTTTTTTGCACTGTTAGTGTTCGGGAAGACATCGAAGGTGATGCTAGATTTGTTATTGGTAGATTAGATCAGCACGCAAGTATAACGGTGATGCTTCGTGAATTCAGATGGGAATCCCTGGAGGGAAAACGGCATTTCAGAGCGACAGCAGTACACTACTACTGCCGCCAACGGAAGGACCATAAAGATAAGATGCGAGAAATTAGGGCTCCTGTATACTCGCACGGTAAAATTCTGGACCAACCTGTTGGAGCCACTGTTTGGCAGCGTGCACAAGGGTCATCATCTTCAAACCTTGTTCCACGAAGAGTCTTTCAGTTTCCCAAAGAGATGATAGTCACATGGAGCCAGGTCAAGACTGTAAGGCGGGTGTTTCAGTGTTGTCCATCCGAGTTTTGTGATCACCTCCATGGTTTTTTGACTGACATGTGGCTGTGCATTGTCGTACAACAGAAAAACATACTGCTTTTGCTGATGTGGTCTAACACGACTCAGTCGATCTTGAAGTTCCTTCAGTGTCGTCACATATGCGTCTGTCAGAAGTCACCAATTCGTTAACACTCTGCACATTGTTTGGAATGTGTGCAGTACGAGGCCTGCTGCTGCGAGGACAATTGCCGTGCAAGCTTTCATCACGTAACCTGCTTGCCCACAGACTAACTGTACTGCGATCGACAGCAGCATCTCCATGCACGTTTTTCAACCTCTTGTGGATGTTTCCCACTGTCTCGTTTTCACAGCACAGGAATTCTATGACAGGACGTTGCTTCTGACGAACGTCAAGTGTAGCAGCCATCTTGAAGACATGCTGTGACGGCGCCACTCGCGGGAACAGGTTGAACTAAGTTTGAAAACGAGCGGGAAGGATGTATCTACACACTGTAAAACTTTCACACATGCAGAATGAAAACTGTATTTTTACAAAAATAGTGTGCATTTCTTTTGGAGTGACCCTCGTACAAAAACTGCTGAAGGGAAACAATGAAGAAACAGATTGAGGAAAAAAATGGTTAGCGTCGGTGACTACCAACCGGGAGAGCTGGGTTCGACTCCCAGTGATTACTTAAGCAGATTTTTTTCTGAGATGGAAGAGTCAGGAGCCTCCTGAGGCCGATGCCTGCTCGAATAAAGTAAGCCGGCCGGAGTGGCCGTGCGGTTCTAGGCGCTACAGTCTGGAACCGCGTGACCGCTACGGTCGCAGGTTCGAATCCTGCCTCGGGCATGGATGTGTGTGATGTCCTTAGGTTAGTTAGGTTTAAGTAGTTCTACGTTCTAGGGGACTGATGACCACAGCAGTTAAGTCCCATAGTGCTCAGAACAATTTGAACCATTTTTGAATAAAGTAAGCAGCGAAACTGACATGCAAGTCGTCAGTCTGGACGCTGGCAGCCGCACGGCACTTAGTTTTATTTCTTGGCCTTAGAAGCGTTAGCAGTTGTTTAGAACACCATTCACGTGCTTGGCTGATTCTTTGCTGTTACTGTGAGAGAGCAGCAAATACCGCGCGCATACAGACACCAGTGCTGTGTTGTTCGGTGTGGGGGTACGGACGCGTGCAGGCAGGCAATGTGTGTCCACTGAGAATGGCGGACGTGGCGCAACGAGACCATCAAAGCCCAGGGACAGCTGCGGACCACCTGGCGCCTTCGCTGCTGATTACGACAGCGTGCGCTCCGCTCGTAAACTAGCTATTGATCCCTGTTTACGTCTCGTGTCGCAATCCTTAACACTGATAAGGCCGTGAGTAATGCACAGCCAAAAGGGGACATCCGAGGATAAAACGTGCGCACACCACGTGCTTTGTAGTTAATTACTCGAAGGAAAATACCGCCTGTTGGTCGGATGCTTCCTCGATGCTGTAGGAGCATTGAGCCTCCCAAGAATGAGCGACGTGGTTACCAATCGCAAGAGGATAACAGCGGCACAGATTCCAGCTCATACGAAATATGTCCTGTCTTTTCTGAGAGCAGTTAAAACTCCAGGGGAGAACCTCGCTGACCTTCTAGCAAGCACGTCTGCCGCGGTCATATTTCCGATTGACGACGGACTGGCACGTCGGGTGTATTGACACAGAACGTCACGCCACGTCATTACGCTGCCCAGTACTGAACTGTGAAAGTGAGGTTATGAGGTACCATTCATGATAACAAAAAGTCAGTCGTAATGAGGAAAAAATGACGATGAAGTTTATTAGTGGCCAAAGCAGATGTACAACAAACGTGTTTTTGCGAAGTGCTGGGAAGCGAAACAACATTTCAAAACATCGACATTGATTTGCTGGCGGAGACACACAAATATATACTGACCAGTGCTGTAACCAATGCGGCTAAGTCTACTCTTCGCAAAGTATAGGCTGTCAAGATTAACCAGCTAATACTGAGTGTGCTGGACCGTTGGGGGCAGAACAATCTGGGGCAAGTTGAAGCTTAGTATATGTCTCCGAAACAGGCCCAGATGCCACAGTCGGCAGTGTCTATCCTTCGACGGAACATTCTGGATTGCAGGCCTCAGTCATCTTATCATTTCCAAATTGTCACATACAAATTTGTGAGAGTTTAACTTCGCTGGGTGTTGAGTAACCTCTGTTTTCCTTTTAATTTTCGGTTGTCTGTTCCCGTACACATGATACTGCAAACGAGAAAATGAAATGTATACATGATTTGTTTACTTTGTCACTGTCCTAGCAATGCTTTTACTATTCAGTACCTAATCTGATACTGTGAAAAAAGTAAATGTCCCAGAGACAAGACATATCTAAAACTTGAGCCTTAAATTACTCGATCTCAAAATGTTGGAGACTACTACCTACCAGTGTCAAACCATGCATCTGAACAGTGTCTGTGTGCACCGCGTATCTTTGCGACGTGGCTTTGAACCCTCCAGAAAAGGAGCAGCCAGACGTGTCTCGCGGCTATCGGACAGTGCGGAACAGCGATGCTTGCAACAGCGGCCGCGACTCGCCGAGAAGCATGGCCGCTATTATACCGAGAGAAACCGCGAGCGTCACTTCCTCGGTGGAGACGAGAGAACGTAACTTCTCGCGGTGGTGACGCCTGCGCTGCACCGCGCCGGGAGTTGGCGGGCCACGGCGCGCCCGTTAGCCAAATTGCGTTCGTCGCGCTATCTGTTGACATTAAAGTTAACTGCGTGGCGTGGGCGGCCGCCGTTAGCGCGCGGAATGCCATCGCCGCTGCACGCCGCCACCGCTCCAGTTACACCCCATTGGTTTACTTTCCGCAGCCCATCCTTTCCTCAAACGTTCGCCAACTCGAGCAGAAGTTATCACTACAAACTTCCCAACGGAGCTGATATCTCCGTCGTTATCGCCATCACCTATCGCATACTTAGTTTCCATTTTGTATTTGTCTATGTTCTTTGTCTACATAATAGCAAACAGAAAGGCTGTACCTCTGGAGGTAGGGAATAATAATAATAATAATAATAATAATAAATGTGTGACATCAGTAGCCCAAACATTTCTGCAGAGTTGTACCTTGCTCCATCGTATTAGCCACTTATTTGCAGATAGAATAATTCTCGAAATGTTGTCTACACATCTAAATTCTCTTTCCAATTTTATGTAACATACCAGTTAATAATAATTACAATTTCATAAAATAAAAACTATATATTGTTAACTGTCTCACAAAGCTTTTACAAATCACGCTGAGCTCTGAACAACTACACACCGAGCGAGGTGGCGCAGTGGTTAGACACTAGACTCGCATTCGAGAGGACGACGGTTCAATCTCGCGTCCGGCCATCCTGATTTAGGTTCTCCGTGATTTCCCAAAATCGCTCCAGGCAAATGCCGGGATGGTTCCTTTCGAAGGGCACGGCCGACTTCCTTCCCCGTCCTTCCCTAATGCGATGAGACCGATGGCCTCGCTGTCTGGTCTCCTTCCCCAAACAACCCAACCCCAACCCCTCTGAACAACTACGCTCTAAACGCACTAGTTTTATAGTAATGTAACAAATTTATAAAGTTTTTCTTGTCATTTGCAAGCGTATATACAAATTAAAAACCACATAAAATATACACTCAGCATTTAACTTACAGCTGATAAGTAAAAGCAATTAACGTTTCAAGCTCTACCCACAGCTTTGGCCGCCCTGTTTCTCAAAACTTCAGACAACGTTACTCTTTCTCACTGACTTTACAGAAGCGATGCAGCAAAAGAGAGCATAGTTTGTGGAATTAATAGTCGTCAGCCGGAGGGGGGCAGGAGTCCTACCTTCTTGAACGTCAGATTCCACCAGTATTGAATAGAACTGTAATAAATTTTTAATCGTGTTCGCGAGCTCAGTCACGTGGCAAAAACGTCGTTTCAGTGGTTGTTAAATCTGCCGATTTATCTACAGTCTGTCTTAGCACGTAGTCTAACATCAGCTACATGTTCCTCTCTCCCCGCTGATGCCTTCCCAATCCACTCCTAGCCTGGTTAGATACTGGTTGGAAACAACCTCGTCCACTAAAAATGGACCGAATCACCTTAAACTAAAGGGGGGGGGGGGGAAGCAAGGTCTGTTTAATTAGTCCCGGTTACAGGTCACGAAAACTGACATCAGCCGGGAGAGCGGCGTACTGCCCCACGTCTCTCTGTACCGCATCCAATAACGCCACTGGCGAGGAATGACCCAACTATCTTTATTTGTTCATGAGACCCAGAAAATATTAGATACAGGCTCCCAGGTAGATGCTATTTTTCTTGACTTCCGGAAGGCGTTCGATACAGTTCTGCACTGTCGCCTGATAAACAAAGTAAGAGCCTACGGAATATCAGACCAGCTGTGTGGCTGGATTGAAGAGTTTTTAGCAAACAGAACACAGCATGTTGTTATCAACGGAGAGACTTCTACAGACATTAAAGTAACCTCTGGCGTGCCACAGGGGAGTGTTATGGGACCATTGCTTTTCACAATATATATAAATGACCTAGTAGATAGTGTCGGAAGTTCCATGCGGCTTTTCGCGGATGATGCTGTAATATACAGAGAACTTGCAGCATTGGAATATTGTAGCGAAATGCAGGAAGATCTGCAGCGGATAGACACTTGGTGCAGGGAGTGGCAACTGACCCTTAACATAGACAACTGTAATGTATTGCGAATACATAGAAAGAAGGATCCTTTATTGTATGATTATATGATAGCGGAACAAACACTGGTAGGAGTTACATCTGTAAAATATCTGGGAGTATGCGTGCGGAACGATTTGAAGTGGAATGATCATATAAAATTAATTGTTGGTAAGGCGGGTACCAGGTTGAGATTCATTGGGAGAGTCCTTAGAAAATGTAGTCCATCAAAAAAGGAGGTGGCTTACAAAACACTCGTTCGACCTATACTTGAGTATTGCTCATCAGTGTGGGATCCGTACCAGATCGGGTTGACGGAGGAGATAGAGAAGATCCAAAGAAGAGCGGCGCGTTTCGTCACAGGGTTATTTGGTAACCGTGATAGCGTTACGGAGATGTTTAACAAACTCAAGTGGCAGACTCTGCAAGAGAGGCGCTCTGCATCGCGGTGTAGCTTGCTCGCCAGGTTTCGAGAGGGTGCGTTTCTGGACGAGGTATTGAATATATTGCTTCCCCCTACTTATACCTCCCGAGGAGATCACGAATGTAAAATTAGAGAGATTAGAGCGCGCACGGAGGCTTTCAGACAGTCGTTTTTCCCGCGAACCATACGCGACTGGAACAGGAAAGGGAGGTAATGACAGTGGCACGTAAAGTGCCCTCCGCCACACACCGTTGGGCGGCTTGCGGAGTATAAATGTAGATGTAGATGACGTCGCGCCGGTCGGTACGAAATGGCGGTTCGGCACCTGTGAAGAGTGTTTGGGTTCACTCACTTTGCTTAGTGTATCGAATCAGATGATGCTGTGATAAAACATGTAGTTTAAGATCGCGTGACCGTTTTGCATTAACGGAAACTGTGCTGTTTATCTCATTCCTAACTGTTACATCAACTGACAATTACAACTGGTTTAAGAAATTTGTTGTTTTTTTTTTAAGTTATTTAGATACGATGCCATCAAATTGTGGTAGCGTATCTTCAGGTATTGTGCACGCACTGTTTGCCGCCTCTCAGGACCAGTCACTGATTTTCACTGCCTACATAAGTACAGAAATTAGATTTGTGATGAGTTCGGGGTTACCACTGTCAAATAATTGCGAAACTTTATTGTATGACTACTAGCTATTTATTTGATGCTCAGTGCTACGGGTTTCGATTAGCGGGCCATTATTAAGTCTTTTTGAGATCGATAATTGTAACAGAAGCTATGTGTTTCAGTCTACATCGAAGTTGTTCACTTCAGTTGGTGTATGACAAGATGGTTACGCTTTGCTTCGGCTTGATAACGATTGTCTTCTCTTCGCACTCACACACACTTTTTGCTTTGCGTCGATAGAATAACATTGACATTCATGTTTAGTCTCCACAAGTGATTAACCAACGGAAAAGTAAAATGCCTATCGCGAAGTTAAATCTTTCGGAATCTAATAACAGGAACCAACACGTACTTCTGTTTTGTATTTCACACTCTATTTCCGGATCTACGTCATGGCAAGGGAAAGGAAACCACCGCCGGGCCGTCCGTCAGCCAGCGACGTCATGATAGTGCGGTACGAGAGCCACAAGAAAGATAGGCCGTGGTGCGAAGGTCAGAGCACGTGGCACTGCAGGTCTTACGACAGAATTAAGACCTTTAATTTGTACCTTTTCAGTTAAACATTGATGTCCCGTCGACCCTGCACGGAGCCGAGCCTAGCGATCACGAAGTATGGCGGACAAATCCAGTAGTGTGACGTCACAAGTTCGTTGCAGGGCCCGTATATCTCGTTCGCTCCAGTCGCGGTATCGAGAGGAGTGTTCTCTCGGCCGCTATATTTCTCATGCAAATGGCTCCTCACTTGGCATCACGTGACTGAGTGCAACTCATTGCAGTCCTCCCACCGAGGAAAATCTCTGGCAGTACCGGAAATCGAACCTGGTCCCTGCACATGGCAGCCATCCAGCCATCTATGCTGACCACTCAGCTATGGTGGCGCACTTAATATCAAAGAAACCTTTCAAAAATGCCATCCTTTCTGAATGTTCTAAACAATGCATTCTCAGTTTTGAGGAATTAAACTATATCTTTTTGGTGACGAAGAAGTGAAATAACAAGTCAGTTGCACATCATTATGTTCCTCCTTCTGGTGTATGTGTGGGTGAGGGGGGGGGGGGGGGTGAGCGTGCAGATCGTCATAGGTTGCCCTTCTACTTCAACCCCGGCCGACACCTCGCACCTATAGGAAACAAATACCCACTAGAGGAATAGTATAGTTTCGATTGTTGTTGTTGTAATTAAAGATTTCGAACCTACCGCTTCATTCACAGACTCTGTTCGCCGTACAAATATTAGAAAGCTCACACAATGAAATTTTCACTCTGCAGCGGTGTGTTTGCTAATCTGAAAGTCCTGGAAGATTAAAACCGTGTGCCAAACTAAGACTCAAAATCTAGACCTTTGCCTTTTGCCTGCAAGTGCTTTACGGACTGGGCTATCCAAGCACGACGCACGACCCGTCCTCACAACTTTACTTCAGCCAGTGCCCCTTCTCCCATCTTTCAAATTTCACAGAAGCGCTCCTGCGAAACTTGCAAGACTAGCACTCTTTGAGGAAAGGATATTGCGGAGACATGGCTTAGCCATAGCCCCGGGGGGGGGGGGGGGGGGGTTAAGAGTAAAATTTTCACTCTGCAGCGGAGTTTGCGATGATTCGAAACCTTGATTGCATAGTTCAGGTGATGGAGCACTTGTCCGCGAAAGGGGTTCAGAGTTTGTGTCTCCGTCCGGCACACAATCTGCCTGGAAGTTTCTAAGGAAGTTGTTTCCATTTTTGCTCATTGTTAGGTACAATCACAGTAAATTTGTCTTTTTTCTCACATCCTTTTCTAATGTAAGATGTCACCAGCCCAAGGAAGTTATTGCAGTCACGAAAAACAATCAACGTTGCACGTACAGCGTTCATTAATTGTAATTTTAACCGTGAACAACTCTTGATACCGAACCTGTCGGTTCGAAACTGGTAACGGCGCCAGTTACAGTTGCCTTCATAAAAAAGCGTTATTCATAGCGGCTGCTTCCCGTTTCTGTTTTTTTTTTTTTTTTTTTTTTTTTCAATAGGATTAACCTGTATTTTTACATAGCTATGATCTCACCGTGTCAATTCGTGGGAAAATACCTTAAATAACGGTTATAAAATAAAAACTTGTGAAATTTGGAAATCCCACTGAAAATGCTTTTTAAATAAAAATGAAACTCGTCAGAGTTAGGTATTGATGCAGGTATGTTGCGGCACCCAAAAATGCAGTTTGCTCGAAACAAATTAGCGAAATTAACCGCCGCTGCCGAGAAGCGGCGTGTCGCCCTTTTGTGTGGCGGCTTTTATGAGGAGAAGCTGTAACTTTCAGGAGGTCGGTTTCCTCGAGCGCCCGCTCGCTGCGCTGCGTGGCACAATTACCGTTGGCGCTGCGTCCGCGAGGAAACAAGGCGAGTAGCCGCCTCAGCTGAGCTGCCGCTCTCCGCCATTGGCCGGCGAGCTGTTGCTGTCTGGTCTGCTGTGTCTGTGCCTCCCTTCCCTTCCCTTCCCCTCCCCGCCCCTCCTGTTCCCCGTACCCCACCCTTGCGGCTGGCAGAGCCTTTCAGCAGAACAAGGAAACAGCCAGACGTTCCGCATTCCACGTTCGTGGGAAGCTTGTGTGCCGTGCCGTGGCGGGCCCCCTTGCTGTGACGTAGCTCGCTGAGAGGCAGCGAGTACGGTAGTCTCAACCGCTCCGCTATTTACGTCTCTGCTCTTCACTTTGTCTCTGGTGGGCAGATTCTTAACGCGCCCCCCTCTGTCAGCTTTACGATTTCAGGCCCATTGCACGCAGACATTTTATAAACCAGGAACATTTTTAGGCGTCCTCAAACTTTGCATAAAATAAAACTACGTACTTCTTACAGATTAACGACATCTCTTTTCTTCGCTGTAAATTTGTGAAGAACTATACCGCTGGTTTAGGGTTGTGCGAAGAGCTGGTCTCCCACGTAAGACGAATTTCACCCAGAACAATCTTCATCCACATCAATACTCTGAAAACCACCTGAGGATGTGTGGCGGAGGGTACTTCCCGTATTCTCCTTCCCCTCCATGTTCCATTCGCGAATGGCTCGTGGGAAGTGTGAATGTCAGTATATATCTGTGTGAACTCTTAATTTCTATAGTTATCTCGGCGGTCATTTCTCGAGACGTATATGGGAGGAAGCAATACGTTGTCCGACTCTTCCTGGAAAGTACTCTCTCGAAATTTTAGTAATAAACGTCTGCGTGATGCAAACGCCTCCCGTTTGGGCTCTGCCACTGGAATTTGTTGAGTGTCTTTGTAACACTGTAGCGCCGACTACACGATCTCGTGTCGAACCGCGCAGTTCTTCGTTGCATTCTCTCTCTCTCTCTCTCTCTCTCTCTCTCTCTCTCTCCTGTTAGTCCTACGTGGTAACCGTCTCTGAGTGACGAGCAATATTCAAGAACCGGTCGAATAAGTGTTCTGTAAGCCACTTTCTTAAGATTCGTTCTACGAATCTGCCTCGTATCTGCTTCTCTACTATTTGTTTTATGTGGTCATTCTACGTAAGGTCCTTCTGCGTAGTTAATCTCAGATATTTTACGGTAGACACCAGTTTGCAGTAATTTGTCATCATTAGTGTACTTGTAGAGTAGTGGATTTTTGTCTCCTATGTATGCGCAATATTTTTCATTTACATTAAAAAAGACCCACCACGGAGGAATTGACCTAATGGGACGGAAAGCGATAGATACGATGTAAAAGTTGAGTGCTATTGACAAGGGATATCAGATCGATTCCGTACTTCTGGATTTCCGGAAGGCTTTTGACACTGTACCACGCAAGCGGTTCGTAGTGAAATTGCGTGCTTATGGAATATTGTCTCAGTTATGTGACTGCATTTGTGATTTCCTGTCAGAACTGGATTTGTGATTTCCTGTCAGATATCACAGTTCGTAGCAATTGACGGAAAGTCATCGAGTAAAACAGCAGTGATTTCTGCTGTTCCTCAAGGTAGTGTTATAGGCCCTTTGCTGTTCCTGATCTATATAAACAATTTGGGAGACAATCTGAGCAGCCGTCTTCGGTTGTTTGGAGATGACGCTGTCGTTTATCGCCTAATAGTCATCAGAAGATCAAAACAAACTGCAAAACGATTTAGAAAAAAATATCTGAATACTGCGAAAAGTGGCAGTTGACACTAAATAACGAAAAGTGTGAAGTCATCCACATGAACGCTAAAAGAAACTCGTTAAATTCGGTTACGCGATAAGTCAGTCTAATCTAAAAGCCGTAAATTCAACTAAATACCTAGGTATTACAATTACGAACAACGTAATTTGGAAGGAACACATAGAAAATGTTGTGCGGAAGGCTAACCAAAGCCTGCGTTTTATTGGCAGGACACTTAGAAAATGTAACAGACCTACGTAGAAGACTGTCTACACTACGCTTGTCCGCCCTCTGCTGCACGGTGTGGGATCCTTACCAGATAGGACTGACGGAGTACATCGAAATAGTTCAAAGGAAGTCAGCACGTTTTGTATTATCGCAAAATATGGGAGAGAATGCCACAGAAATGATACAGGATTCGGGCTGGGAATCATTAAAAGAAAGGCGTTTTTCGTTGCGACGGAATCTTCTCACGAAATTCCAATCACCAGCTTTCTCCTCCGAATGCGAAAATATTTCGTTGACACCGACCCACATAGGGAGGAACGATCACCACGATAAAATAAGGAAAATCAGAACTCGTACCGAAACATATAGGTGTTCATTCTTTCCGCTCGCTATAAGAGATCGGACTAATAGAGAATTGTGAAGGTGGCTCGATGAACCCTTTGTCAAGCACTTAAATGTGGTTTTCGGAGTATCCATGTAGCGTAAAAGTACGGACTAACAAATGATTACAATGTCAGAAAAAATGGGTGATTCATTTAAGAGGAAGAGCTTTTGAGCAAGTCAAGAATACGTTGGTCCACCTCTGTCCCTTATGCGAGGAGTTAGGAATCTGTACGGAACTAGGAGAAATTATTTTACACACACTAGTCCGATTTAAAAATAGTATTTTAAAAATTCACTTCTATTTAAATAATTAAATTTTTCAGTTCTAAACTTACTACACTTCTGCAATACTTTTTGTATCAGACATTACAAATGAAGTGGAACTATGATAATTTGACATCAACTTTTGTGGTTCTGTCTTCCTCAGTTGCGCCTAATATTACGGTATATTGATAATTTTTACTTTATCGACCGTCTGACAGCAACAGAATAAAACATAAAATCGAATGTCAAAGTCGTGATGCAGTATACATAGGCATGACATACAGGCATTTTAAAACACAATACAAAGAACACATCAGATGTTGGAAGTGCGAAACAAAGGATTCCACATTTGCAGAACATTTAAAACACCATAACCACTATCCTACAAATATGGAACAAGAAATGAAAATAATGAGAATAAGCAACCATGACAAACATCTTATACAAATGCAAGAAAACTTCCACTTTCAAAAAGCCATCGCTGAAAACAAACATGTGATAAATGAACAAACACACATCAGCATACACTGGACTCGCATTCGGGAGGACGACGGTTCAATCCCGCGTCCGGCCATCCTGATTTAGGTTTTCCGTGATTTCCCTAAATCGCTCCAGGCAAATGCCGGGATGGTTCCTTTCAAAGGGCACGGCCGACTTCCTTCTCCGTCCTTCCCTAATCCGATGAGACCGATGACCTCTCTGTCTGGTCTCCTTCCAGAAAACAACCCAACCCACATCAGCACAGGCTCCCTACTACACTTAATAAAAGAAATAAGATTTAAAAAATCGCCTCCCTACCACCCCCCCCCCCCCCCCCACACACACACACACACACAATAAATAACGAAAAGTGTGAAGTCATCCACATGAACGCTAAAAGAAACTCGTTAAATTCGGTTACGCGGTAAGTCAGTCTAATCGAAAAGCCGTTGCGAGGGTTACGTGTATGCCTTGATGTTAATAGTTTTCCTGTTCTTTAAGAACAGCTATTTTCTGTGTTGGGTTAATTACTTATGGTATGAAAGGTGCTCTCAGGTGACAGTGCATACACAAACAGATCAGAGTTACAGCAATAATTACAATCGAAAGTTCGGCAATAACATTCGATCTTTGGCAGTAACATCTGACAGTTGGCAACACAAACCAAAACATTGCATCGAAATAAGTGTCAACTTCATAGTGCTGTGAAATGTGGAGGAAAAAAGCGCAAATTGGCGTTCAGATGAACAACAACAACAACAAAAATGCAACAGGAACGTAGTATGCAGGAAATCGTCCACGCAACTGTAAGTACAGTTCCAAATATTACTACTTACTAGGAAATCATATGTACGTATTCCAGGCCACTGAAGATGCCTGGCGATGAAGGCGAAACGCATATGGCACTAAAATTGTGTTTTATTCAGTTGCTGTCAGACGGTCCATAATGTAAAAATTATCAATAGACCGTATTATGATAATTTGCATTCATTCGAATAAAATGAATGTCATGTGAAGCTATAATGGTTTTTCCTGTTTTCTTACTTACACTGTAACATTTCCACTTTAAGCTTTCCCTTTTTCAGTCTACAGTATTGTAGAAGTGACATTGTACAAGTTGGGAACGAAACTTCAGTACGCCGTAGATAAGGTCGTAAACAAGCTGGTGTAATTGGCCGGCGTAGTGAGTGTGAGAGCTGGCGTGGAGCGCAGCGTGCAGCGCCTGGCGCCTGGTGGAGGCAGTGACAGGGGGCTGACGGCGCGCTGAAGGAACGGCCTCTCCCCCTCCCCGCCTTCCTCCCCTGACTGCGTTATTTATGCCGCCCCCGCGACCAGAGGGCCCTCCGGAGCCACCCCCGTGGCCCGCTTTTAACTGCGCCCCCGCTCACACGGAATTCTTCATTTTTGTGGCTTTACTTCTGCTCAGCAGATGTCTGCTCCGGAGTAGCTCGCTCCCTCCTCCTGTGCGGCCAAATAAAAGAAACCACTGCGGCGAAACTTGTGGCAGACTTTGTTTCCAAAGGCTGCGCAGCGACGCCCCCCGCCCCCCAAGTTTTGGAGCGGCAATTTGGAGTGCTGTCTGAAATTGTTTCCCGGGGTGTATCGCTGTTCCTTCCTACAGATGTGACCCACTTCCCGCCAAGTCGGCCGTCAGGTACGAGACGGCGATCGTGCGCGTTGCATCTGGCTGCGCAGTTTCATTTTGAGCGCGCTCGCTGCCATCTTTACGATGTAACACCCGTACGTGGCATCGGTGTCTTGTAAAATGAGAAGAATGTTGAACTGCAGCTGTTTGCTGTGTAGGTCACAATTACTTTGCCGACGGTGTGGGTTGTGCCCCTCCGTCACCTTGCTCATCATTCTTCGCCTGCTTACGTGCCTAACCATCTTAAAGTTCAGTCCATCATTCTGTAAGCTGTTCTCAGAAGTAAGTGTGTTAACTTCCGCGGAGCACACATCGGTTCCAGGGATAGATTAATCGTACCGTTTTATAACTTACAATGATATTCGTGCTTAGGCCCTCTAACACGGCAGATTTTGTAAAGGTAACCCTGTTCGTGCATAGATAATTACTGAACTTTGAAATACACACTTTGTTTCATTGTTTAGCAGTTTGACCTCTTAGCCATTGTCAAGTTGCATCATACTTACAGTGTGATATATTCCACACATCATTATGAGGAAAAGAAGCAAATGATGCCGTCCGTAAAAACAGTTTCGCATGTAAATTGTAAGTATGAGCGCTATTGACGCAGAAGTAGAAATTGTAGGTACGAGCACTATTGACGCAGAAGTAAATTATATGTCCTTTACGGGTATTATGGAAACGAGCATATTTTGCTCTGATCATCGGCTCAGTCCAGGGTTAAGCAGATTGTGACGGGGCGAGTGGAGGAATGGGGAGGTGATGGAGGCATCTGCTGGGCTTACGACTAGCACGAAACCCGTCTAGCTGGGGTGTTATGTTTTTGGACAACTCTTTCCGACAAATTAGAGCTGTGCGCTAGAACGGGATTGGAACTCAGATTCCGGTCATGCCGACAGTTCTAATCTGCCAGGAAGTTTCAAAGCAGCGCTCGTTCCGCTGCGGCTTTAAAATTCATTCTGGAACATTTGGGGTTGTGCGGGGGAAGGAGGAGATAGTCTTCGGTGAAAGTGTCGCGAGGGTTACGTGTATGCCTTGATGTTAATAGTTTTCCTGTTATTTAAGAATAGCTATTTTCTGTGTTGGGTTGGTTACTTATGGTATGAAAGGTGCTCTCAGGTGACAGCTTCATCCATAATGTTGCAGTCAGTCATGGATTACGAAGAATCATTAGGATTTTCGAAATGTTCAGTACAAGCCACTCAAGCGAAGTGGTAATGCTGATGTAAAGACTCAGATGTTTCACAATTCCCTGGAGTAGTACGTATTCAAACTATATATCTTCTCAACATTTTTCCATATGCTTATTTCCTCCCCACTAGCTCTGTTTGTAATATTCGCAGGCTTAGTACCTCTCTTTCCTTCCGTCGCAGATGAGAACGGTCGATGCAGAGAGGTTGCTCCAACATGTCTTCAACTTAGTACTCACTTAGAGTTCCAGTAGGATGTTATTCCCATTCCGGCCGCTGTAACATACTGTTTCCTCGCCAGCATGAATCGTTGCGCCATTCAATTGGCTAACGAGCGTGGGGATTGCGTGTAATAAGTGTGTCATACTTTCGGCCTTAACGAGCGGCGCTTCTCCCCTACTAATCTGTAAATACACCCTCATTTTTTTGTACTCAGAATAATAAACGACAGCCTCTGGTAGGGAAAAAGCCTTCCAACATGCAGGTTAGACATCGTGTCTTTCCCTCATTCGATTTCATACATAACAAGTGACTTGAATTATTAGCGAATAAAAGAATTATAAATTGAGAGAATTACCGAATAAACCACTGATAATTAAATTCGACGTAAATACCTCGGGTGCCAGGTATCAACTTACTCGATGTACTACGTGGCTTTGGCGGATGGCGTACGAATCGCATCTAGTCACAGGAAAGCATTTTAATATGATGCAGCATTTTGGCAGATACGTTACAGTGCAGCAATCTTACAGATTTGCTCTAAGACTAGTTACCACGACGCACATGAAAAATACTGAGGAGCAAATGGAATGAAATTTTCTCTGTGTAACTTTAGACCTGCCCCACACTATGTCCAGTGGATAACAATGGGGAAAGCATGTTATTTTGCAGCAGCCCCTCTCCCCCGTTTTGAATTAACTTCCTGAATCGATTTTCTGTGTGGGTGACATTACGGTTGTATAATAGCCACGTACAGAGAACCTTCGCTTGTATCCACCTACCCAAACCTTTCAGAGTGCAACACGTTTGCAAAAATCGTAATTTAGTAGGTATTAGAAGGCCTGTTCTAAACTGTCCGCCACTGCTCCGTAGTTCTCAGACTTGCTGCCCGACAGAGCGCTGTTTCCCCCCCTGCCTTTAACGCTTAAGCGTTTGGCGAGTGTCGGCGGTGCACCATTCTCCCGGCGACTAGTGTTAAAAAAGCTTTTGGAAGCGGACTCGCTGCTTCGTTAAGTAGCATTTCAGTTGTTTTTATAAAGCTATGTGCTCACCTTTTTTGTCCTGCTGCAAAGGATTTTTAATCGAAAGCAAGATGCTCATCTGACACTCCAGTCCTGAGTAGCTTTCGGTTTTTATCTTTGATTTTTTTTAATTGGCCTCCACAAAAAGCTTACTCATTTTAGCCAGTTATTTCACTCGCCGTGAAGACTTCTTCAGCTGGCATATTTAAACACAATCTGAAAGTGTGTTCTTCAGCACGCTGAAAAAGTCAAAATGGTCTCCTTCAAGAAATTTAAACGTTTCGTTGAGGTTGTTAAAACTCCTGTGAAACTGTTTTAGCTAACATACAGCTAGGTAAAAATTAACCCCCCTTAATTGTGTTTCTATAGTGATGTCTAATGAAATTATTCTTTCCCGTTGACTTATGTTTGGAGGCGAATTAGGAGAAATAGTAAGCATTGAAAGCCATTATCCATGAAACTGTCGAGGACTTTTTCTTTCTTTCTTTCTTTCTTTCTTTCTTTCTTTCTTTCTTTCTTTCTTGTTTTTTCTTCTTCTTTGCCCCCTCCGGACTCTTTAATTCCCTATAAACGACGCCATCGAGTTCGATTTCAGTTGCCCACATTTAATCATTACCGTCGTTGTTGCTGGTGGTGGATGTGGTGCTCATCAGTCCGAATACTGTTTTGATGTATTTCTCCACGCTAGTCCATCCTGTGCAAGCCTCTTTATCTCTGAACAACTTCTGCAACCTACACCCGCTTGGACCTTCGTACTCTGTCCAAATCTTGGTCTCGGTGTACAATTTTCTCTCTCTCTCTCTATCTCTATCTCTCTATCTCTATCTATCTCTAAATTACCTTGATTCCATTCCTCAGGATGTGTCTAAAGATTATTTTTTCCGCAGTTCGATTCAGCGCCTTAGTAACATATTTTACTAGGGTAAAGATAGGTACCGCCTACACGAAAATTGAGGCTTTGGAGGAAATAGCAGCAGCTACATGAATATCAAGAACTCAGATGGGAAGCCAGTCCTAAGCAAAGAAGGGAAAGGTGGAAGGAATATGTAAAGGGCCTGTACAAGGTAGATGAACTAGCCTTCAAGTTTATAGAAATGGAAGGGGACGTAGGTATGGATGAGATGGGAGATAAGATACTGCGAGAATATTTTGACATTACACTGAAAGACCTTAAGTCTAAACAAGGCTCCAGAAGTAGACTACATTCCGTCAGAAATACTGATAGCATTAGGAGAGTCAGCCGTAGCAAAATTATACCACCTGATGTGAAAGATGTATGAGACGGGCTAAATAACCACAGTCTTTCAAGAAAAATCTAGTAATTCCAATTCCAAAGATAGCAGGTGCTGACAGGTGTGAGTATTACCGAACGATCTGTTCAATAAGTTATGGTTGCAAAATAACAACACGAATTACGTACAGACGATTGCAAAAGCTTGTAGAAGCTGACTTACTGGAACATCAGCTTGTGTTCCGGAAATATGTAGGAGTAAGCGAGAGAATATAGGCCCTACGGCTTCTCTTGGAAGATAGGGCAAGGAAAGGCAAGCCTACGTTTATATCATTCGAAGGCTTGGGGAAAGCTTTTGACATTTCTGACTGGAGTATTGTCTGTGAATTTCATAAGGTAGGACGGATTAATACAGACACCGAAATGCTATTCATTACGTGTACAGAAAGCAGACAGCAGTCATAGAGTCAGCGGCATGAAGGAGGAGCAATGCTTAAGAAGGGAGTGAGACAGGGCTACAACTTGTTCCTAATGTTATTCAATCTGTACATTGAGCTAGCAGTAAAAGAAACCAAAGAAAATTTAGAATAGGAATTAAAGTTCAGGGAGGAGAGCTAAAGACCTTACGGTTTGCCGATGAGATCGTAATTGTTAGAGACAGTAAAGGACTTGGAACAGGAGTTGAACGAAATGGGCAGTGTCTTGAAAGGAGGATATAAAATGTACATCTCCTAAATCAGGAGGAGGATAATGGAATGTAGTCGAATTAAGTCGGGTGATGCTGAGGGTAATTGATTAGGAAATGTAGATGCTTAAGCAGTAAATGAGTTTTGCTATTTGTGCAGCAAGGTAAGTGATGTTCGAAGGAGAGAGATGATATAAAATGTGGACTGGCAATGGCAAGAAAAGGGTTTCTGAAGAAAATAAATTTGTTTCATCGAATATAGATTTAAGTGTTGTGAAACCTTTTCTGAAAGTATTTGTCTGGAGTGTAGCCATGAATGGAAGTGAAACATGGATGATAAACAGTTTTAGACTACAAGAGAAGGGAGGGATTCGAAATGTGGTGCTAGAGAAGAAGGCTGAAGTTCAGATGCGTAGATCACGTAACTAAGGCGGAAGTGCTGAATAGAATTGGGGAGACATTTGTGGTACAACTGGACTAAAAAAAAAGGATCGGCTGGTAGGATACATCGTGGGACGTGAATGGATCACCAGTTTATTATTGGAGGGCCACTAAGAGGTGAATGCACTAAACAGATTCAGAAGGATGTTGGTTGCTAGATTGCAGTAGTTATTCGAAGAGGCTTGCCCAAGACAAGAGTAGCATGGAGAGCTGCATGAAACAAGTCTTCGACAGCAACAGCAGCAATAACAACAATAACGACTACATCGTACTCAGAGCCGTGCGTGGCAGAGCGCCAATCTCCTGTCCTTGCTCTCAGCCACCAGCGGTTCTGACAAGCCCTGTGTCGTGAGCACAAACGGATGAAAGCAGAGCTGCATTCGCGAATCGCGATTGGCGTTTCGCGGCTCGGGCGGCGAGCTTAAGGCGGCGGTACGCGGGGAATTTGGCGGCGGCTGGGTGGGAACGCGGTGGCGGCGGCAGCGGCGGCGTCATTCATCCCGCTTAGCGGGGCGCGCCCGGGCTGCGTATATTCGGCGCGGCAACTTCAGCGCCGCATAAATCCCCATTACACGAGCCGCGAATCAGGGCGCGCCGGGCCATCACTCTCCCGGCTGCGGAAAATTGTTTGCGGCGTATTACCGTCTCCGCGTCGCGTTTCTTCCCCACTCCCGGCTGCGAGGGGTGTTTGCGTCTTGTCGTCTGCCGCCACTCCGCGCCCGCGTGAAGCATCGCAGTCTGACGACGCGGGGCGCGTTCGCTGTTACCTTGCTGGCGGGAATGCGTCTACATCCATAATTCTGCAAGCCTCTGAAGTGCAGAACTGAGGGTACTTCCTACTGAATCACAATTTTAGATCGGTTAACACTTGACGGAACGGAAGAGAACGGAGCGTCAAAACGTTGCATAATGCGTTTTAAATGGCGGCATTCGCACCAACCTCGACACAGAGGAGTTGGACAAAGACGTGGAAACCAAAAAACACATTTTCCCGTATGTGGGACAGTCACCGCCATAAGTAGATAACGTGAATAATAATCGCTTGGCTGCTGTTGTAAGTTTTTGACGACCGATTTTGTAGCCTAGAATTCACATCATCGCGTAAAACTTAGTGAATGATGTCATTAAATTTGTAAGATCGACGTGACCGAACATTCTGCCCTAGGAATAAATGGGCCAACGGCCTTGCCGCAGTGGTAACACCGGTTCCCGTCAGATAACCGAAGTTAAGCGCTGTCGGGTTGGGCTAGGACTTGGATGGGTGACCATCCACTCTGTCCAGCGCTGTTGGCCAACAGGGTGTACTCAGCCCTTGTGAGGCAAACTGAGGAGTTACTTGATTGAGAAGTAGCGGCTCCGGTCACGAAAACTGACAACGGCCGGGAGAGCGGTGTTCTGACACATGCCCCTCCATATCCGCATCCATTGATGCCTGTGGACTGAGGATGACACGGCGGCCGGTCGGTACCGTTGGGCCTTCATGGCCAGTTCGGACGGAATAAGAATAAATGACGCAATTAACGGATTGTCAGGTAAGCGGAAAGTGTAGATCCAAAGTTCCTCCAGCGTGCCATCAGTGCATCTGACGACAGTAGGCCGAAAATAACCGGTTAACTAGCCCATAGCCGCTTTCAAGCGTGCATCACAGTATTGCGGTTTGCTGTATTTACAGCACTCCGAATGGATCGTGCCCCTATATTTCATGGTTAATCGGCTGTGTTCGGCCTACTGTCGTCCGTTTGGATTCATGGCGTACTTGAGGAACCGTGGACCCATACTTTCCGCTTGCCTGACAATCTGTTAATTGCATCTTCATTCCTAGACCAGGAATGTTCGGTCCTGCGTAAGTTGCAACTTTAACGTCGTGATTCACAGTGTTTAGTCTGATAATGTGGCCTACAGGCTACGAAACCGACCGTTAAATAAGTTATTTACAACCCATTATTGTACCTAATACGTCCGCCGCTCGTGGTCTCGCGGTAGCGTTCTCGCTTCCCGAGCACAGGGTCCCGGGTTCGATTCCCGGCGGGGTCAGGGATTTTCACCTGCCTCGAGATGACTGGGTGTTTGTGTTGTCCTCATCATTTCATCATCATCCAGAAAAGTGGCGAAATTGGACTGAGCACAGATTGGGTAATTGTACGGGCGCTGATAACCCCGCAGTTGAGCGCCCCACAAACCAAACATCATCATCATCATTGTACCTAATACAATGTAAGAGTTTATAATCAAAACAGCTTACACTCGTCTGGGATTGGATAAACACAGGGACTTGTAGTTAAAGGGAATCTCAAATCATTCTTCCTACAAAATAGTGACAACGGTGATGATGCTTAGCGATCGCTCAACCTATCCTCCAAAGTAGGCGGTGGCCGAGCGCTTCTAGGCGCGTCAGTCCGGAACCGCGCGACTGCTACGGTCGCAGGTTCGAATCCTGCCTCGGGCATGGATGTGCGTGTGATGTCCTTAGGTTTAAGTAGTTCTAAGTTCTAGGGGACTCATGACCTCAGATGTTAAGTCCCATAGTTCTCAGAGCCATTTGAACCATTTTGAACATCCAAAGTAGGCCACAAAGGCTCAGTAATGAACTCTCAATAATATTGAGATCCATCGGATACTGCGGCTGGGGACCAGCGACAGTTAATACTGGTGCTCACAAAACGAGTCCGACCATGCGAGCTGTGTAAACAGTGGCGTGTATTCTTGGTACAAGACGTCACCATTGGGGAAGAAACATTGTACTACGAAATGTACCTGTTCAGCCCAAATGGTTATAGAATCCTTGACAGTAACGCGAACTTGCAGAGTAACCATGTGGCCCATGGAATAATAGCACGATGTGGCTGCCCAGATTATCACCATAACACCTTCCATATTTCGCTCTTGGGACGTAAACTCGGCCAGGAGCTGAAACAGTGTGTAACAAGACTCATTTGAGAAATTGACTTTCTTCCATTGTTCCGCAGTCCATGTTTTATGGCTTTGGCACCACGTTTTTCTGTTACTGGCAATTGCATCACACGTGTTTTTTTTAATTAGAGCTCGCCCTGTAATTCCATGCTTCGTGTTTTGGTGCTTACAGAGTTCGCGAGTGTGACATTCAGTTGTGCAGTGACTTCAGCAGCACTCAGACCCCCGCCCCCGCTTTCTTTTTTCGTCTCATAATCTTCACTTTATTGTTGACTTTGTTTTCGTGACACTTATTGGAATTTCCATAAAGTCACATATATGTTTCATGAACGCGTCGACACATCAGAAAGTGAAAAATAAGTTTTACAAAACAAAAATCTGCACTATGTATAACGAGAAGCACGAATTGTTGAAACTGTTTTCAGTTGTTTGATATCTTCATTCCTTGCAGTCGACACTAAAATAAAAGATATTAGAAATAGATTTCGAGATACGTTAATCATTTCTAGTGTGAGCCGTTTCATCAGTAAAAGCATAAGTAAATTACATTTGGTTTAAATAATGTTGTCACATGTTAGTGCTAGGAAGAAAGAAGGCGGCTGGAACCTTTTTTTAGTCTGGCAGACTGGCCTCTGGAGTCAGTTCATGCAGGACCGCCACAACCCTTGAAAGATTTTGTTCGGGTCCAATCATTTCTGATTTTCACTTGCCGTGTACATTGTGAAAGTCAGTTTGAAACGAGTTCGTAATTATTTTACATTATTGCTAGTTTTGCTGAAAGACGTACGGAAATGTGTGACGTTGCATCTGTGACAGTAATAGAATAATAGAATTTGAGAACGAGAAGAAACAGAAATTAATTACTCTTCCTATAAATCATAACGAAATCAAATCCCAAGTATCTGATTGATAATTTTAAAATATTCTCGATCATCATCTAACAGTCGGTCTCCAATGCTCCCGTACGCAGTTGATACTTGCCGCTGCAACTGCGTGATCAGCAACATGCTAAAAATATTTCAAACGTAATACTGCGATCCATGCAAAGTACAGTGCATGATCATAATAACCGCTACAACTACTGCTATATATTTTTAATATGGGAATTGATTTATCGGGAGGGGTTTGGTCAACTTGCCATAAACGGTGTGAAAAAAATGAAAGAAACCAATAAATTACTACATTCGCGAAATAGAAAATTTAAACACTGACAAACTTTACACAAATGTTCCACAATGTCTTTACTTAATAGATACGTCTCTGGCCACAACAAAGATGGGAGTAATACTCTGTGTATGCATACATAAATCTGACAAAATCCTTAGAACGCGCAAGCAAGCAACAATTACGCAAAACAAAAAGGAAAATTATCAAAAATTCTCAATTAATCCAAAATCTCCTTCGGCGCTACCAGCACGATCACGGTAGACTGTGACCTCTCGTGTCGCGCGGCTTTTCTCTATCACAGCCTGCTTCCTATCTCTTCAGACTCCTTTCAACAATTGTTCAGTCGGTACTACTCGCAATAATAATAGCTCAGAGTCAGAGTTTGTATACGCACACCACAGCAAAACCATTGGTCAACTCTGCAAAAAAAGTATTAGCGTCCATCTTCCAAGTTTGGTGATACAGGCCATTGGCCTCAACCTTACCCTTTATCGCTTGGCGCGAGGAGTATGAGTAAGACAATAATACGAAATGCTCTCTGCATTGCATGTCTGTTAGAAATAAGTGGTAGCATGTTGTGCTTCGATTAACATCGTCGCATTTACAGTTTGATAGGAACAACTTCGCATACACACACGTGAAGTGCTGTGTATCAGATTATTTTTCAATTTAAATGTAAATGTGAATTTAAATAACAACTCGCTCTGACACGTGTGGAAACTGAAAGAAGAAATCTGGGCTGCAGGGAAGGAGGACATTCATACCACGATACACTGAACACACAGCCAACAGTAAACTCAAAAACATGTCCCACTACCTTGGAAAGAACAGTGCACTGCACTTAAGCTGTCCAAACTGCGCCCCTCAAAATATTGTAATGGATTTCTTTCGTACAATCTTGAGTGGAGGGTGTTTCGATGGAAAATGAAAGTGTCACGTGGCTCCTGGAAATTATATTTGCTGGTATAAAGTGTCTACGCTTAAGTGCAACAGGAATCATAATACAGGGTTATTACAAATGATTGAAGCGATTTCACAGCTCTACAATAACTTTATTATTTGAGATATTTTCACAATGCTTTGCACACACATACAAAAACTCCAAAAGTTTTTTTAGGCATTCACAAATGTTCGATATGTGCCCCTTTAGTGATTCAGCAGACATCAAGCCGATAATAAAGTTCCTCCCACACTCGGCGCAGCATGTCCCCACGAATGAGTTCGAAAGCATCGTTGATGCGAGCTCGCAGTTCTGGCACGTTTCTTGGTAGAGGAGGTTTAAACACTGAATCTTTCACATAACCCCACAGAAAGAAATCGCATGGGGTTAAGTCGGGAGAGCGTGGAGGCCATGACATGAATTGCTGATCATGATCTCCACCACGACCGATCCATCGGTTTTCCAATCTCCTGTTTAAGAAATGCCGAACATCATGATGGAAGTGCGGTGGAGCACCATCCTGTTGAAGGATGAAGTCGGCGCTGTCGGTCTCCAGTTGTGGTATGAGCCAGTTGTGGTATGAGCCAATTTTCCAGCATGTCCAGATACACGTGTCCTGTAACGTTTTTTTTTTTTCGCAGAAGAAAAAGGGGCCGTAAACTTTAAACTGTGAGATTGCACAAAACACGTTAACTTTTGGTGAATTGCGAATTTGCTGCACGAATGCGTGAGGATTCACTACCGCCCAGATTGACACATTGTGTCTGTTCACTTCACCATTAAGAAAAAATGTTGCTTCATCGCTGAAAACAAGTTTCCACTGAACGCATCCTCTTCCATGAGCTGTTGCAACCGCGCCGAAAATTCAAAGCATTTGACTTTGTCATCGGGTGTCAGGGCTTGTAGCAATTGTAAACGGTAAGGCTTCTGCTTCAGCCTTTTCCGTAAGATTTTCCAAACCGTCGGCTGTGGTACGTTTAGCTCCCTGCTTGCTTTATTCGTCGAATTCCGCGGGCTACGCGTGAAACTTGCCCGCTCGCGTTCAATCGTTTCTTCGCTCACTGCAGGCCGACCCGTTGATTTCCCCTTACAGAGGCATCCAGAAGCTTTAAACTGCGCATACCATCGCCGAATGGAGTTAGCAGTTGGTGGATCTTTGTTGAACTTCGTCCTGAAGTGTCGTTGCACTGTTATGACTGACTGATGTGAGTCTATTTCAAGCACGACATACGCTTTCTCGGCTCCTGTCGCCATGTTGTCTCACTGCGCTCTCGAGCGCTCTGGCGGCAGAAACCTGAAGTGCGGCTTCAGCCGAACAAAACTTTATGAGTTTTTCTACGTATCTGTAGTGTGTCGTGACCATATGTCAATGAATGGAGCTACAGTTAATTTATGAAATCGCTTCACTCATTTGTAACAGCCCTGTAGTGTAATTTGTTTCCTCTGTCTACGTCGGTTTTCATAAGTTTTATTCATACACAGAAACTTAAAGATGTGTAACTGTATTCAGAGTTAGTTCTTGCCGAGGTTGATAATGGCATTGTATAAGTCGAGAGGAATTGAAGACAGCTAAATGGCTTCAACTCATTTTCGCTCGTTAATAGCTTAAGTTAGCGGACAACACAGAGTTTAATGGGTATAATGTTTCAGTATATAAGGTGCTTACATATTCTGCTACACAAAACGTATCAGCTATGGTTAACTCGTGTTATTTGTGCTTCCGTAGATGCAAACGCACTAAACACAGCGTAGTCCGCTAACTCACGTTTGCAGCGAAAAAAACGTGTTATTACTGGTCGATGTCAGTAGATTCTATCGTTAGATACTGCTCCTACTCGCTGCCTAGCCGGAGTCGGTGCAATGCGCGCAAAGTATGCGCATTACCACTGTCCTCCTAGCATGGTTGGCAGAATATTTTTCCAAGAATCGGAGTGGGTCGATGATTCCATTACGCTGGAAAGTATTACTGGCCATCACAGTGGTTGGTCAAGACTCTGTCCCGCCTTAGCCGCTGACTATACTTAGGTACTATGGCCTACACGTCGGATAGGAGAAGCTGCTATGTGGACGGATCACCAACCTGTGGTGAATCCTCAGCTGGCGTGTAGCATGCGTACCACTTAGTTGTTCTTCTGTAAGGGACAAGAAGCAGAAAACTAATTGGCTGTAATAGAAGTTTCTACGTAGGTGGCTCCGTGATAAATGGTTTCTGGAGTAGTTATGTCCAAATAATGGAGGTGTGCCGTCCAGATATTATTTATTGAAAGCAGTCAACTGTGTTGTTCCCGTGAACTCAAACATTGTTACAAATATCTCCTCCCCGCCACGATACTGCTCATAATATACACTAATCAGCCAGAACATTATGATTGTGTAGGCTACATAATAGTCGGTATTTCCACCTTTGGCGTGGATAACAGCGCCGACGCGTCGTGGCATGGAAGCAACGAGGCCTTGGTAGGTCGTTGGTGGGAGTTGGCACTACATCTATACAACCAAATCAGCTAACCCCGTAAATTCCGGGGAGGGGGCCGATGAACTCTGACGTCACGTTCAATCAAATCCCAGATGTGTTCGATCGGATTCAGATCTGGCGAGATGGAGGGCAGAACATAAATTGGAGCTCGCCACTGTGTTATTCGAACAACTCCACTCCTCGCCTTGTGGCATGACACACTCTCTCACCGAAAGATACCACTAACGTCGGGAAACATTGTCGTCATGAAGGGGTGTACATCATCTGCAACCAGAGTACGATACTCCTAGATCGTCATGGTGCCGTACACGAGCTTGACTGGATCCACGGATGCCCAAGTCAATGCTTCCCAGAGCATAACGGAGCCGCTCCCAGCTTTTCCTCGTCCCGAAGTACGGGTGCCAAGGAGTTCTTCCATTGGGAGACGATGGATTCACCCCCTCCCATCGGTATGGAGGAGGTGGTACCACGATTCATCAGACTGTGAAACACTCTTCCACTGTGCCAACGTCTTGTGCCGATGGCCACGTGCCCACTTCAGTCGTAATTGCTGATGTGATGTTAACATTGGCACACGCGTGGCTCGTCGGCTGCGGAGGCCCTTTGTTGGGTGCACTGTGTGTTCAAACACACTTGTGCTCTGCCGGGCATTAATGTCTGATAGTCCCGTCACAGTTCGCCGCCTGTCCTGTTTTACCAGTCTGCCCAGCTTAAGACGTCCAACATCTGTAATGAGGGGTGACCGTCCAATCCTATGACGTCTGGACATGGTTACACCGCGTGTTGAAGACACCGTAGCACTCCTCGAACACCCGGCAAGTCGTGCCGAGCCTCCGCACCACCACACCACGTATGACCTTCACCATTCTAGACACAGAGAGAACGCTCACTCTTTTTTTTTTCCCCACGGGGTAGTATGGGTCAGAACAGGAAAACTGTCCAGTAAGCATGAGCTTGTCCAGTTCTTAAGAGGTATAAGCATTTGTTCATCTTCGATACTACGAAACACATCTCTTCTACTGACTCTTACGGTATGCATTTAAGAGCCAATGTTTATTAAAACCTCTTTGCTTCGAATGATTATTCTTGTCGTACTCCTCCTCCCCCCCCCCCTCACTCTCTCTCTCTCTCTCTCTCTCTCTCTCTCTCTCTCTCTCTCTCCCCCCTCTCCCTCTCCCTCTCACTCTCTCCCTCCCCCGTACTGACGATTCCTCCTTGGACACCGCGTAGAACAACTTTCGCATCACGAGAAGTTTTTCTCGTGCTCGTGTCGGTCAATGCTACCCCCTAGTTTCTTGGGAACACTTGGAGAAGAGAAGGGGTTAAATTATAGAAAACGATCTTGCAAGGCAAAATCGAAGACCGCGAGGAAGAGTAGCATATAAATGGTTGGAGCAGAAGAAGATTATCGGCATACCTCTTCACATTATGAGAAGCTTATCGACATAAGTTTCACATTTTATTAAGAACATCTGAAAGATCGCTGTGGATGGAGACGTCTAGTCGAAGATTCAGTTATTTAAGAAATGAGTGAAGAAACTGGACCACGATGTTCAGCAATGAGTAAACCGACTATAAGAAAAGCTAATAAATGAAGCGCTTCATATAGAATGGCTGACACTCAACAATAATTTTAAAACACGGAGATGTCAGTTCCATGACGTAACTGAGTCATAATTGTGTTCTTCGGGAAAAGCTAAATATTTACTTGAAATAGTATACGGAAGGAAGAAAAAGAAACTGATATTAAGCAGGGGATGGGACGTCGGAACTGAGCAGAATTTTCCAGATAACGAAATAGGTCGGAAATGCGCCGTTCTGGAACTACGGCCTTGGAACTGCCCATGCGTTGGCTTTAAATCTTTGCTTGTACCTAAATGCCGAATTTTACAGATCAATATAGATGACTGATAAACAAACTGGACTCCGGTATTTTTAAATCATGTATTCCGATTGAGCGATTCGACCCTGGGATACTTATGTGAAAAAATTAGTTACCGTAGTGTCAGAAAAAAACAGATTTTGGTGAAATTGGTTTACCACAGAACTACTTTCTATAGCTTTGGAGGAAATTCTTTTTGTGAATGTTCCCACCTGTCGATGGCAACAACGTGAGGAAACAATAATAAAACATGCTGGCTAAAGATGAAATTGGGTCGTATGCCCTGTCAATGATTATCAGCAGTTTCATAGAACTGAAGCCCCGCTACCGTCTCCCCAGAGTACCAGCTGGAATTAGTATCTTCTCCGATTATAGGCGTAAAGAGCGACGCTACACTTGAGAAAGTTCTTCAAAATCACAGCGGTGATATTTACGCATTGTAGGACAAATGGTTCAAATGGCTCTGAGCACTATGGGACGTAACCTCTGATGTTATCAGTCCCCTAGAACTTAGAACTACTTAAACCTAACTAACCTAAGGACATCACACAATCCATTCCCGAGGCAAGATTCGAACCTGCGACCGTAGTGGTCGCGCGGTTCCAGACTGAAGCGCCTAGAACCGCACGGCCACACCCATTATAGGACAGAAAAGGTACTATTTGTAATATCAGAGGTAATACAAACGCGGTGAAGTTTCGATCAAAAGAAGAAAATGTGTGTAGGCATTAGTGACAAGTCATTTATCTGGTGACATGGTTGCACAGAGACGTATTGTTTCGTGACGTTTCTGCTGACGGATGGTAGTTCCACGGGAGAGATACGGTAGCAGGCGAAGTTAGGCCGTGTGGGGAGCTATACGGACGGAGTGAGGGCTGGTGTGTGCTTATGTGTGCGCCCGCGCCAAAGCTTTGCCGGCACACTGTGCTTTGATTCGGCAGAAACTCTGCCCATCACCGGCCAGTCGAACTGGCGCAGGTACTTTACCCCTCCCCCTCCCTGTCGCCACACCCATCATTCCGTTCCCTTTGCGTTCGCTATCTCGTTGCGTGTTGTGGCGCTGTGCGTCGTATATTCACAGAAGCGTCCATCTGTGGCGTTCCTATAGATGCCTGGTCACCGCCACTGTTTCACTAATGCAGTTTTTTTATAATAAAGAATCTAATCATAACCCATTCCGTAAAAAGGTAGTAAGTGCGCCTACTTACTCGCGGTGTTTAGTTTCATTTTGGTACATACTACAATACTACCAAAAAGTCGATCGCATGAAAATAAGCTCAACACACTTCTGGCCATTTAAATTGCTACACCACGAAGATGACGTGCAACAGACGCGAAATTTAACCGACAGGAAGAAGATTCTGTGATATATGCAAATGATTAGCTTTTCAGAGCATTCACACAAAGTTGTCACCGGTGGCGACACCTACAACGTGCTGACATGAGGAAAGTTTCCTACCGATTTCTCATACACAAACAGCAGTTGACCGGCGTTGCCTGGTGAAATGTTGTTGTGATGCCTCGTGTAAAGAGGAGAAATGCGTACCATCACGTTTCCGACTTTGATAAAGGTCGGATTGTAGCCTATCGCTATTGCGGTTTGTCGTATCGCGACATTGCTGCTCACGTTGGTCGAGATCCAATGACTGTTAGCAGAATATGGAATCAGTGGGTTCAAGAGGGTAATGCGGAACGCCGTGCTGGATCCCAACGGCCTCGTATCACTAGCGGTCGAGATGACAGGCATCCGCATGGCTGTAACGGATCGTGCAGCCAGGTTCTGTTTACAGCATCATGATGGTCGCATCCGTGTTAGGCGGCATCGCGGTGAACGCACGTTGGAAGCTTGTATTCGTCATCGCCATACTGGCGTATCACCCGTCATGATGGTAGGGGTGCCATTGGTTACACGTCTCGGTCACCTCTTGTTCGCATTAACGGCACTTTGAACAGTGGACGTTACATTTCAGTTGTGTTACGACCCGTGGCTCTACTCTTCATTCGATCCCTGCGAAACCTCACATTTCAGCAGGATAATGCACGACCGCATGTTACAGGTCCAGTACGGGCCTTTCTGGATACAGAAAATGTTCGACTGCTGCCCTGACCAGCACATTTTCCAGATCTCTCACCAATTGAAAACGTCTCGTCAGTGGTGGCCGAGCAACTGGCTCGTCACAATACTCCAGTCACTACTCTCGATGAACTGTGGTATCTTGTTGAAGCTGCATGGGCAGCTGTACCTGTACACGCCATCCAAGCTCGGTTTGACTCAATGCCCAGGCGGATGAAGGCCGTTATTACGACCAGAGGTGGTTGTTGTGGGTACTGATTTCTCGGGATCTATGCACCCAAATTGCGTGAAAATGTAATCACATGTCAGTTCTAGTATAATATATATGTCCAATGAATACCCGTTTATCATCTACATTTCTTCTTGGTGTAGCAGTGGCCAGTAGTATAGTTTTCGGTGATGTTCTGTATTCGTTCGATCAGTCACCGCAAGATAGCACCGCAGGTAAAACAATCGAAGACGCCAGTGTACCGGCTAAACGTCACATGAAGTCTATAATGTTGCGCTGTTGCTTGTTTGATACGTAAACATTAAAAGTTTACCCAAGAGCAAAGAGTTTTCATTGTTGAACAGTATTTTGGCAGTGCTTATGTGTACGAATCTACTCATTTCGTCGGAAATATCTAGCAATGACAAACAGTTCAGCAATAGCTATATTAATCGTCCATTTCTGCGAGTACGGATCGATTGAAGACATAAAGAGAACGGTAGACGAGTAATTACGACAAAATCTAAACGCGTAGAGGTGAGGGTGTGACGCTTTGTTTGCCTGAGTTTGAGGATACTAATAATATCCACTCTTTGAGTACGTATACCCGTTGATACTGCATCCCAGTGTCCTGCTGCCTCTGAAGAAATTGTGAGAAGTTGGTATCGGAGTCTAGAGAGAAGAAAAAAATGGCAGTATAAACTTACGACATTTTGCTAAATATTTGCCAGATTGTAGTAACAAATCGAAATACGTGCTGTGTAAAACTTTTCTTGGCAATTCAAATTTGTATTAAAAAATAAAAATGACACAAACACCAGTAGAAATCGGCAAACGCGTTCATCCTTGGGAACTATTTCATGGTGATGGGTCTTTTTTGGGAATCGTTCATTTTTACTCGTTCACCGTTCATTTGTGCGTGGTATATTGTTCTTATTAAAATTGAAAATAGTAGCATGGTGACTGAAGATGGAAGCCGCCGAGAGGGGACACTTGCCTCCCCCCTGGAGTACAGAGGTTTTATTAATTACAGAATTCGCACACACGGAGTGAGATCTGGTTATCGGGGAGGCAATTTCATGAAACAGCTCGCTCCGCACCTGAAGTCGCCATGTTTGTGGCTAGCGCTGACTATCGGCAAATTACCAAACTACACTGTGGTGGTATACGTGAAAAAAACTTTCAGGGTTTTTCTTCAAAATGACATGTATGATATCCGTACAATGTTTACTTCCTGTGCGTTAAAATATTGAAAGTGTTCCCGTACTTGATGTACACCCTGTGTATACCACTAAATAACTTTCTTTTATGTTACAGACCACTGATGATACCTATTATGAATAAGCGGAACGTTTGGTTCGGAACAGAATAAGCTTTGTGTTCCAAAAGAAGGAATTTTTTTATCGACACGATAAAAATAAAGTAGCTACTTATCAAATTGTTTCCGCTTGTGTTCCTTTCAGTTACTGTTGAACATTTAATTTTTTTGCTGTTATTACTACTACTTTCCGTGATTTCAGTCTAAAACTAAACTCGGCTGTAGTGCCACAGGATCAAGATACTGGTGCACTGCACGATTGTTATTGCATGAAGATGAGAATGTACTGCTTTAAGTGGTACTCAGCTGTGAATTGAGATTTGTTACTGTCTGGTGATTCTTTTTGTATCTTAAAAGCCGCATTTAGGCCTAACATACATTTCTGGTTGGACAGGAAAATGTGCTGTTAAGACATTAGCTTGAATAGTTGATGTTCATCAACGAGAAGTTTGGAATAGATTCAAAAAGCGACACTGTCCATTGTCATACGAAAAGCACTCGCCTCTAGCCGATCCGTGAAATGGCTCCAGGTTGTTTTGTTTTCTTTTGGGTTTTTTTCTTCATTAATTTTCTTTTTCTTTCGATGAAAGTGTACTCAGGCCCACCTCGGTCTATTGTATTCCAGATGAGAAACAAAGTACTTCAGTTTATGTCTCCGACTATAGTGGTGCTTTGTTCCCGGGTGATCAATGCTGTTTGTCGTTCTTGGTGAAACGCTCACATTACCCGAGACATCGTGTGTCGCTCTGCTCCATGTGCGAACTGTAATGAATCTGTGTAAGGCGTGGCCGCTTTCTAAAGTTCACAGCGTTGCTTTAACCCGAGAAGCCAACATTACGAAGCCTTACGACTAGCGCCAACTAAATTGATTTGCAAAGTTTCCTTACTCTTGAGGAAAATGCTAGGGCTTCGGCATTAGGTTCCGTCTCCTTTCGTTCCCCAAGTTTCGGGAGCGAAGTTTCAGCAAGAGGTGTGGAACTAGATGTTCGTAAAGACAATTCCACCACTGCTTGGGAGATTTTATTTTTTTCCTGTACATGTCGGACCATTGTGTTAGGATATCTGCAGCACCAGTTTTTAATCCGGTTCTGCATTACTTGTTATGATTATTTTCGTGTAATTTCGAGAGGATACGTATCTAACAATGCATATTTGCCTCTGTCGGACTGTAAATATGTGCCTTTCATTCGTATTTCTCATGGGATACTTGGACTGCGATGCGTTTCGCAGATATGGTAGTCCTCTGATTTACGACTTCGTTGCTTTGTCTCCTGTTAAGTGACAACAGTCAAATAGTCAGGTGGTATTCACAGCGCTGATGCTGTAAGAAAAGTATGTGGACTTAGAAAATTCCGAAGACCGTTTTTCTATGTTATCAAGTAAGATATATGTACTCTACTTTCTCCGTGCAGTACTTTCTTTTTCGTATTATATTCTTGTTTCGACACCATCTTGCCATCTACAACTATACTTTGCAATAACCTTACGGTGTGTGGCAGAGGGTACATGGTGTCCCAGTGTAATCTAAGGTGTTTCGTTCTTTTTTATGTAAAGTTTAATTAAAGAAACCCAATTGATAATTCGCACGAAAATTTAAAAATCCAGGGTATCAAGTAGTATACACGCTGGTTCAGCTGCTCGTACTACTGGGTTTTATGTATCCTACGACACATTCAAGTACCACACGGGAGTTTTTCATATTATCTCATTTGCTACATGCAAACTGTTTGTCCTACAGGAAAAAACGAACAGGACATTTTTGTAGGAGATTTGATACAGATGAATTTTGTACTGTTTCGCTAGAGGACATAGTTTTCGGATTAGTCAAGAAAAACGAACAAAAGTTACTTGCAAAAACATTTTTCTTGAACAACTTGAAAACCGTGGCCTCCGGCGAAAACATAACCTAGTAAATAATTTAAGTACATTAAATTTCCTACAAAAGATGCTGTTCTTTTTTCCGGGTAGGACTGGTAGTTTGCGCATAGCAAGCGAGTGAAAGTAAAAATATTGCATGTGTTACTTGCAGGCATTGTAAGCTTCATAAAATCCATCGGTAGGAGCAGCCAATCACCTTGCATACCTCCTTTGAATCAGGGACATAATAAATTCTCCCATATGTAGATAATAAATATATCACTCTTCGTTTTTATAATCCTAATTATTATGAGAAGATGTCTGCGGGCAGCAGATTAATAATAGTCATCATGGTATTTCCTACTTTTAACTATTACAGAAACTGAGGGGTAGACCTTGGTGGTTTTTAGTTACGCACTCAGATCTGTAGGTATAAATGGCTCCTCTCATTTTATTCATATAATACTCCATGGGGAAGATGGAACTGTGTAGAATCTGTCCCCCTCGCCCCCGGATGAAAATGTGAAAAAAATGTTATTGTCTATATCTAATGTGATACCTCAGGTTTTCTAGGGGAGTTTGATTAATGCTATTCTTCCAGGCGTTCTGTCGAGTTCCGTTTCATGCACAATGTGTCGACGACCGACAAAGCCGTCTTCGTCAGATGCTGCGAGTTGTGATGTACTCGCTGCTTATAGTCAGTTCAGATTGTGGTCTATTTCAGGTCTGAAACTCGCTCTGTGTAGCTAAGTAGATGCCAACTACGGCCTTAGATGAGATGTTCCGTGAAACGCATATTCGTTCAGCGTTTTCCAGATCTGGTGGATGTATTGGCCGGCAACATCTTAATAAATTGAGTGCCTGACGCCAAATCGTCTTTAAAATGAAACCTCTGTCCCTGTTTATTACGTTTTTTTTTTCTACATTTTTACCTCGAAAGTCTCCTTGATTATGCTGTCCCAGAAATTTCGAATTTGCTCCACGATACTAGGGTCCCATCATATTTCGTTTCGTGATTATATTCGAAGTTCTCGGGGATAGCTGATTGGCGTGATTGTTACAGTGTGGTATGTCGCTTGTTTTTCTCGCCCCTCTCCTCGACTGTTCTGATGTCTGCGCCACGTAAGGCATACGACATCCGCAAAGAATGCGGCGCACATAGCAGGATTTTGGAGACCTAGTTTGTCTTTAACACTACGAAGAATGGAAGCAATAACTCGCTGGGCACTTGAAGGTAGACCATTGTGGCATTTGATTAATACGCTTCAAAGTAACACGCTAAATATTTGAGAATAGGCAGTGTCAGTGTTAACGTCGTAGCAGTTCCAGTTCCTGAAAATAACCCTGCCCTAGTGATTGACGCGAAGATTACAGGCAATATTTCTTAAGCTGAAGTTATCGGTGGAGGAGGCCGGAGTAGGAAAAAAGAGATTGGAGGCCCCGGGCACCATCTGGAATGGTGTTTGCTCTTCTAATTGACGTCTTGCGAGCGGCTACAACGGGAAGAAATTTTATCGCGCCGTGGGAGAAGCGTTCTCGCTAAACTAATTAGCGAACTTTTGACGGGAGAATGTAGCGCCGCAGGCCACGGGCAGGGCTGGGGCGCTGGTGTTGACGTGACGTCACTCGATGCTTAGCCCCCCCCCCCTCTCCCCCCCCCCTTTCACCAATTGCCGGTGGCCGGAGAGCGGCAGAGGCGTCCTCAGTGGCTGTCCGATTGGCGCTTTCCTTCTGTATGAAGCCACAGAACCGTAAATAACTTCAATATTTTCTCCAAATTATTTTCTAACTCAGTCGCACTGGTTATCTCCTTCCGGTTTCGGCTAATTATTAAACAAATTGTGCTACTTGAGGGAGTAGATTCCACAGCCAGTTAAAAAAAAAAAAAAAAAAAAAAAATCAGACGTCAAACCTGGTCGTGCTGAACGCTTTGCGGCCATTTTAGGGTTTTCTCCTCTACAGGCAGCAAGGACGTGGTTGTAAATAAGTAGCCTAATTACACTAATGCCTCATCTGTAACCAATCGGCGGGAAGAAAAATAAAATAAAATTGCGGTTCTTAAATTAAATTTCAAAATTCTTCAAATTAAGCGTGCGCCAGTTAATGTATATATCAAATCTGTACATACATCCACCACATACGTCTATGATTTATATTATGCACTTACTTCGATATGCAGTATACTGATCAATTTGGCACGGATTCACTAATCGTACCGTTTCCGCGGAAGAGTTTCGGAAACGAGTACAAGTCTTGTATGAATTCCTTGTGTGCATTTTTTTCCAACCTTTTTGACGTTTGTATAGAGCAAGCAAATTTCTTAATTTTTCACTCATTTTTGTTCGATACAGTGAACATTTTTCTAAATGAACTGTTGAGCTTGGAAAATTCACTCTGCTAAACTGTGTACACTATATAGGCGTTACGTATAGAGAAAATAAGGTTGTCGCAGCCAACCCACTACCTATATTTCAAAGATATTTCTGTATTAAGTTGGCTAAATTGAAATGGAAGTACTTACTGGGAGAGGGACACGCTAATAATTCTGACAGTTTCATAGGATTCCATAACCCGTAATGACCTGTACCTCTTTCTTTTGTTAACCTGTACCTCCTAGTCTTGGATTAGGAAGAAAGTATTGAGGTGCAAGCGTCAATGCTTTTGTCTCCATAACCTTGCTTAGCTTTCGCGTTTCCGTAACCCATTTTATACTAATTCATAGGCAATTCTTTGAAGTTCTTGCCTCTTAAAATCCCGTTATTACACTTTGATTAATTCTTGTTCTCAAACTTCGTCTCACGTACTGTCTTCAGCAGTGCTGTACAACAAGCAACAATTCCTTCACCTTCGAATCGGAATTACTTGCTGTTTTATTGTCGCCTGTTCAAAGCCAGTAAAGGCTACATCTGTGGTAATCACACGTTTGCGTAAACTATGAATACGGAACAGCTTTCATCTTTCGAATTTATCACACGTCTTTGTCAGGTTTAATTACATCATGGCCATTGAAAAGTGCAAATTGCACCGTGGCTCCGCAAGTCATTTCAAATCTCTGAGTAAAGTAAGTGCACCTCTGATCGTAAAACATTGTGGTTTGGTCAAAACGACCGTCGAGTTGAAGACCACTTACTTTCATCGAGGCCATAAAAATCACTATAGGCTGCGCCGGCCGTGATGGCCGAGCGGTTCTAGGTGCTTCAGCCCGGAACCACGCGATTGCTACTGTCGCAGGTTCGAACCTGCCTCGGGCATGGATGTGTGTGATGTCCTTAGGTTAGTTAAGCTTAAGTTCTAGGGGACTGATGACCTTAGATGTTAAGTCCCATAGTTCTCAGAGCCAACTGAACCACTGTAGGCTGTGTTAACGGTAGGTTAAAATGTTCAAATGTGTGTGAAATCTTATGGGATTTAACTGCTAACGACATCAGTCCCTAAGCTTCAAACACACACACCCATGCCCGAGGGAGGACTCGAACCTTCGCCGGGACCAGCCGCACAGTCCATGACTGTAGCGCCTAAGACCGCTCGGCTAATCCCGCGCGGCTAACGGTAGATTACATATGTTTTCGTTGTACAGGAAGCAGTAGTACTATAGTTGAAGTACAGTATTTAAAACGATATTGCGATTCAAAGTTCACTTAGTTTTCCAAATTCCAGGCAAGATCAAACCCAGGTGTAACGATGTAGCGCTAGCTGATTGCTGTAATAGCCAGAAAATTTAAACAGTTCGCAAGGATACTGTTTTGATTGGATTTTCAGCCCGTGTGACGTATAACAAACAGAAAGCAATTTTAACTGTTGTCGAAGATAGGTAATTTAAAACGTAAACAATAAATCGCATCACTTTAATTTAGTTTCTAGTCTTTTTCTGAATTCCTTCTACCGCGCAACTGAGCAGAATGCTTGGTCTGGTATGAACTGACATATTTGTGTAGGCAATGCAAATATGTTTTGCTGCACTATGTTATTAACAATCGGTTCGTGTCACGGTCTTCGGTTGGAGGAACGTCCTGTGTCTCTTGAGCGGCTGACGTCAGCAAGACTAACCCGGTGTGGGGACCGTGGGCTCATTTGAATAACAATTCCATCCATTATGAACTGAGCAGTGGGGACTGCGTCAGTCACAGTATTTTTATTTCATCCGGTTCTAAGTGACTTACCCGGCCTAACAAGCCAGCACTCTACATGTTGGCTAGCACCATTCGTACTTAATTCTGATTCTTACGTGTTCCTTTATCTTTATAAAAAGTTGCCATTTTTCGTCAATCGTCTTCAGTGGATCGTTCACAGATATTGCTATATTTCACCGTCCATTCTCATTATCTTTCGGTATGGTGGTAATTTTGTGTTCCATCTTCTCTAGAATACACAAGCTCTTGTAAGTTTTTACTTGAAATTAACCTACCACGGTTAAAACCCACGTCTTCTCGACCAGATTTAAGTATTCCGGTATATGTCGTAAACAATTACGGTGGATGCCCGGCATAATACCTTTCCGTCCACATAGTGTTTAATCTTAGCTAGTGTTCTATCTCTAATGACCACACATTACTTAGTTCGTTAGTTTAGATTGCTTAACTCTTGTTTACATGTCCCATACATCATTCGAACGATTCTTTTATCGAAATGATATGAGAAAAAAGTAAGTTTACAGGATATACATATACGTAATTGTTGTTAACATTAATGAAGACATATTTAGTCCTATTCGTGCAGCTACATTTCAAAGTAGGGTTTTTTCTTTTTTTCCAGGGTGCCGGTTTCTAAATAAAAATTCGTCCAAGGAATGAAAGAAGTTCTGCAGGAGAAATGATATTAGGTTCGATTTGAAACTTAGCTTTGATACATAGCAGATTTTTTATGTGGGATCGCTCTATCAAATAGGCACATAAAATTACGATTTAAAAATCATTTTGTTTGTAAGGAAAAACAAACCGATGCTTCCCGTACATACTAGACGTCCCATCAAAGGCGCGAAGAGGAATATTTTTTTTCGGTCTGACTTCAAGCTATACATTGAAAAATGAAGCTGCAAATATGACTTGGAAAAAATCAGAAAACATACCAACTGGCGATATTATATTATTTAAGACTTGTAATATCTGTAGATTGAATGTATAAATAACATTCTCATCCGAGCAACCCTTCTGGAGCCACAACTGTGATGTGCCGAGTGAGTTGTTTCTGTTTAAAAGTGAGATTACTCTTGAGTACATTACTTTCTCGAACGTTTTCACATGACTGTGAACCCACATGTAACTTGGAAATTATTGAAATGTCCATCTGACCTTACACGTTTATCGAAGACAGAGCCTCCGGTTCCAGTTCTGAAAGTAGATTTACCCATAAATTTAGTTTCATAAGTTTGCACAAACCTTCGTCTTCGGCGGGGTGCCCGTTCAAATCCCGGCCTGGCACGTTGATTTAATCCCTTGGGAAGTTTCATAACAATGTACTTACGTAACAGAGCGAACTGTTCATTCTTTAAGGGAATATACTGTTTTTAAATAATAGGTTAAACTTTGTCGGCACCGTACTTTCGATGCTCCAATTATTCATAAAAATGTAATGCGATATGCCTTTTTTAAAACCGTCGTCTTTGGAAACCGAATGGAAAGGAGAGAATAATTTTTCTCAGTTTCTTTGCTAGCCTTGAAGTTCACGTCTGTGCAACAGAAGCTGTGGTGTCGTCATAGAATTCTCATTTCCTTCTATTAAGAATAACAATTCCTGCCTAATAAGACATTTACTCTCATCGTCAGTGGGATTTCATCGTATGCACGCTTACACAGTCAATAACCTTAATATATTCGGACAGAAACATTACACGCTTCAGAAGCGTTTGCCGTCGTGGTCGGAAAGGTGAACTACAAAATATCAAGAAACTAGAGAAAAGACCAGGACTCGACCCCGCAATCTCTGGCTTTCAGAAAAGCGTTTTAACACTAAACCACCGCACCCGAATCATTGCCAATAAATGTAATGACGGTAGAAGAAATACGGGACTAGTATTAGAATTTAAAGAGAGCTTTGGGAAACTTAAGATCGAATACGGCTTAAGTGGTGGATACCATCCCATCATAATTGCCAAAATCGTTGTGGGAAGTGGCAATAACATGACTATTCACTTTGGTGTGTGGAATGATGTGAGTCTGGCGATCTACATCTGACTTTGGGAAAATCATCCACAAAATTCCAAAGATTACAAGAGACGTCGAGTGCGGGAATTATTGCACAATTAGCTTGACAGCTCATGCATCCAAGTTGCGGACGAGAATAAGACACAGGAGAATGGAAAAGAAAATTAGTGATATGTTGGATGACTATCAGTGCGGCTTCAGTGAAGGTGATACAGGCACCAGAGAGGCAGTTGATAATGGAAGCAAGACTAAAGAAAATCAGGACACGTTTATAGGATTTGTCGGCCTGGAAAAAGCGTACAGTAATATCAAATGGTGCCAGATGTTCGAACCCCTGACAAAAATAAGAGTAAGCTATGGGGAAAAAGGGTGATCGTATGTGCAAGAGCGGAGAGGGAACAATAAGAGTGGGAGACCAAGAACAAAGTGCTCGGATTAAAAAGGGTGTACGACAGGGATGCAATATTTCGCTCCTTCCTACTGTTCAATTTATACATCGAAGAAGCGATGATGGAAATAAAGATTCAAGAGTGCATGACATAGCTATCCTCAGTGAAAGTGGAGAATTACAGGATTCGTTGAATGAAGTGAACAAGGTAATGAGCACAGAATATGGATTACTAATGGGAAGTGGTATTAATGAAAGATCAACGAGAAACTTGACACCAGGTTTGATTGTCACGAAGTAGATAGAGAGTTCTGCAGCAAAATAACCTATATCCGTAGAGTCGGCGAGCAAAGGAATATGAGAGAGGCCGTGAAAGAAGAAGGCTTAAGATGACAGGATACCTGTTGAGGGCGTGACTTTCATGGTGCTAGAGGAAGGCAGAGACTACAGCCAGTAAATAATTGAGGGCGTAGGTTGCATGTGCTGCTGGGAGATAGAGATGTTCTCATAGCAGAGGAATTTCTGGCGGGCGGCATGAAACCAGTCAAAGACCGATGACTCTAACAAAACAACCTGCAAGCCTTCAAGGCTTTGTGGTAGAATGTCACGAAACTGTATTTCATAGCTATCTCTCATTGCACCACTTTGTTTGGGATGTAAATGTGACTCTGTTACTGGTTAGGTCATTACAGTACGCTCTGTCGCGCGTCATCCCATCGAAATTGACCGCTTACGGGGAGGGGAGGGGGGGGGGGGCGAGCTACTGAAGCGCAGGCGCAAGCAGACGAAATAACGGTTGCAGTATTAATGGACGCCTTGACGAGGAATGTGAGAGCCGCGGCGGGCGTTATCTGACGCGTCGTGACGTGGTGCGGCGTTTGTAGTGTGTAGGCGCTTCCCGGACGTGACAGAATGTGCGTCAGCGGTTGAATGGGTCTGTGTGAGCGCCGCCGTGGACCAGGAGGCGCCATTCCGCCGCGGGCGCTGCCTCTGCCACCGCCGCGCTTGAGGGGCTGGCCGGGCCCAGCCGGCAATTGGCCGACGCGCGGGCAATCCGCGCCTACCGCGAGCCGCTCCTTTATCACTGCGAAGTGGCTGGCGCCTCGCCGGCACAGCTGCGCGCGGTAGCCGGCTGCTGCCTCCAGCGAGCGCGTCCTGGCAAGTGTTCCGTGTGCGAACTCAGACGCTAACAAAGCGACGCAGCTCGCCTAGTCGTTAATTCAAACGCAGAAAACACTCCCTTTTACATGATGCTGGAATGATGAGGTAGATTCTTAAGTTACGAATAACGCCGAGCTCCTGCGAGTAAAAAAAGAGGTTCACACTTGTACACCTGCCGCCACAGCTTTAGCATACGAGGGGTAGTCACTAAGTTCTAACTATCCCTTCGCTAATTATTTTGTTTTGTTTGCGGGTACATGTATGCAGCACGCCGCTCGATAAGTCACAATAAAACTGCGGCTATTCCGTTATCCAACTAAGGGAATTGTCTGTTTAGAACGCGGATATAAAGCTATTATTTATCAATAAATAAGACACACTAAATGGTACCAAATTCATAAACGAACATAACAGATTTGAAATCCAACTTTAGATTTCTTCGCTGGATTTTAGTAAAAAAAACTATTTGCCGTTCACCTGACCGTACTACTCCTGTAATTTACAACAAATAAGTGACTAATTTCTTTTGCTGCCAAGTGTCAGCGAAAAGTGTCGCGCTAGTTCTCACACATATGTTCTGCACAAGTGCAGTTTCATATGCGTGATGCTTCAGCTGCAGTTTCATATGCGTGATGCTTCAGCTGCAGTTTCATATGCGTGATGCTTCAGCATAGCGTTGGGTTCGTTCTCTTGCTGACTTCCCTCATTTTGTTTTTACCATTGACAACACGACTGCCCTTTTACGTTTTTAGCTTTCTTCCTTTTATTGTTCTGACTTTCTTGAGATATCCCATTAGCGGAATGAACCATATTTGAAACAAGGGACTGATGACCTTGCTGTTTGGTCCCTTAAACCTCAAACAACCAACCAACCAACCAATCATATGCGTGAGACATGTTGTTGTTGTTGTTGTTGTTGTTGTGGTCTTCAGTCCAGAGACTGGTTTCTTGCAGCTCTTCATGCTACTCTATCCTGTGCAAGCTCCTTCATCTTCCAGTACCTACTGCAGCCTACATCCTTCTGAATCTGCTTAGTGTATTCATCTCTTGGTCTCCCTCTACGATTTTTATCCTCCACGCTGCCCTCCAGTACTAAATCGGTGATTCCGTGATGCCTCAGAACATGTCCTACCAACCGATCCCTTCTTCTAGTCAAGTTGTGCCACGAATTCCTCTTATTCCCAATTCTATTCAGTACCTCATTAGTTATATGATCTATCCATCTAGATGCAGCATATGTTAGTCTGCAGACATATGCAGTTAGGCTGTAATCGAGATCAGCATAGCACATTAAATTGATGTGGTGGTTTTTTTTTTTTTTTTTTTTTTTTTTTTCTCCATCAATTGAGTAAGGTTGCTGTAGGACTTTGCATTGAAGACAGCACTGCACGGTTGCCATTTTCCGGTGGTGATGGTTTCTTTCTTCCTTTCGTCATTATTAGTATGCCTTGCAGCAGGTGCTTGCATGATACTTTCCCACTTCTCCCTTTTGTCCTTCTTGAACCTTGCACTTCAGTGTCGTTTTCTTCTTCTTCTTCTTCTTGTTACTGTTATTATTTCCTATTACCATTCCTTCAGTTCCTTGTTCAAGCAAGTACTACCTTGTCAAGATGTGGCCTGACAATTTCTTCTTTCTTTTCTTATGATGGTTAAGACATTATTGTTGTCACCAATTGTTTGCAACACGTTGTCGTCCTCACCCTGTCTTTCCAGACACTCTTCGCCTCCCAAACACTTGCAATGCCTCCGACCTTCTTCCTTAGTTTGTCAATGGGTCAGAGTATCTGTCCCGTATAAGGTTTGTTATGTTGCTCCACCGTGTATAGTTCGTCTGGCTGAGTTTCAATGAGCAATCAAATGGTTACGACAGCATTGGAGGGTGAACTTTCTCGCAAGGCGCACGCGGAACGTGCGCGCTCGAGATCTTCTGTTTAAGAAGGCTTCGCAGAACTGACCGACTTTACGCGCCAAAGCCAACGGCGGGCGCTTAGCACCACCCTTCTAGTATAGCGGACTTCGCACACCAGCAACTTCGACTCGCTTAATCAAAGATGCCTAAGTGTAGATCTGATCTTCCCAGGACAGGATTGATTTGGGCCCTTACAAGCTATGGTCCATTTATTTATGTCATGGGGCCAATCTTTCCCCAAGTTTCTTATTCCGTAACCCACCAACCAATTGTGATAAACTTTTCGATTCTGTTCCACTCACGAAGCTTAATTATTTTCAAAAGATGATTAGTATTATCACAATTTTGGAAGATCAATAAGTTATGAACGATCACTTTTTCTCAATTAGTAGCATTAATGCGGTGAAGGTTATGTGTCCCTCGCATATTCTATCTACTCACACTCTAAATCTCATTCATCTTTATAAACATAAGTGTTCAAAGAAAGGCTTTCATTCTACAATATAGTTAGGTGCTAAAGTTTGTCATAATATGAGCAAAAGGGGGAGGAGACTGGTTGAGCGAGGGTCTGATTGCGCCAAGGATAATGGTCTAAGAAATATTAGGAACCCCTGTTTTAGGTGCTTTTTTCTAAATTTTACCAAGTATCTGAAAAATTAAGGAAGAGATGTGAGCGGATAACAACAATGTGGAGTGACATTTCCCAGAAGTACTATGGGGGTAACAAGGAGGGAGATATAATGACGAATGAAAGGGTAAGGAAATAGCGAGAGAGTAAAATTTGCTGAGCATGATACATCTCACGGGTAAGATGGTATGGGCACTTGGAGAGAATGGAGAACAAGAGGATTCCCAAGACGTTATATGAAATGGAGATGAGAAGGAAATTGCCAAGATGAAGACAAAGGGACAGATGTCTGCCTGAGTGGAGCAGTATGTGGATACAAGAGGCGAGGACTGATGTACCAAAGTGAACACAGGAAGATTGTGGGAAAAAGAGGATTAGATGGCAAGGCTTGAAAATTACAAGTTACTCTAGTTGCGAGTCTCGTGGTTTTGACCATCTCCCTTTTTGCTCTCATCATGATTTAAGATTTCGTCTTAGTTAATATCACATAAAAGTATCATTACCGCCTTCGATCTCTTAGCAAGTCATAAAGATACGGTATACAACGCACCTATTTTCAGTGCGTGGGCTCCATCCATTAAATAAGAGTGAAGCACATCAAAATGAAATGTAACCTGGTACGTATTAGTTGTTCAGTATAAAAAAAAGTTTTACAGCGGAAATTTGAAGTACTCTAATGTCAGAAGCTACGACACCGAACGGAGTCATCATCTTGCGATCGCTGGCTGCCTCGTCGCTTTTGACGGAGGTTTCTGTGGTCGGAGGCGCCGCACGTGCGCTCGACCTAACAAATAAAAACACATTTCTGAAATATGTGTTTCATATGATACTGTAATACACAAATAACATAGTTTGGATACATATACAATTACTTCAGTATAGAAGTCCGCAGCTCGTGGTCTCGCGATCACGTTCTAGCTTCCCGAGCACGGGGTCCCGGGTTCGATTCCGGGCGGCGTCAGGGATTTTCACCTGTCTGGAGATGACTGGGTGTTTCTGTTGTCCTCACCATTTCATCATCATTCATGAATGAATGCGACGGGTTTGGACTGAGCAAAGGTTGGGAATTTGTACGGGCGCTGATAACCGCGCAGTTGAGCGCCCCACAAACCAATCATCATAATAATCATCATTATCATCAGTATACGATTATTATTAAGTCTTCTCGCCTACAATCGCTTAGGCGGAAAGTGAGCCAGTTTGAAAGTTCCCAGTCCCTCGTCACACTACACGAGATGGATGCGGTAGTGTGGTATAAGAGTAGAAAAAGAATTGTTTCGTGTCTAGTTTCCAGTAGTGACGGACTGTGGGATTTTATGCAGCAGCGGCAGGCGTTATTTGCAGCAGTGACCCAGTTCTGTGTTGCGGAAGACGACACACCTGGCCGTGGCATGCGCGTTTCGTAGCTCGCGTTCCTCACGTTTTCCGGCAGGAGCTGCGACGGTGCGATTGGGCTGTCAAGCGGGACGTGCTGTTGGTGCTCGCGACGCGTCCGCGTGTTGCGGGACGGCGATCAATGGCCGGGGGGTGAGTGGCGGCGGGCCCCTGAGCCACTTCTTGCTGCGGACGGCCGGCGTGGGTGTCGTAAGCGGCGGCCAGGGGGCGTGGCGCGCTGCCCTCGCAAGAACACAAACTCGCAACTCCGGGACAAAGGCACTGCCGTGCTATACAGCTGCACCGATTCCCAGTCCGCACCTCGGCGGTGGCTGTGACGCGGCAGTACGTGCTTCCGCTTACACCGAATCAGCAGCCGTATGCTGCAACTGTAGGCGTGCGCGCGTTGATTGCGAAATTGTTGGCGCATACAGGTAGCCGACGGGACGTATTCGTACGCAGTAGGTTAAAAGTCGTTAAGCTTATTAGTCAACAGATGGTAAGATCAGTGAAAATGATGCCTGATTTCATGTCTTGGAGTTGAGCAATCCGGCGTTTGCCGTGCCAAAAACGTGTAGTGCAACGAAAACACATACAGTAGAATATTTTGTGCTAGTCGGAAATAAAAAAAAATTTGGTGTAAAACCAGAAAAATTTCACTGTTAGTATGTTGATCATGCAGTTAACCTTGTTTTATACATTGAATTACCGATTATCGTAAGTCCCATTTTCTACGACTATTAAAATTGGCTTTTACTTTAGGGCACCGTTGACACTGAAAAATACCCAACAGATGGTCGGTAATTTGTTTTAATAATGTATTGCTGTCATATGATGAACGTTTCGTAATTAATTAATTAATTCTGAATTTAATAACGTGGCATGTTGTGAGCGATTCCTGTGACAAGTCTTTCTCTGAATCATAGGTGTTATTGTACAAGTGCTTAAGACTTCCAGAATACCAGCCGTATTACACTGAAGAGCCAAAGAAACTGGTACACTTGCCCAATATCGTGTAGGGCTCTCGCGAGCACACCCAAGTGCTGCAATGAGACGTGGCACGGACTCGACTACTGACTGAAGTAGTGCTAGAGGGAGCTGACACCATGAATCCTGCACGGCTGTTCCTAAATCTGCAAGATATCCCACATAGGCTCAGTATCTTTCATGTCTAGGGAGTTTGGTGGCCAGCGCGTTATTAAACTGAGAAGAGTGTGTAACCTCCCCACAATAAAATAATATGAATAATATTCACATTTAGTGTAACGTCCCAGCAGAAAAGTTGCGAAACCTCCCAACAGTAAAAAATATAACTGTAACATTGACATTTAGCGTAACCTACCAACAGATAAATTCCGTAACCTACTAATAATACAATGTGACTAACCTCTCAATAAAATTGTCGCTCACTTATAACCTTCCAATAATGACTGTGAATTTAAACTGGTAAATTTTGGACGTCAGCAGTGCTGCGTCATGGCCCTGAAAGGTCATTCTGAATAAATTGAAAATTCTTACCTCAATAAGGTCGCCGGATAACGCATATATATCTGCTCCTATAAGAATTTTTTTCTGACACAGCCGAGTGCAATGCTGGCCCATAGATTTGTCATGTATCAAAAGAAACAACTGATTTTTCTTTTCAATAATCGAGATGACCAAGGATTGGAGAAATTAGCAAATTCTTTAAATTGAAATGAATGATTGTCAAAAGTTACTTTTTATGACAAAGATTATTATGAAGAGATTTTTTAAAACATTTACATGGGACTTGATATAACAATACTACATATGCGCGAGGCTGCTTTTACCTTATACTACAACGCTCAGGCTTCGCCATCGCTCGCCACGACCGGCCCAGCCAACACGATACACCAGACTGCCCGTTAGCAACTACTTACTCCTACTGCTACACAGTTCCTACTGCATACAACACTGCTCTCTAGTCTGAGATTCTCTTACAGCTTACATATCGCAGGCAGCGCGTGAGCAATCCATCGAAATTACATCTGCTCGACTGCGCTAGCAACAAATTCCTTAATCATGGACCTCTTAAAAGTGTTCCTGGAGCCAATCTGTAGGAATTGTGGACTTGTCGGGTGTCACGTTGTCCTGCTGGAATTGCCAAGTCCGTCGGAATGCACAATGGACATGAATGGGTGTCACCTGTCAAAGTCGTATCTAGACGTATCAGGTGTCCCATATCACTCCAACTGCACACGTCCCACAACAAAAAATGGTTCAAATGGCTCTGAGCACTATGGGACTCAACTGCTGTGGTCATAAGTCCCCCAGAACATAGAACTACTTAAACCTAACTAACCTAAGGACACCACACACATCCATGCCCGAGGCAGGATTCGAACCTGCGACCGTAGCGGTCGTGCGGTTCCATACTGTAGCGCCTGTAACCGCTCGGCCACTCTGGCCGGCCCTCCCACAACATTACAAAGCCTTCACCGGGTTGAACAGTCCCTGCTGACATGCAGGGTTCGTGGGTTCATGAGGTTGTCTCCATACCTTTATATGTTACGTTCGCTCGATAAAATTTGAAACGACTCATCCGACCAGGTAACACCTTTCCAGTCATTAACAGTCCAGTGTCGGTACTGACGGGCCCAGGCGAGACGTAAAGCTATGTGTCGTGCATTCATAGAGAGTACGCGAAAGGGCCATCGTCCTGTGGTTCGCACTTTGACAGTTCTTGATGGCCCAGCATTAAAATCTGCATCAGTTTGCGGAAGGGTTGCACTTCTGTCACGTTGAACGATTCTCGTCAGTTGTCGTTGCCCGCTTCTTGCAGGATCTTTCTCCGGCCGCAGCGATGTCGGAGATTCGATGTTTTACCGGATTCTTGATATTCTTGATATTCACTGTACACTCGTGAAATGGTCGTCCGGGAAAATCCCTACTTCATCACTACCCCGGATGTGCTGTGTCCCATTGCTCGTGCGCCGACTATAACACCACGTTCAAACTCACTCAAATCTTGATAACCTGCCATTGTAGCAGCAGTAACCGATCTAACAACTGCGCCAGACACTAGTTGCCGGCCGTAGCGGCATATTCTGCCTGTTTCTATACCTCTGTATTTGAATACGCACGCCTATACCAGTTTCTTTGGTGCTTCAGAGTGTATTAGGAACTGTTCTGTCAGACTGCGGCCACAGTGATCCCGACAACTCTCGCCAGATGCCATCGTCAGAGATCGCGCGACAACATCGGCCGACGGCATGCTCACGGTGCGTCCGATTTCTTTGGGGTTTTCGGCATGTTGTATGCAGTGACGTTCCTGTGCTTAAGAAGGGTTCTGAATTGTGGATTTCGCTGTTACAACAAAGCCCATTGCATGTAAATGAGCTGTCTCGAGAAGAACGTGACGAATAATAACCAGTTCCCTCAGCTGTGAATACGGGCAACGATCAGCTGTACAGCGGAATGAAGTCAGTGAAAATATGTGCCAGACCGGGACTCTAAGCTGAATCTCCAGCTTCACGCGAGTGGTACCTTAATCACTTTGGCTATCCGTGCACCAGACATGGCCACATTCAGACTTCTATTTTTCGTCGTTCCTGCATCAGAAGCTGCACTCGTACACACCACACGTTATGTAATCCCCGTAAAGGGGAGGACATTTTAGTTGAAAGTTACTGCCAGGTATCAGCGAATACATGGGATACTGCAGTGCTTACGTTAAGAGAGATCCAATGTTCCTTCGGACATGCATACATTTTCCGAGTCGGTGTTGGAGTCCCGGTTCGGCAGTGACGTCATTCCACTCTCCGAAGGAACATTGCATCTTTCTTCTTAACGACACAGGCACTGCAACTTCGTACCGTGCGTTTACGAATGGTTGATGACAGAGACGAGTTTTATTACAAACTCGTGCTGCTTTGGTACATTGAAAAGCAGTCTAAATTCAGGAATTACGTTTCAACGGTATAGAGCCTATACATAACCATGCGGTAACAGTTTTTATTCGTTGTGTTTAATGCCTTCTTCAAAAAACTGAAGTTGCTGTCTGTTATCAGCCCTAATTCTATTCCAGCACTACTCATTAAAGCACGTCACACTAAGCGTCGTGAAGTAATACGACGATCTGGCTTCAGTTTTTAGCTGAATTTGCTCGCTCATCATCTGCATCCTTCAGTGTACGCAGTAAGTTAATTGTATGGCGTGTAATTTTAATTTACGTATGCTTAACATATATTTCATATTTCAACAACACTGCCACAAATTCTAACTTTATTGTGCTAAACTTTCCCGCGATCCATGTTTCACGTATGGGAACGTCACCTCATTCGCCCGAGAACGCAAAGTTACTTGAATTCCGCCAACAGTCGTCCGATCTCTAGGTGTTGGCGTTGCACTGAGACCGGCCGCGCACCGGCCTAATTATTTGGAAAGATGGCCGTATTCGGCGGTCTGCGGACTCCCTCTGTGTCGGTCCCACGTGCAACTGCAGAAAGACCGCTTATCTCCAGACGTCGCCTGTTTGCTTAACCCCCCCCCCCCTCCCACCTACCACCATTTCTACGGTAATTCAGTTTTCACATTGAGATGGACGTTTTCCGAGTCACGCACGGTCACTGAATATTCCGAAGAGCACAGCTGTCGGTCGTTGGGTTGAATTATTGGCGCTCCAGAGTGCTCGTGGGCAAATGTTTGCGCGCCGTCCGGACAGAAAGAAGCGTTCAGTATTCGTTGGGCGTCGCGTCGCGTCCGGCGTTGGCAGATTTTGCCTACCTGCATCTGAGTCTGCGGCAGCACGTGAGCGACACACACACACACACACACACACACACACACACACACACACACACACACACAGCGCAGCCCCACACGGCGCGGCGCAGGTTTGAATGCGGCGTGACCTTGAACGGCCGCGGGCGCGCAGAGCAACGGCCACCAGGTTCGTTGCTCTGGCGGCCGTGGCGGCCACCTCAGACGGCGAGTCGCGTCTCGCGTCTGCAGGGTTAACTGCACGTTTCTCGGCAAATCGCGTTACCAGACGAAGCCAGGTGGACTGGTCACGTGACTAGTTGCAGCCGCTTCCAAGTGAGAAGTTACTTTGTCGTAAAACGCCGGCAAGCGATAGTGAGGTAGCCAAAAGTGCGACAACTTAAAGTCGACGTCATTCAATTGACTGTAACCACATGAACAGAAAATTGCGTACCTGCTGGTGGGACAAGCCCCGAGGAAAGAGGAATTTCGTCGGTGTACCCTAGCTGACAGAGCTACATTGCTGTCCACCCAAAATTACACACCTTGAAGGAAGTATCCAAATCGGTTGAAATTTGCAGCATGCGTTTGCGGCGGCGATGAGAGATGCCCATGCCGGCCATGGTGGCCGAGAGTTTCTAGGCGCTATAGTCTGGAACCGCGCGACCACTACGGTCGCAGGCTCGAATCCTGCCTCGGGCATGGATGTGTGTGATGTCTTTAGGTTAGTTAGGTTTAAGTAGTTCTAAGTTATAGGGGACTGATGACCTCAGATGTTAAGTCCCATAGTGCTCAGAGCCATTTGAAATTTTTTTTTTTTTTTTTTTTTTTTTTTTTTTTTTTTTTTTTTTTTTTTTTTTTTGTAGAGATGTCCATGATTAGAATACCATGGGCGCCAGTAGCGCCACCTGCAAGTATTGCGGATTGACCTTCAGAGAAATCGCTGATCGTGTCTGTCCAAACCAAGTAACTGTGATACGGATCTGTAATCGCTGGATGCAGGAGGGAACGACGGACCGACGGAACCCACCTCGTTGCACCACAGTACGTGATGAACAGACATATTGTGCGCATTGCAGTGACGGTTCGCTCTGCCACATTACGAACCAAATTACAAGGAATTCGCTCTGCTGCGCTACAAGCACCATTCGACGTCGTTAGGAACAGTGGACTGTCTGCAAGGCGACCATTGCTGCTTTTGCCACTGAGTCAGCGCCACAGGCGTTTGCGCTGGCAGTGGTGCTATGAACGACTGACATACCCAACCGAACGCAACGACATTGTTTTCACAGTCAAATCCCAACTTCGCCTGCATCACCAAGACGGTCCCATTAGAGTCTGGAAACACCGTGATAATTGTCTGTTCAACTGCTGCCGTATACATCACCAAATAGTCCAGCAGTCTCTATTATGATTTGGGGTGGTATTGGGTTCCACTCCCCCATCCACCTAGTACTCTCAGCCGGTACGCTAACCAGCCGGAGTTATATTTTTGAATTGTTGGAGCCTGTCGCCTTCGCATACCTTAGGAGCTTGCCGATGGCCACGTGGCAGTAGGATAATGCGCTACCACTTGTGCATTGCTACCCTGGCTTCCCTCTTCTCCTGATCTCTCACCTATCGGAAACGTCTAACCTGTGATAGTGGAACAACTGGGCCGGGGTACCCCACCCACTGTTACACCAGGTCAGCTTTGGCGATATGTGAAAGCAGCATGGACTGCTGTACCCCAACAACACATCCAGAGTCCCTGTGATTCAATGCCGATGCGTGTAGCCGCGTTATAGCCAGCAACGTCGCCAACACTCAGTACTGATTTCATCATCTCCCTCGTTTCACATGAGGGTGTATTTTCAATCATGCGGTCTTTGTACACACTACACAAATGTGCTCAACGCTGTAGTCATTTTCGTGGGGAATATTCTAGAATGACACAAGAGGGTAAATAGTATGAAAAAGCAGTCACAAATGTGGGTGTGAACTGAAACTTCGTAAGGTCCAAATTTGTGTTCCATAAACAGTGACTATAATTCGATGTAAACCTGACTGTTCTATTTCCCATTACGGTGAACTACTCCTCAAACTGCATGAAAAGGTAGAAACAGGTACTTGGCGTTAGGATCAGGCGCATGGTCACACCACCCCTATCTTCTCCTCTATTCCTGCGTGTGAATTGTTCTCTCGCTTTAAATAATATCCGATTGCATTTAATAACGGCTGCGGCCATTAACAACCACCGAAATAAAGCAAAAGCAGGTGTAATCTCAAGAGATGGTGTCCAACCTAAACTGAAAGTGATTTCCGCAAGTCAGAGCGTATAACGTTGATGCTGAGCCTCGAAGGGAAACACCATAAACCAGGAATCTATAGTTGCCATGACGTTTTATTGAGCTCAAAATTATTTGCAGTCACAAGCTTCCTAAGAACTGAGAATCAGTGGATGCAACATCAATTTGTGCTAACGTTCGCGAAATTTTCAAATCCTTAAACGACCTGTCTACTCAGGTGCCTGTTACAAATCGTGTGTTTGCATTCCAGACCTCTCCTCAAGTGTACTTTCCCATATAGTCGAGCGTGCTCAGAAAGACTGTGGTAGCGTATGGCAGATACTGTTTCATCCTTTGCAGATTAATCAGGACTCCCAAAAAACTCTACCCTTAACTTCATCGATCAGATAGTTTTCGCTACAAGGCCACGGGTTGCACTCTACGCTTTGACCGCAGCATTTTTTGTTTTCCTCCTCTTTTTTGTGATAGACGCTGTATTATCGGCAATGAAATCCTGAAGATATTTTAACTATAGGATGCGATACTAAACTATCCCTCCGGGACTTAAAAAGCATAGTTCTATACATCTGCTGTCATAACTAAAGATGAAAAGTTGTTTATCGTATTAGACACGCAAGTGATGAGTACTAGACGACATCTACTTTGAGGGACGAAACGTAATAGATCGTAATATCTGTGTGCGTGCGTGCGCGGGCTACCGCACATAGTTTTTATGTTACTTCGTTTCACGTTTATGCAAAATGGAGAACAGAAGCAGTGACAATAAACCAAGAAAAATACAAGGGGTACTGAAGGAGCAGTACAAAGTGCGTCAAAGCATTTTGTACTGCTGTTTCAGTACCCCTTGTATTTTTCTTGGTTTGTCACTGCTTCTGTTCTCCGTCAGTATAAATTGGAGCAAAAGTATTCCATATCTGTTTCCTAATATCAACCGGTTATTTTCACAGTGCAGAGGGAACTGCATGCGCGAGTCGATTGGAAAGACAACGCTGGCGTCCTAGTGTGTTTGCCAGTGGTTCTCACTCCGTATCCTCGTTCGACGTCGCTGCCAAGTGAGCAGAGACGCCGCCTGAATACGCTTCTCAGCGTCGATGCTGGCAGCGGCCTAGACTAGCAGGGTCACTGACCGCGTGTGATCCACGCGTTTACTTCCTTCGTCTTCTGCTGGCGTTACTTCAGACCACACACTGAACCGTTGCTGAAGTTCTGCCGGAGTGTTTTGCTCTAGTTTCCATGACAAAGGTGAATCACCAACGCGAGAAACTGAAGATCACTTGTTCTGTTGTCGACATTTTGTGCGCAGAAATGGAATTTCCAGCTCGTCCTTAAATACAAGTAGTAATAATAACACATCCGTAGCCCTACTAAAATGCTGTGCGTACTGTCTTAACATTGCTCTGAACACACTCTTGTAGCATAAACTTTAGAACTTGAACTATCACAAGTAAATGTCAGGTAATAAGTATTTAAACATCTCAAACATACATTAATGAAAAGAGGGAAATATTAGACGGAGAGTAGGAAGGACAATTTACCTTCAGCTTTAGAAGCTAATTGATCCCCATACGTTTTACAAACTGACTGTTTATTATAATTAAAATATACAAAATTAATCAAAATATTCTACAATTCAAATCGATATAACGCCTTTAGCGGCCGCCCCTCTGGCAGGTACCATTGGAACAACCTTAAAATAGAAATTAGACTAAAACGGAAACAAGGTACCATTTACACTGTTGCGTGTACCAAAATTTTGCTGAACATCAGTTAATTAAATGAGTAAACTTTGACTTCTATTTTACTATATGACGCAAAAATTAAATAAAAAATGGACTACTCCTTAAGAAATTCTCTCAAATTACAAAACTCAGTTCTCACTATTTTACCAACAGGCGCTATATGCGTCAGTGAAAGTTACTAGTAAACAAGCATCATCCTTTCCTTCCAGTGAGATTAAAAGACCGGACGCTCACTATAAAACAATTATATAAGAACTCTGTTTTGGTTCCCATATAACTTTCCATTCAGCGCAACGGCGATTTGAAAGATGAAAAATCGGCCGTATTTCTCCAGCGGCACGATAGTCGCAGGTGCAGGCAGAATGAGTCGTATCCGCTAATGACGTAGCTTTATTTTGCTGTGCATTATTCGATCGAGGAGTCAGTCAGTTACCGAAGGGCTAATTAAGTAAGTAGAAACTAGATCGATGCAAGAAATTTGAAGAAAACTATCATGGCAGCTTGAAAGAGAAGCTATAGGACGCAGTGTTTACAATTCCAAAGTCGTTCGAAACTGGACGGAATTGTTCGGGACTAGAAAAGAATGAGAAAACATGTGTCGCAATTAATTACTTTCGTTCAGACTTTGTCACATTGGCCGGCCGGTGTAACCGAGCGGTTTTACGCGCTGCAGTCTGGAACCGCGCTACCGCTACGGTCGCAGGTTCGAATCCTGCCTCGGGCTTGGATGTGTGTGATGTCCTTAGGTTAGTTATGTTTAAGCAGTTCTAAGTTCTAGGAGACTGACGACCTTAGATGTTAAGTCCCTTAGTGCTCAGAGCCATTTGAACCATTTGGATTGTCACATTGTAGTTACAATTTTGTCATAAACAACATGTTGATCCTTGAAAAGTAAAAAGTGGTTAGCAAAAATAAACTCCAACTTGAATTTCACTCATACCAGCTCTGATTGCAACAATTCAAATGGCTCTGAGCACTATGGGACTTAACTTCTGAGGTCATCAGTCCCCTAGAACTTACAATAACTTAAACCTAACTAACCTAAGGACATCACACATAGCAATGCCGAGGCAGGATTCGAACCTGCGACCGTAGCGGTCGCGCGGTTCCAAACTATAGCGCCTAGAACCGCTCGGCCACTCCGGCCGGCGATTGCAACAGTGCGACAGTTCTGTAGAAGGCATGCGTACATATCTTACTCGACTCGTGACCCATAATTTATTCTTACGAAATTGCGTAGAATACAACCTGATTTTATAATTGTTTGAAAATCCGTCATCTACATCGATATGTTATAGGGAAAAATCGTCATTCGTTGACTAGAATTACAACAGCGCATTCGTACAGTTGACGAATACGGAATTGTCTGTGATTGCAGACAAGCTATTTCATTGCTAGAGTTCTCCGGAATAGTACCTGTCGACTACATCACGGGAGTACAAAAGCTTCTTATTCTACAAAGTTCAAAGATGTTCTTTCCCAACGTTTTCCGATGTTTCGGATGTTCAACTTAATGGCAACCTCTCATTTACTTGAAACAGTCCATCAGTTTTTTTTGTACTCATGTAACAGGATTGAAAGCAATTGTTGGAGTGATTTTATTGCTTTTCAGTGAATTTTGTGAAATCAACGTTTCATCAACCTTCGATGTATTCAGTAACACTACTTTTTTTATGAAAGTAGTGTCCTACGTGTTGTAAGAATATAAAAACGTCGCGGTTAACAGCTAAGAGCCGATAATTAACACGAATTTTATATCCCCTCGTAAATTGTTTTAAATTTCTCATGATACCTGATGCTAGTTTGAGGAGGAGACCGGTCGTAATAAAGAAGTATATACTATCACGGTGAACTATGACCTTTTTTTTACAATCAGTAACATTTTTTCCCAGTTTCCTTGCACCGTTTAAGATGAGAACGCGGCAATTGCCGTATCAAATTCAAATGGTTCAAATGGCTCTGAGCACTATGCGACTTAGCTTCTGAAGTCACCAGTCGCCTAGAACTTAGAACTAATTAAACCTGACTAACCAAAGGACATCACACACATCCATGCCCGAGGCAGGATTCGAACCTGCGACCGTAGCGGTCACTCGGCTCCAGACTGTAGTGGCCGGCAATTGCCGTATCCCAACTTCCCAGAAACTTGTTTCGGTGGGAGAGTGGTCATAATAAAGGGAAGATCTGTCTCTCGGCTTATTCGTAGATGCTCGACCGTCCCTGAAAAGCGACGGTCAAAGTTTTCGAGTTACTTTTAAGATACTTCATATGCCTTTTATGGGGCGATATCCTGAGACGAAATGGTGGCACAGTAGTTAGCGTCTCAGTCTTTTGATCTTCGCCTCGTCTTCGAAACACGATTATTACTTTTATTGTTTTTCAGTTATGTACCCATGTCTGTAGATTATTACTAAAGGCATGTTTTCCAATGTATGTTGATACAGATTTGTCCTTATTCCTCTGCTAATTGTTTCTCAGTTGAATTAATAAAAAAACAATTGAGAAAACTATTTGAAATTGCTTTCGGTGAGATTCGTCTTGTATCTTGAGACACAATCTATTGCAACCGCAATTTCTCGGCAAAGTAATCCGTTATGGATGGAATCTTCAGTAGTGAGAGTCATACGAAGAAACGTCGCTTTGGAAAGCCAGGTTTAGTTTGATGCACGTGGTGTTTGGAATTTCTCTGTTTCGATGTTTTTACGATCAGTATCATCCAGGGAATTGCACCAAATCTTGCTGAAGAATAAACATATGAATAAAAGAAATAATTCAAGAACTGATTTGATAATGAAATGCCAGAATACGAGAATTTAAAAAGATCGTAACCCCTCAACGTACCGTACTCACGTATATAATAAATGTGACACTTACTATAAAATCTAGTTCAATTACACAATTAATTTAACGTCCTTGTAAGCCCTATTTTGGCAGAAAGACGTTCGTGTAGTAGCCTTCTAAGGATACACAAATGAAAACTATGAACATAAAATAAACAAAAACTTCAGGAGGACTTCTAACACGGAGTGCAAAATTAAAAAGCTGCGTCGCTAATCACTGACTACTTCGTCTGAGGATACAGCGCGCGAAAAAGCACATACGCCGAGGCGTGTGTTCGCTTGTTTCGACCACTCTTCCACTGAGCGAAGTTTCTGGAAAATCGGATGATGGCACGTGCGCTCTTGAAACGAGGAAGGTTCAAATGGTTCTGAGCACTATGGGACTTAACATCTGAGGTCATCAGTCCCCTAGAACTTAGAACTGCTCAAACCTAACTAACCTAAGGACATCACACACATCCATGCCCGAGGCAGGATTAGAACCTGCGGTCGCGCGGTTCCAGACTGTAGCGCCTAGAACCGCTCGGCCACCCCGTCCGGCAATGAGGAAGGTAGTGGGAGTAGTTACTGCTACGGTGGCCCAAAATGTACTTCCGCTTCAGCGATGATTGCATTACGCCAAATGGAAAAAAACGTGTGTGCACGCCTAGCAGAAGGTAGGAAAATAGATGGTGTTGCTGTTCTTCGTACGAGAGGTTTGAGCGGGCGAAAGTGAACAGAGGACGCAGCTGTGTCAGTATTGTGGGGACGCATCTCACACCTGGTGGGTGCGGCGCGGGAGCAGCACATATTGCGGCTAAGCAGAGCTTTTAATTCTCAGGCGGTAAGCGCGCCTGCGGCTGAAGTTGGGCGCTGAGTGGCCGCTAAGCCCGGCGCACCTGGCGACGTGTTTACAAGCTCTGCGCGGTAATGGCAGCCGTGTTTCCGGCGCGGGCCGCGGGATTACGCCTTCAATCAGCAGGGCGGCGCTCTTAATAGGCGCACCCTGCAGTCTCGCCCTTGCTCTGCTCTGCTCTGCCCTGCCGCATCTGCGGCGCTACTCACCGTCGATGCCTCCCAGCCCCGTACCACCTGCCTGGAGTTGATGGCACTCCAGGGAATGTTCCCTGTGGCACAGAGGCGGTTACAAGTAATCAGATGTCAGCTGTATGCTACTACTAAAAGAGGATATTTGAACCGACAAAACGTACCCAGTTAAACAAATGAATCTCCTGTTTTATCACTCCCTTATTTCATTTTTGTCACATGTATTTATTTTAAATGTAAATAGATTTTCACAATGAAAACTGAATAACGTTGTCCCAAAAGTCAGACGCAAGTATTCAGTCAATCAAAACATAACTGTCCAATACTACGTTGACTTGCCTTCCCAATGACTTTACTGCTACCAAACCCCTTGGTATTGAATGTACGTGCTTCTTGGTCAAGTCCGAATCATATTCCATTCCTGCAGGATGACATCTTTGTCTCGTTTTACTTGTGATGTGGTGTTTCCTGATCCTATTTTCCTTATGTTACTAGGTGTTCTCGATTGGGCTCTAGTCGGGTGACTGAGGTGGTGTTTTGAGTTTGTGTGGCGTGTTGTAAGAAATCCATAACGCAGCCGCTTCAGAGTTACGCTTAGGACGATTGTCTGTATAAATAAAAATGTAAATTTTCATTTGTTCAAAAGCGTATATCTCTGAAGTTCTTGAACGGTTGCTTTGAATTTTTGACACAATGTCGAATTCTAATACGGGCGAGTTGTCAGATACCTAGTTCTTTAATATATGTCTTTTTAGTATAAAAGGAGAAACGTTGTTAGTAAAATATCAAATATACCTTTCCGATATAATTCACATTTTTACACGTTACTGTAATAAACGTTCAGACACAATAAACTTTACACGATACAATAGTTGAATATTAGCAGACAGGAAAGTTGTATTTATGGCTTACTGGTTTGTGATCAGAATACTACTGCAGAATCTGAAAGGCCAAAGGTCAGAGAGCAAGGGGAAGAGGAGGTGATGGGCGGAGAGAGGAGGAAGAGATGGACGAAGAAAGTAGACAGGGAAATTGGCAGAGGCAGTGGAGAGGAGGAGTTGATGACTTTTATCCAGCTCATATATACTCCTCTTTCTTTCCCATTAATAGTTCTTGTTTCAGTGCAGATGTTCTTGTAGTATATTCTTATAGACTTACTTCATGTTGTCATTCATAAAAGCTAGCTCACCCAAACCACTTTTTCCATACATCCCCATACCATTGCGCTGAATCCCCCCAGCCACGTGCCAGACTGTAGCTACTGTGATTTTAGCATTCCACCCAGTGTCATCCTGCTTGCGTAGATTCAGTCGCCCCATTCCTTTGAGTTCCTCGCATTCGGGAGGACGACGGTTCAATCCCGCGTCCGGCCATCCTGATTTAGGTTTTGCGTGATTTCCCTAAATCGCTCCAGGTAAATGCCGGGATGGTTCCTTTGAAAGGGCACGGCCGACTTCCTTTCCCATCCTTCCCTAATCCGATGAGACCGATGACCTCGCTGTCTGGTCTCCTTCCCCAAACAACCCAACCCAACCCCTTTGAGTTCCCAGTACGTCGGCGTAATGGAGAACATAGAAACAATTCGAAGTGTGCTACCGGCTGTTCGAAACGTACGGCAATGTTAGAGAGACGCTTCGCGAGTTTAGTTGGGGATCATCGGAGATAACGAGACTATCTTTGCGGGAAACGTTAATGAAGAGTAAGATTGTCGGTCTTCACTGCCGCCAATTTACTGAGAGACACTTCCATTTTTCACCCTGCGTGTGTTATGGTAACTGTCATTTATTTTCACACGATCATCTCATTTCAGTCCTGGGCCATTTTCAACTTTGATTGCTCTGAAACACGTGTTATTACGTCGTATATACGTCATACACACACACCACCTGATCAGAAGTAACCGGACAAGTCTCCAAAACGCGGAACTGGCCGCTAGATATGACCGGAGAGGCGGACGTGTATGTACGTAAAGCGAACAAGAACAAGCTTTTGGTATTTGGCAATGAGTATGCAAACGAAGAAAAATGAGTTGTGGAACCGTGTCTTATGGTCAGATTCGGAGACAACGGCGGCCTATCGAGGTCCATGCCAGTGGCCTCTGGATACCCCAGAGCCAGTATGCGGTCCCTAGTGCTCCTCCAGAACGTCAGACACACTCTTGCTTCGATGGGGTCGAGCTTCGTCTTGCATGAACCGCGTCTTGTCATAATCAAGGTCACTTTGGATAAAGCATCTTCCAAAACCTTCACGTACCGTTCGGTAGTAACCGTGCCATCAAGGAATTATTCCGAGACTGGAAAGTGTACAACACACAGTCACCGTTCGAGGGTAAAGAGGCTCCTCGATCTCGAAATGCGGATTCTCAGTCCGCCAAATGCGCGAGTTTTGCTTATTGACGAACCCATCCACATGAAAGTGGGTTCGTCGCTAAACCGAACCATACTAATTCCCATCATGCCCCGTGAGCAACTGAGCGGTTTGAACGTCCTAACGCAAACCGTTCAGAAGTTACGATGATTTTATTTCATATAGTTCAATAATTATCGGACTGTAGTTACTTATGATAGAATTTATCGCACAGATTATGTCTAATGGTATAGACGCACATGGCTACGTATTCCAGAAAGCATTCAGGCGGTAAATATCACACCACCTGAATGATTTGTAAGTGTAAGAATGAGAGTACCGTCTGTGAATATGAACCAGTGGATAAGTGTAGTTTCCCATTCGCCTTCTCTCTAACTTGGAACATATTTTATTATTTTCCGTGTCGAAACTGAACGGGGTGCGATTTAGGAGAGTTCCTCGACGTCGCGGCCGCTGAAACGGCGGCAATTTATGGCGGAATATATCTTAAAAATCCTCAGCAGCACTCAGCCGACCCGTATCACGCAGTGCGGGAATATTTCAGAGCCGTCCGATCGTCCTTACTTCTCTCCTCGTCCTGTCTGCCCCTGACAGATAGCTGCTGCGAGTGCGTCCGCTGTTCGCGCGGAATAAAGGAACTGAAAAATGCATGTCTGCTCCCTGTAATTTACGGGCGTCCTTTATTTCAGCTGAATGCCTTTCGGTAATGGCAGCACAATTTATGGCGAGTGTTGGGCCTGCAGGGGTCGCGACACGTGACTGGCTGAAGTAGCTGTGCCGCAGTGTCGAAGGCTCATCTTCCACCCCGGCTTCCTTTTCATTGCAGAAGGAAAAACAGTTTCGTGGTCGTGCATACGGCTTACTCTAAGCTGGTTAAAGTACTCTGCTATGGAATCTATTACGCCTACAAGCTTTTAACATTTATACTGTAAGCGAATTATCATAAACCTTGCTAGGTAAGCACACATTGTTTAAGTTATCATGCATGATATCACGCCATCTGGAGCAGTTTGGTCATGGAATGTGTCGGTACGCGACTTCACAAAGTGGATTAGAAATTTTACGAAATGTCAGGATCTCCACCTTAACTCCTGGATTTCAACCGAATTTGACAGGCAAACAGTAATCATAGCGAGTATTAGTGCTGTGGGGTTTATGATCTCGTAGCTCCAATAGTATCAGAGACAAGGGCAAAAACTTTTTTTTTCCAGGCCCAGACACGCAAGCTGCCCTGCGTGACCAATGTATTGGCCTACTTTAATGACCTGTTTTTCGGATGGGCGCGATTGGGGAATGGAGAGAGAGGAGGGAGGGCAGAGATGTGAAAGGGGAATGGAAGAGACTGACAGATAAACTGGAGGATGAGGTGGACAGAGAAATGGGGGGCAGGAGATGGGTGCAATATATGTTGGACGCGTGCATAGGCAAAGCAGTGGAAAAAGACTTGGTAATTAATGGAACACGAAAAATAGTGAGATGTTTGCGAGTAAATAACATGCAACAGGAAAAGTTTCAGAACTTGTGCGAGTACCTGCAAGGACTGTGGGACAAGGAAACGTTTTTACTTGGATTTGAGTACTAGGGGCCTATCACTCTCTCTCTCTCTCTCTCTCTCTCTCTCCCCCCCCCCTCTCTCTCTCTCTCTCTCTCTTTCGGTATACTGGAAGGCTGTTTAACGAAAACCTGTGAACAGTGCACACATTTGTGTGCAATAAGGAAGTTCCATCCAAGTACGTATCATTTTTCCATGTAGTGTTCACTGAATGAATGTTGGAACTTCTCCTGAATGAGTCATCATTGCCATCTACAGAATTAGAATTCTGCGACATCTGAACGAAGCCCACGCGAACTTCGCGAACTGACACCGTAGATCAGACTGAACGCCATTTTCTGCGCTAACAGAGCTCCTGGCGAGTGCACAGACTTGAGCCAAAATATAAACTCCACACGAGACAATAGATCGAAAGTAAGCAGTAAGCAAACTAAAGAAGCATCCGTGTTTCACTCTCAGAGACAGCGTACATAATTGTCATAGTGAAGGTAGCAGTAATAAGTTTCTGAACAAGATGTTGAACGCGATACTTCTTCGGAAGCATTCACGTTCCCACAGTCCTCATAATTTAAAATAGTCGCTTCACCACCGAATGACCACTTTGTGACAATCACATTTCTCCTGTACAAGATCATGATGTCAGAAGTACGTCGCCCATGTGGTGTACATTTGTGTCCAAATGTTTGTACTGTTGGCTGTTCATTGCCCACGTGTTCTCTGCGCAGTTGCGGATCCCCAAATTTCTCCATCGCATTTGGATGTTCGTGGATTGTCTTCGCTTTCATGTTCATTGAACATATCTTAAACACAGTGAAGCTGAGGACGCATATCTTAAACAGGGTTCAATCTTCTGTTCACATATTGTATATACTTTAAGTCCCTAACATTGTATGTCGCGCTTTAATCTGGTACCCGTTCATTGCTCATTGACAGTGTGAGAAAACGTACAGAAAATTTAAGTATTGACCATCGCTGGCCACTCCTTTATCCCGTGTTTCGGACAGCATTACGAATCATGTCGTGAGAGAACTGGACGTCTTTTGAGGAGACGCAGGAATCGATCCAGTTTTACACTTTTTCGTATGACCAGAGGCGCTGGTCAACTAGGCCGTGTACCATTGATCAATGTCTTTAGCATACGACCGATGGGTGACGACTTTCTATTTTATCGTTTCCAAGTGTGCTTTGACGGATTTTGCAACGTGGAATCTAGCATTGTCGTACTGAAAAATCGCATTTTCGTGTCTATCGCTGTATTGTGGTCGTTTGTCTTTCAGTGTTCGGCTGAGCCGCATCGATTTTGCTTTCGATAACGATTTCCTGTCATTGTTTGCGTCAGTATTAGTAGCTTCGAAAACCTCTCTTCAGTAGCCATGCCGGTCCTCGACTTCAAAATCACCGTTCTGGAAGCGTTGAAACCATTCTCTGTACGTTCTTCCACTAACGGGTGCCTCACCACAGGTCTTAACCCAGCATTATATGAGCCTCAACCGCAAACTTCTTCGTGCTAAATGTCTGATGTAATCACAAATCTATTATTATTTTGATGGCATTATGTTTACAGCGCCTAAGGTTGTTGTATGACACGACGCCCCATCCATTGCAAAACGGCGCAAGCAGAGTTGTAGACCTAATATAATTTGTAATAAATGTACGTTTTAATATAGTAGTCACGCAATCTACGTATCGAAATTCATTCGTTATTGCATTGTAACATTGTAAGAATCGATGAAAAATCTCAAAACGTCAGAATAAAGTTTATACTGGAATATTATTCGCAATTCGTGGTACTTCATGCTTACACTGTAGCAAATACCCATGTAATTTTTCCCCACACGTTATTTTATCTATTCAGCTGCACGTAGGGTCATTTTGTGTTTGTAGTCCGGTATTAAGGAGAGATCAAATGTATACCATGCAAACTTCGGTATTTCCCGAGTACTTTGCAGTGCCTTCAGTTTCCAAGTTCAGATGCACTTGCATATTGCTATGCCAGTGACCACGACTCAGCTTTTAGCTGATTTCATATATAAACCGGAAACGGTTTGCATGTGTTGCACTAGTATTTATTTTGTTGCAGTGTGGTTTCCGCTTTTAAACATCTGCGTTAAGCTTCCCACAGTTAACGTAAATAAGCTGTTGAAGTCACTACGTGCATTTTTGTGCTAAAAGCGTGCATTTTTGTGCCAAAAGCGTCGTAGGTTAGGATTGTCGCATATTAGTGATGTTAATCTTTATTTTTATTACTTTTAGGGAATGCTAAAATGTATCTTAAAAGACCATAGATGTTCGTTAAAAATGTAGTAAATGTATTATTGACATGTAATATTCAGTGCACGGAATTAACGCATTCGTCAATACTTCAGTTCCTAACACTTTTCTGTCCACATGTCGCATCGTACTTCGCCGCTGTACGAAACAGCTGATAACTTCTGTATTGTAAATTGCAAATCGACAGATTCCTTGTTATGACGATTACGGATGCCCAGAGAAGTTCATTGTGCTATAAAAACAGCACTGATTGACGGAGAACCCCGCATCATCGGTTGTCATTTATTTACGCTCGCTGTATTCAACATTACCAACCAAGAAATAAATTCAAGGATGTATTGATTATGTAATGTCAGAACGATTGGGCTCTATCGATGTGAAATTGCCATACAATTTCTTTCGTGTAGGTAACTCGAAAACTACAGCTGTTGTCGCGTTGACTGCCAGGTATACATTAGTGATGAGTAGCTTGAAAGAACACTTCTGTATGTGCTACGAAAGACAGACCTTTATTACATCGTGAAGTATCAGTCCTGGAAGAGGTGCATTAGCTCGAGAAAAATTTTATGACTTTAAACGAAGCTCATTTTTTGCCGTGTGTCGTAATTATTTACTCATGCTCTCCCGAATGGAGGCTAATTTGTAACAAATACTTAATTCTGTACTGTTTATCTTATTTAATTGAATGTACTGACAGCATCGTTTCTTTTTGTTTCAGGTACGTCCCTGCTCCTTACGTGTTCGTGAGTACCATCCTAATTCCCAGTTGTCACTTTCTGATATGCATCAAAACAGCCACAAGTGGCACTGCACTGAGGTGACAGTTGGGGAGAAACGTCACGGAAGATGTCAATGGAGTGAGGGTGGAAGAACACGGTAAGTACCACAACTCGATTTCCCAGAAACTTCACTCAACGGAAGAGGAGCCAAAATAAGCGAACACGAGTCTCGCCTTATCCGTAGCTAATCGATCGTTTCTGATAAAACGACGGCCAGTTTTAGAGATATTTCCCACTTACTTTGTGTACGTTTTACTGCGCGATATCCTCAGACGAATGGGGGCACAGAGCTTAGCATTGCGGCTTATTAATTTAGCGCCCGTGTTCGAAACCCAATTATTACTCTTTTAATTTATGTGCTCTTGTCTCTAAAAGATTACTACGCGAATGTTCTCCAGTGTGTGTGTTGATATGCCCTTATTCGTTTACTAAGTGTATGTCATATGAACGAAGCACCAGTTATCGGAAACGCATGGCTTCCCGCGAAACTGTTGCCAACGCGTGAAATCTTCACAGATGTTAACGATGTTTCTTTCCCGAGCAAGATTTATACGAAGAAATGTCACCGTCGCAAACCAGCGGCTGCACGATGCCCACGGTGTTCGGAATGTATGTTTCGAGGGTTTCTACTATCGTCCAAGGGAATGCTCCAAATCACCCAGAAGAATAAGTGTATGAACAAAATACAAGAATTAATACAAGTATTGATATCGGAATGAAACATCAGCATATGAGAATTTGGAAAGATCTTAACCTCTCAACTTACCATTCAAACAAAAAGGATGAGTCAAAAAGGATATAGAAATTTATTCAGAGAGCCACAATCTCAAATTTGATTCATGTAGTGCATCAGTACTCCATTCCGCTGCCAAGAGAGCCAGCGTAGTGCGCAGATAAAATAACTACTATCATTGGTGCGGAGCGTGCTCGCAGTGTGTTTTTGTTTCATGAAGAGAAATCTCACTCAACCATTTGGCGTAAATTTTGTGACGAATACGCTAAAGGAGCTCCAGACAGGCCTACAATTTTCTCTTTGAACAACTACGCTGTTGAGACGTTCTTAGAGCAGAACATGGAGCAGCGAAAACCCACATACCATCCTGGAACATGATAGGACAGTCCCGAAGTTAATCTATATTGCAAGTATACATTTGCTGAAAAAGCGATTCTACGCTGCCGTTTCACAAGTTGCGCCCTATTTGTTGCAACGAGTGTGGGAAGAAACTGGTTACCTCTGGGATGCATGCCGCATCACAAGTGGTGGTCGCTTCGAACCAAAATGACAATTGACTTTTGTGAAAGTTGAGGTTGTTTGTTACAAAATGACACATCTACCGATTCTGCACGTTATATCAATAAATTTAAAGCCATTTTTGGCTCACGCTGTACAATAAATGCGTGACACTTATTTTGAAATCCAGTTTTAATTTTACAGTTAATTTAACGCCATTATATCGCTAATCTGATACTAAACATCCGTGCAGTAATCTTCTACGGACATGGGTAGATAAATTAAACCAGTGAAAACAAGTTAAATAAGAACAGTAATCGAGTTTCAAACACGGCGCGCAAAATTAAGACGACGCGACGTCAATCACTGTGCTGTTTGAAATTATCGCACGGAAAGGCACACTAAGTACCAAGAAAATACTTCGAAAACATTGACTGCCCTTTTTTTCCTTCAGTAACGGTCTAGTATCTATGGACAAGCCGAGAGGCACGTGTTCGCTTATTTTGACTCCTCATCCACTGAGCGAAGTTACTGGGTGATGGCATTTGCCGTGTTCTCCCCGTTGAATGAAATGAATGTGATGGCTATTGCGCGTGAATGGTTGGGAGCGCTACAAACTGACACTAGTGTAACACGCAGACTCAGCTTGTAATTTTTGGTACTGCAGATTTGTTCTTCGCCCACCACATGTCCCCGCTGAAAAGTCCGTGTAGGCACTTCAAAGTGAAGTTGAAAAACGGTGTGGAGCAGATAGATCTAATCAGCTGGTGCTATTAGTGTTGGTAGTATATTTGTAACTCGACGGAGTCGTATTTCTTCCGCTGGCAAAGCAGCCGCAGCGCCGGGTTGGCCGTGGCTGTTAGCGGCCCAACTTTGTGGCTACGTACGCACGAACGTCACGTCGTCGCTTGGGGGTTGCAGGTGGGGCTGTGCTGTTACCGGTGACGGAGTGCGGTGCGCTGCGATCGGAATCGGAGGAAGGCGAATAAGGCAGGGAACGCGCGTTCGGCGCGGTGACGGACGACTCGTGCGCACGCCAGCAGTCACCGCCCAATAAATCACCGCCCGTGATTCGTCCGTTGTTTATCTGTGCCCGCTGCCGGCAACTTTTCCCCCGGGCTACCGGAGGAAGCGCGCGCGTGTGTTCAACAACACCACAGAGCTCTGCGAAAAATGTAAGCCCAGTTGCCGAGAGCCCACTGCTGTACTGTCGCTGAATACCGTATTGCAGTTCGCACAAACCTCGTGATAAGGCGTATACCGGATCTAGAGCATTAACAGGGTGTATACGGCCCGGGACATCCGGGAGATCCGGGAAAAACCCGGGAATTTTTTCATCCGGGACAAATCCGGGAAAAACCCGGGAATTTTTTGGAATTCCGGGATTTTTCATTGTTTTAGATTTCAGTTAAAGTTTTGTAGGTTTGACGTGTAAGATCTGATACGCTGACAAAGAACTTTAGTCCACTACTGCTGAATAATACGGCAGCAATGAAACATAAATCAGAGAATAACACCAAAATAAAAGTTTAGTTGCATAGAAATGGGTAATTCACACAATGCACAGACCAGTTTGCCGACACCGAAAAGTGTCAAAGGCTTTAGGTGGAAGATTATGCAGTACGTGCGTAATAACTAACGTGCATTCGATGTGCGTCACATCACAGTTGTTTACATTTCTAACAGATCACCAGTAAATATTACGAATAGTGGCTTGAGATGCGTTACTTAAAAAGTAAATTTCCACGCAAGATGATTTATGTTACGTGTGAGAATGTGCAGTGAATTTCCTAAATCACAGGGCGTTATAACTCTCATTCAAAACGTAACACTTTGAGGATCAGCCATTTGAAAAATGTCGGGTCCAGAAGATAAGTCATTTATGCCACTATTTAAAATTTTACCGGCACATTTGTATTTGATATGAATTAACGTGTAACACACACTAAAAAAAAAGACCGAGCTTCAAATTAGTTTTCATACTTAATGTTGTTCTTTCATAGATAAAAAATTATGCAATCGATGGCAAAAAGTGTAATTGAGCTTCAAAAAAATGTGCATAATGTGTTACTGCGCAATGTCACAAGCCTTTTCATGCCAGAACACCTCGACTTTTCTACGCAACTGATAATCATTTTGGCACGATTTTAATTGGCAAATTAGAGCCTGTTAGTAGGCGTACGGACTTCCTATCATTGTAGGACTAATAACAGTGGATGCCAATAGACGATGCAATTCTCGTTCGTACATACACATCTGCTTACGAGTTAACCGCTGTAGAAACGCACTCTGCTGAGTTGAGCGAGCTCGGCCTACCTTCGTAACGTACGCGCCGCCGCCCGTCTTTCTCGCAGGCCTCTTGCTCTGGATAACTGCTGTCATTCGCTAGCGAGATCACGTGACATGAGCTATGAGTGGCTGACAAAAGTGCATCGCTCAACGCAATCTCTATTTTAGAGTTTCCGAAGCTACCGTGCTGTAATTTGTGGAATTTGTGTATATACTTTCGCAATACGAAAATAAACTTTGTGCATATTGTCTCGCATCAAACAACTTTCCAAACGCATTTTTTTTCTGGATTTCGTTTCCTAAAGTGCTGGTACGTCCTCCGCCGGTATAAGACCTTCACGATTCAGAGGACTGATAGGTTTTACAGCTCCGAGGGAAAGCATACTGTTACTTAACACGGATGTATTTTCACCCGCTTTATACGTAATTTCATCCGGGAGAAATTGTGTTTTTAACCGGGAAATCCGGGAAAAATCCGGGAATTTTTTTTTTCTTGTCCACGTAGACACCCTGATTAAAGCGCTGTATAGAAACTGTGAATAAAATATTTTACAGACACAGATCGCTTTTTAATTGCAGCATTTGGCTGTTAAGCTTACCAACCGCCTTTTTTCTAAGTTAGTCGCGGCCAGGGCTTCAGCGACAGTGAATTGTATACTGGCTCCTACGTAACGCCGTAAGATCATCTACAACAACAACAACAACGACAGCACTCCGTCTTTGGTAACTGAAAGTTGGTGACGCATTACGTAGTCCTTTTAACTGTCTCCACTTTCCCGGGTCGTCGTTATCTAGGATGGCTCGCCCTTTCTTTGGTATGTCTTCTTACTTATCTGGTCCATCCACCGTCTTGGTGGTCTTCCCTGCAATCTTTTTCCTTCGACTTATCCTAGTTATCCTCCTGTCGTCAACTTGAGTGACCAAAGAACTACAGGATTCGCTGGAAACAAATACTGGCCAGCGTCTTCTCCATCCTGATTTCTTGAAGAATTCATTTATTGGTCTGTTTGTCCATCCATGGTACTGACAAGAACCTCCTATATGTCTACATTTCAAAGGCATCAGTTCTTTCGCGGTCCTCTTCAGTTATTGTACACGTTTCAGCGCCATAAAGGAAAACTGGAAACACCAGAGTAATTTTCAGCACCCTCAATTTGCTAGGTCTGGTTAGGGCTCGGTCTTTCCAAATCACTGTCCGCTTCGATGCAGCATTCCTACCAAGAAAAATCTGTCGTATTTCCTCTGTAGTGCTGCCCTCTATCTGAATCTCCGAGCCCAGGTAAACAAATAGATCAACTTCTTCCTATTCTGATAGTACATCAGCAGCTGGTAGTGACTCACCTCAGTGAGTTATCATAATCTCCTACATCTACATGGATACTCTGCAAATCACATTTTAGCGCCTGGCAGAGGGTTCGTCGAAGCACCTTCACAGTTCTGTATTATTCCAATCTCGTATAGCGCACGGACAGAACGAACACTTGTATCTTTCCTTGCGAGCTCTGATTTCCCTTATTTTATCATGGTGATCGCTTCTCCCAATGTAGGTCTGCGTCAGAAAACTATTTTCGCATTCAGAGGAGAAAGTCTGTGATTGGAGTTCCGTGAGAAGATTCCTCCTCAACGAAACAGCCTTTGTTTTAGTGACGTCTATCCAAAACCCTGTATCATTTCAGTGACACTCTCTGCCCTATTTCGCGATAATACAAAACATGCTGCGCTTATTTGAACTTTTTCGATGTACTCCGTCAGTCGTATCTGGTAAGGATCCCACACCGCGCAGCATTGTAAAAGAGGACGGACAAGCGTAGTGTAGGCAGTCTGCTTACTAGACCTGTTAAATTTTCTAAGTGCCCTGCTAATAAAACGCAGTCCGGTTAGCCTTCCTTCCAATTTAAATTGATCATAATTGTAATTACTTTATGCTAGCCTACTCCAGTTTTTCCAGGAATGCAGTCGAAATCCATGCCTAAGATCAGGAAATTAAGAACTATGGGGGTTTTGAATTCTTTGCAAATGAACTGTCAGAGATAGAGAATCTGCTGTCGTTTATTATGCAGGAACGCAACTAGCTCTGGTAGTAGGATCTCCGACGTTCGTGGGCGAGATTTAGTAGAATCGTGCTGGCATGTGAAATCAGCAAAAAGGTTCTATAGTTCTCACAACGCTGTGTAAGAATTGCACTTAAAATTTTTATCGCTAAGGAGAGACATGTATGTGTGGAAGGGGGATATTTCGTGAATCAGGTGCGCATTGATGTTTTGTTTGATGAGTTTCGCTGATTTAGATAACTACGGTAGAAACGCGTCACTCATGCGTCGGTTTATTTTTGTGTTTTGTGAAGTGTGGATGGACTTAAAATTTGCTAAGGACGGATCCATAGCACTCATGCTTCAGAGGTAGAAAGAACCTGTGGCTGTTGACGATATTAAGGATTGTAGGAGGGGGGTGGAGTGGTTTCCGTAGCATTAAAGGCGCACACTGACATTACGTCCACGTAATACGTTAGTCCTCTTCTTACAATGGTCGTTTCTTTGCGAAAACATACAAGCAAGGCTCACCAATGACAAGGTTTTTCACTATTGTCCAAAAGACGCTCCGTCCAGTGAGTGATGGAGCCACTGGTGCATGCAGGCGGCTAGTACTTGGTATGTGTGAGCGCGGCGCGGCCAGCTCATCCCTAGACGCCGCCGCACAGTCACAGCTGCCGAGGTTGTCGCCACATCATGACTAGCGCAGCATTGACTCAGACCTAGCCTTCCCCAAGCGACGTTCCCATTTAACGCGCCGCCCGGCCGCAGCAGTTTCATCGCGAAGGACCCGCTCCAAGCCTGCCTTCCCAGACACACGGCAGAATGTGTTCTCTGAACATACACTACTTCGTGCTGTTCGGCGGGTTCCATATCTGACACAACGCCTGGTTTCATGTCGGATTCGAATTGTAGCATAGCCTTTAGAACTGAAAAGTCGTCAGCTGTCTTTTTGTACACAACCTATGGGAGACCGTGGCTGTGTACACAATACGGATACATTCTTGAATGAAATTTTCACCCTGCAGCGGTGTGTGAGCTGATATGGGGACTTTCTGGTAGATTAAAACTTTGTGTCGACCGAGACGAGAACTCGCCGCATTTGGCTTCGTTAGACAAGTGCTCTACCGACTGAGCTACCCAAGCATGACTCACATGACCTCTCCCCACAGCTTTACTTCCGCCAACACGTCGTATCCTAACTTCCTAACTCAACAAAAGCTCTGTAGCGAAACTTGCAAGACTAGCATTCCATTCCTGTGAGAAAGGATGTAGCGGAGATATGGCTTAGCGACAGTACGGGGGATGTTTCGGAAGGAAGGCCCGGAGTTGAGAGTCTCGGTTCGGCACAATGTTTTCATCCGCCACGACGTTTCAGGGTGATTCTCGCAAGGTTGGTGTGGGTTGGTTGGGGAAAGAGACCAAACAGCGAGGTCATCGGTCTCATCGGATTAGGTAAGGACGGGGATGGAAGTCGGCCGTGCCCTTTCATAGGAACCATCCTGGCATTTGCCTGGAGCGATTTAAGGAAATCACGGAAAACTTAAATCAGGATGGCCGGACGCGGGATTGAACCGTCGTCCTCCCGAATGCGAGTCCAGTGTGCTAACCACTGCGCCACCTCGCTCGGTTTCTCGCAAGGAAGATAACTGCAAACAGCCACTTTCTATAATGGTATTTATTCACGTAAATAGCGCCATTACCGGTTTCGAATCGACATGTTCACGAACCAATCTTCCCACGTTGAGATACATTTTTGTTGCAGTTTACAATAGTTATCACTTTTTACTCCCGCATATGGAAAAAATACTTTCGATAGGTGGTCACGTTGCCATACTGACTGCTTATGTTCACGCTGAAGCGAAGACTGTATGAAGCATTTTTTGTTTGTATGTGTTTACCCATAACGTAAAACACCACTCACTCACCAAAAAGTTTTGCCGTCTTGGTGGTGCTTTACGTTGTATGAGCATATATACAAAAAAAAAAAAAAAAAAAAAAATGGTCTGCGCTTCGGCACGGGCGTAAGAAGGTAGCATTGCAACGTCATGGCGCGGAATTTTCTACGACACCGCCACCTCAAGGAATTTGTACCATATGGGTGAATGAAAAGTTAAAACTATTATAAACTACAACAAAAATGTATCTTAACGTCACCAAGCCGTGTGTGATGAACCTCTCAGTGTTCGAAACCGATAACGGCGCTATTAATGTGAATAAATAGCATTATAAAAAGTGGCCGATTGCTGTTACTTTCTCCGCAAAATTCAACCTGGACTACAGCAGCTGCCGTGAAGTGGTTAGCTCACGAGATTCAAATGCGGGAGGACGACGGTTCAGATCCGCCACCGGTTTTATGTGATTTCCCTAAATCGTACCAGGCAAATCCCAGTGTGGTTTCTTTGAAAGGACACGGCCGATTTCCTTCCGCATTCTTCAGGCAATCTGAGGTTGGGCTACGTCAATGATGTGTAAAACAAGCGTACTTCAGACACAACATAACGAGATATCCCTTAGCTTAGAAATATCATTCCACTGGAGTCACTCTGCGTCTGTATTCGAATGTAGGCCTGTTAAAAAAACTTATCACTCGAATCAAATACAAGAGGAAAGGTCTAGATTTCGGAAATCACATTGTATTGTGTGATGTACATAGTTGATGTACCATTTGAAAATGGCTCAAGACCGAAACATTTATTTCGTAGTAAAGACGTAATACGAGGGTTGGAACTTAAATAATGGCAACCATTTATTCACAACCGGTTCAAAAGAGTTACATGTTTGCACATGTTACTGTCCTTCAAAGTAATCACCAGCGGTGTGTAGAACCCGTTGCCAGCGATGTGGAAGGCGTAGTATACCGTTAGCAGAGCCTGTTCTGTTGGTGGTGCGAATGGAGCGGTCTAAAGTTAAGGTGATCCTCGTGTACGACTGTGATGGTGTTATCCTTACGCATTACGTTCCTCTACGGCAGAGCGTCAATGCGCAGTATTACTGTTCGGTTTTGGAGCATCACCTGCGACCAGCTTTGCGAAAGAAGCGGCGATTCTTTCTGCGCAACCCACCCATCATTTTGCACGACAGTGCGCGGGCGCATACAGCGCAAGCTGTGGCTGCTCTTTTCGGTCATGGGACTGGGAAGTACTGTACCATCCACTGATTTGATTCCGAAGATGAAGGAACTACTTCGCGGCATTCGCTTCAGAACTGTTCCAGAGATTTGACAGGCAGTAGACCGCCCTATTCGCACCATCAACAGAACAGGCTCTGCTAACGGTATACTACTTCTTCCACATCGCTGGCAACGGGCTCTACAACGTTAATGACTACTTTGAAGGACAGTAACAGGTGCAAACATGTTACTCTTCTGTATCGGTTGTGAATAAATAGTTGCCACTAATTAAGTTCCACCCCTCGTTTAAATAATTTAGAAATACAAATTTTCCACTCGTTGCAGATGATGTGGAATCATACTCACTGAACACAGTAGCGGTGTTTTGGTTCCCTATGATCAGTCACAGCAGTATGCGAAAGCGTGGCAATTCATGAATTGGGAACTGACGTGCAAAAATCTTTACTTGAGAGTACTGAAAACTTAGTTATTGGGAGGATAGTTGCCGCATTTAGGATCTTCTTGCCTTTCTTTTCCTAGCCCGTGTAAATCAATTAAGTTGATTTATAGTCATAGCAAATGTCGATATAACGGTGATTTAGTATTCAAACCTAATGTTCGTGCCAACGACCTTGTCATGTTCCTAACATCGGTTTCCGCTCGATCACCGTCGTTTACCGTGCGAGTGCACATCGGGGTCATTCCGACCCTTAAGTCTATTTGTTACTACGCGTGCGCCACCGCACAACACACCCAGCTGTCACCAATGTAAATTCAACACTAAGTGAGCCCTAGTAGGGGACGGACATTTCGATTTGTAAGACGTATCCCAATGAAAGTGATAACTGATGCTGATGCTCCTGCTCCTGCAGCAGTTAGAGACAACGGCGAAAGTGATGCACCTGCCGAATATATGAAGGAAAATGCAATCGTCCACGCTAAGAGTGGTCATTGTTGGCACACAGCTGTCCCTAACAGAAGAGGCCGGCGAGTTGCCGACAACATTGCAATCCATATTTCAAGAGTACGAAAGTAGTGAATTAGTGAATAAATGGAATTATAAAGAATTGAGGACATCTCTAAATGGCTAGTACCTTCGTCTAATTTAACAGCAAATAGATCACTTTATAAACTTTCATCATTGAGAAGCTTCCAAGGCGGTTTTTTCTTTGTCTCGAATTTTGGATGCATTGGTACTAATATTGATTGAAGAAGTACACGACAGAGGTGAAATAAAATGCCTTTAGTATGTGAGAGTTTAATTTCATTGTAAATTATTCTAGATTCAGCAGTTTCTCCAGCAAAGAACTGAGTCACTGTGACCGTTGTGCACAGTTCGTGTACCACTTTAGAGGTGTAAACTATTAGGCTTAAGCAATGTTGGGCCCGGCTAGCACTTGGATGGGTGACCGTCCGCTAATGATCGAGTACCCTTGATATTAAGGATACGCAAGTCGTGGAAGTGGCGGCCAATGGAAAGACTTGCGCCAGGGCGTGGTGCCACCTAATGTTCGTAAACTGAGGGCAGATGTTACTTTAAGACGTACACGTATGGCTAAATTATATAAGTTTTTGTGAAATATTAAACTTTAGGAAGGTATTTGTGTGAAATGTAGTCAAGTACGAAAATGAAACGTGGATGATGAACAGTACCAACGAGAATAGGTAGAAGCTTTTGGAAGATGGTTACGGCAAGAAAAAAGGAATAAAAGTTAGATAGTGTTAATACTTTCATCCTTCTTTACCTCCTCTGCATTACTGCAGATGACGTGTCACTGAGCACATTTATACTTGCATGCAGTACACGTGAGGTGCCTATTTGTTTGCACTGCCCTGTGTGGAATACATAAATTGTTGTACACTTCACTAACGTGCTGTCTTCATGATGATAATGTCCCCAGTGCAGAAAACAGCACGCAGGTCGTCGATTCGTTGTCTTGAGGCTGAAATTAGCTTCGCAAGGAACTGCTGCTACGATTAAACTATCTCATTCGGGATGCCACTCGCGTTTTTATTGATATAGACACGAGAAACTATTCTTGATCACAACGTATTGAACATATCTTTCCACAGTCATTATATCTGGCTAAAATAACATGAAATACATCCTGCCACAGACAACATGTCTGTCTACTGGACCCGTCAGGACTGGAGAATAAAATCACATGAATCAAATACTACTATTACAGACAACATGTCTGTACCTAGCGACGGTCGGAACTGTAGTAAATAAAATTGCATGAAACAAATACTGCTATAACAGACAACATGTCTGTCTACTAGAACGGTCAGAACTGGAGAGCCGGACTGCCCGAGACACTTCGCGCGCCAAGCCAGCAAGGCGTGACCCGAACGCCACCGAAGTGCATCGGCAGTAATACCGTCAGTCTTTTGTTTTAGTAATACTTTGATGTTAATCATTTTGAAATGACTGATTGATAGCTGGCTGAGAGAAGTTTGTTTAAAAAAATGAAGTAATTTGGATGACCGGTTTAATTAATAATAGCAACTAAAGTTTAACGTTTTGGCGCCCTACCGCCGAACACAGCAGCCAATCACAGAGCAGCAGCATCATGCAGGCGGTCTTTCTCACGGGAATTGTACCGAATCTAACATCTGTCACCGGTACCTCATCCCACATTGCGTCATCTCTATGCTTCTTGCATCTCCACTGCCCTGGGAATAGCTTCCTGGAGCCTAATATGATGGCTGAATAAGCCAGAAATACTACATGGTGTTATGGAAGAACGCTGAAAAGAGGAAGATCGCGTAACTAATGATGGGGCACTGCATCTAATTGTCACATCTTGAAGGGAAAAGTTTGAGACACGGCCTGAAACGCGAAGGAAAATTACTTTAGTGATGGAAAGTAGTGTGAGCGGTGGTGGCAAAAATGGTCGAGTATGACCGAAGTATGAGTGTAGTAAACAGGTTCAAATGGGTACTTAGGCATAGGTGAGAGGACCTGGCCCCAGAGTATAGTAGTGTGGAGAGCTGCTTCAAGCCCTACCCTCATTGGCAATGGCAAGAGCCGTGACATATTTCCATATACGTAGCCATTGGTGTGCAGAGCAAACAGCTGTAACCAGTGCTGCTCACCTTGCATACTGCGATCCAGTGTAACAAGTATCGGATTAAATAAAACAGTCCGAATGCAAGGATGTAGTGGGAGTACTACAGTGGTGACGTTGTAGTTCTAGGCGCGGCGCTGGGGCCCAGCCTGGTGGCGTCTCGCCGCGTCTGCGTGCCGCAGTCCTGCAAAACGGCGGCGACTTGTGGCCCCTCTGATTTAACCAATTACGGCGGTCCGCATCCGAGGCGGTTGCGAGTCGTGCAGGAATAAGCATGCGTGCCGCGGTGCGGCGCGGCGCCTTTTCGCCCTGCCAGCCGACTCGATCTTTCAATTACTACAGCTCCTTCCTGCTGCTCCGGAGCCATCATTAGACGAGCCGTTGCCGGCGAGGCGCTCATTAACTCTACTCCTCCACCTCCTCGCCCGCCTCTTTGGTAGGCCGTCCAATACTTGGCCCGTCCGCCGACATCGCTCTTCGCGTTACTGCCCGCCTTTGTGCCTACGCCTTGCGCAGCAGTGCTCTCCGTCGCCTCTCGCTATTGTTTATCAACTCGTTTCGTATAAGGAATATAAGTATCCGACCGCCTGCATGAAGCAAACCCAGTACGCAACAGATCATCTCCTAGTGCCACGCAGTGCCAGAACGACAAGTGTGCAGAGTGAAAAATTGTAGTAGCACCCTGTGCAGTAAAAATAACGCAGCGCCCACATCGCTGCTAATGGAAGTCCACAGAATTGAATTACGAAATCGTTAAGATTTATAAATAATTACATAAAAACTTATGTTGGTTCCTAAGAAATCGAAGTAATTTCACCCGGGATTCACTACTAGGAACAATCACGCGTGATCCCCAAATCACACACACTTCGTACATACCACAAATATGCCGAAACTGGCCACAACGTGAAAGTAATGATGTCTGGAGAGGCACAGTTCCGGCTCTGCTGTGAGAGACCGACCTGAGGTGCGCAGTGGGAGACCGTCGGTTCAAACCCTCATGTGCCATTCAGACGTAGGGTTCCTTAATTTCCCGAAATCGCGTAAGCACGCATGCTGAGATGGGCCCATTGACAAGACACGATCGGTTTCCTTCCCCAAGCTGAGTTGTAATTACGATGTCGTCGACGAGATGTTATACTCTAATCTTCCGTCCTTTACTATAGCTCAGCTATCTTCCCTTTAATTGTTATGCATGTATCGAATAACTTGGAGGACATTGCTCCATACCATCAGCTTTGGCGTGAAAATAACATATGACTTCTCTATTGTGTATTAAACCGGGGACCAAGAAACGACGGAGAGGCTTCGTCCCGTCGTAGCCCTCAGTGGTTCACAATAGGCCACAGCAATCCACCCACCCCACCGCCGCCCGTCACAGTACCAAGGGTTATTGTGCGATTCGGCCCCCCCAGTGGACCCCTCCCCTCCGGGAACGTTGAGACGAGTGTAACCCCAAATGTTTGCGTGGTAGAGTAATTATGGTTACGGGTTCGTGGAGACAGTGTTTGAACATATGACTTACTTCCCACCTTTTCTACAAAAAGTTTAGGTGCAAACGTCAACAAGCGTCTTTTTACAGTATTACACAATGTTCGGTGTAATTAAAGGTTATCACTGTTTGAAGAGCATCATGGTTAACTGTAAAAGTATTTGTTCGTTCAATCCACTGTTGCAGTTTAAGCGGTATTACCATTATGGAGAGGAGTACTGTGAAAATTGAACTTCAGCCCATGTCAGAACTTGACACGTACAGGTCTATATGTCGCGACGTCTACCTATACGTTGCGTATTTAACGTTGCTGTCATCCTGTACGTAAATCACCTCAAAGCACCGTCATTAATATACTGCACGAGTACAGTGTCGTTGTGATTTATCTAAAGGATGGAAACAACGTTGCTAAGCATGTGGATGTGATAATGACATATGTATATGCCAGTTTTTAAAGTTTCGTCTTGTGCTGGAGCACACGTTTCCCAGTACTCCTCTCAGTACTGCCACAAATTCCCATATTTTTACAATCAAAGGCGACCATGGTTTGCTTCAAATAAATGTGCATGAAAAGCTAAAAATAAGCGTAATCCAAATACAAAAGAAGCAAAGTAGCTCTTGGTAAAGGAAGCGCACCGTCTCCGTAGCTGAGTGGTTAGTGTCACGGCTTCGGCGCGGAAAGACTCGGGTTCCATTCCCATTACTACCTAAGATTTTTTTCTAAGGTAGGGAGGTCTTGCCAGGGTTCCATTCAGACACGTGAAGCTTGTGAGTTGCTTGACTAGAGGAACAGCTGCTTCATTAGGATTCGTCTGCCGGTAATAATCGCTGGAGGAATTGCTGATCACATGTTCACTGTCACAGACTCCTACCACGTTGTAGGCAGCAGTCGGCCAGTCGGAGTAGGTATCAGGAGGAGAAAACACTTTAACTGTACAGGAAAATACTCTTTACGAACCTGTCTGGAATCGAGCGTATGTAGATCTGTTCGGTTCGTTAAGAATGAAAACTGTACGCCTGGGTTTCTGGCTATCTGTTTCGATCACTCAGTTCACCCCTGTTCGCGCATATAGGCTATGTACGGTCCGGCACATCTGGCGGTGACGCTTCCGCGCTCCGCCAGAAAAGAAGTAATGGTGGAGTGCGCGCTATCGGAAAAATAAGTGCCGGTGGCGCGGCGTTGGCCACATCTAGCCGCCAATCGATGCTCTCCGCTGCTGCACGTGGCTGTTTGGCAAAGTGTGTGCTGCCAACGCTTCGGTGGTACTCACATCAGCTGATAGGATTTTGTGTGTGTGTGTGTGTGTGTGTGTGTGTGTGTGTGTGTGTGTGTGGCCACGCCCAGAGCTATTGTGGGTCAGCCGGCGGCTTTGCGTGGAATCCAGCGGCGAGCCGCCGAACAGGTGGCAGCCAAAACATTGGGAAATGGAGCATCCCGTCAACGTGCAAGTGAGCTTACGCAATGGCTTGACCGCACAGCGATATATACTACTGTTCTATGTTTTAGAACGTTTGACCATATTTGGTGCTTAACTATATATAATGCTGCTTCTAATTTTCTTGATCCTTAGAAAGTAATCGAGAATTAATGTGAGATAAGACAAAAGAGTATTTATTGGTGATCCGTATATCTCGCAGACCTCTCGTCACGAAAATAGCTGTCACAATAGTTCCCGAAATGGAAAGCAAATAATTGAAATGGCAAAGTAGCCAAGTCATCAGATAGTACAGGCGTTCACTCCTCGAAAGGCACATAGTCTCAACAGTTGAATTAGGAATACTAGGTACCTGCAACCTTCAACAGCGCACGCTCTCTGCAATCATTTGTCGAAAATGTCTTTCACCGGAATTCAAGTAGTTATTGGGTTGCCGTGCCGCATTCATCAAGTTTACAGCGCCCCCACGTTGTTTTATTCATCCGAAGAATCACATATACAAATATTATTATTAAACTTCTATCAGGTGACATTCCCATTAACACGTTGTCAATTACGAATGCCAAAGGGGAGAGACAAGTTACTGGTATTGCTGGTGTCATGTAATAATGTCAAACTTTTTATAGATAATTATGCATCAAGTTTTATAAAGTTGATGTAGGACACGGCCTGTTTTAGGCAAACATTTAAATAATATTTTATGTAAGTACTACACGTTGCATCCTGTAGGATGACCATATCTAATATAATTTACTAGCACAGTATAATGTTAACTTTTTGCAGGCTCTGAAGAAGACCTTATTACTAACGTTGAAATCTAGGTAAACGATAAAGTTAACCTGCAACTGTAGGCTGTATATTCTTATATAGTACTATTTATATTTTTCACAGTGTTTGTTTATTAACTGCCACCTTTTTCAGTTCATAATAAATAATAAACACGCAAAATGTTTATAAACATTGGAGGTATTTTTATTTGGAAACCGTCAGATATTTCTGTCGCTCCCTGTATCTGTAATGTTATTTCCTGACATCGATGCCCGGGTTCCCGGGTTCGATTCCCGGCGGGGTCAGGGATTTTCTCTGCCTCGTGATGACTGGGTGTTGTGTGATGTCCTTAGGGTAGTTAGGTTTAAGTAGTTCTAAGTTCTAGGGGACGGATGACCATAGATGTTAAGTCCCATAGTGCTCAGAGCCATTTGAACATCGATGTTTGGGGTCGATGATGAAACCTAAAAACCGGCTGGGCGATCTGCTAACATCGCACGTCCCTAGTAGTGGCAGCGGTTGCGCTGGAGAGCAAGGAGGAAGAGCACTGTGGAGCGGAGACAGAACGGGCGTGTAGGTCCGGAGCGCGACACGCGCCTCCAATCAGCGGCGGCATGTTTTAATCAGGCGAGGCGGCAGCTCGCCGGAGCCGAGCTCTCGCTGTCCACTCCAACAGGCTGCCGACACGCGCCAGCCCGCCCAGGACGGCCTCGCGAGCGGCGGGACCCAGCGCGCCGAGGCGCCGGGCTAAATATTTACCGCGGCTCGTCCGCGACCCCGCCGAGAATCGGGTCAGTCATTACGCGCACAGGCGTCTCCGGGGATTCGGGGGCGCGCGGTCACGCGACGAACGGCATTCCTATTGGAAGCCTGGACACTGGTGTTCACGCTGCTCCTCGCTGCAATATTCACGCCGCCGCTGCAGCCAGCTGGTCGGCGGGAGGTTCTCACGGTGGACGAGAACTCCGCCTGCATTACGACGGACCGTGTTGTCGAACGTGAACGTTCAGCGTGCCAAGTTCAACGTGCTGCTGAACGCTCAGTTCACTTGTACATACGGTACGTGGGCCCCAACTTGGTATACGCGATCACAACGCACTCCAGCGGCAGTTCAGGGACGTTTCAAGTTCGTAAATCACACTGTTTACTCAACGGTCGCACGTAAAATTCACAGTTTAGCTCCATTAAAACGCACATTTCCTCCATCGTCCACGAAAAGGGAAGTATCGTGTCCAATCAATAAGGACACATGGTTATAAAAGTTCCATTACTGACAGTGCGGTACGAATTTGGAATATTTCGTTGCATAAGATAAACATTATTTCATCATTCCCACGTTTTAATAAAACCCCAAGGTCACATGCTTATAAAAGTTCCATTACAAACAGTGCTTATACTACACTTAGATGTATTTGAGACAGTAATTTGAAAATGTTGTCAAAGCCGAAATTGATATTACTGAAAGAAAGAAAAAATATTTTAATCGATTCCGTAGCAGTCAGTTAAGCAGAATTTTACATTTCTAGAGGATCGCACACCAGTATAGGTCGGGCCGCTATTTTCTCGATACTAGCCATCTATCGCTCGCAAACTGGACTCATTTCCTACTTTAGCTGCCTTCAACATCTAAATTTATACTCCGCTAGCCATCAAGCGGTGTGCGGCGGAGGGCACTATCCGCGCCAAAGTCATATTTCTCCCTCCCCTCCCCCTCTGTTCCACTCACCGATCGCGTGAGGGAAAAAGTCTGTCTGAACGCATCAGTACGAGCTCTAATTTCCCTTATTTTTTAATGGTGATCATTGCGCGATATGAAAGTGGGTAGTAATAATATATGCTGTACATCCTCGGCGAAGATCGGATTTTGAAATTTAGTGAGCAGCCCCTTCCGTTTAGCGCGTCGTCTATCTGCAAGTGTGTCCCACTTCAAACTTTCTATGAGATTTGTAACGCTCTCGTGATGGCTACATGTACCAGTCAAGAGTCTTTTCGCTCTTCTTTCGACCTTCTCAATCTCCTGAATCAGACCCAACTGGTAAGGGTCCCATTCACACGAACAATGCTCTACGACTGGACGAAAGGTATTGTAAGCTTCAGGAATCTACCCATAAACCGCAATCTAGACTTCACCTTACCCGTTACATGTGTAATCTGATCGTTCCATTTGAGATCATTTCGAATAATCCCACCCAGATACTTGACGGATGTTACTGGTCCCAAAGACTGGGCATTTATTTTGTACTCTTCCATTAATGGGGATATTCGCTTTGTTATACGCAGTAGATTACACTTACTAATATTGAGATATAACTGCCAGTCATTACACCACGCATTTATTTTCTCCAAATCCTCGTTTATTTGTTCACAACTTTCGTGTGATACTACTTTCCTGTGACTACAGCATCATCGACAAGCAGCCTAATGCCGCTATCAATACCATCAACCAGATCGTTCATGTAAATCGTAAAAAGCTGCGGACCTATTACGCTGCCCTGGGACACACATGATGTTTCGGTTGTTTCTGTAGAAGTCTCCCCATTCAGGACGACATACTGCTCTCTGTCTGTTAGAAAACTTTCTATCCAACCGCATATGTCATCGGACAGACAGTAAGCGCGCACTTTTTGTAGCAAGCGACAGTGCGGAACACAGTCGAACGCCTTTCGAAAGTCGAGAAATATGGCATCAACCTGGGAGCCGGTATCTAGAGCCTGTTGTATATCACGCACAAAGAGGGCCAGCTGTGTCTCGCATTACCGCTGTTTCCTAAAACTGTGCTGGTTTCTGCAGATGAGCTTCTCAGAGTCCAGAGGTCATTATGTCTGAAGACAATTTTCTTGATTTATTTCTGAAGAAATAATAGCGAGCGTAATACCTGCTGTCGTGTGAATGGCTGAGTAAATATGATCGCACTCACGAGATTTGGGGCGTGTATTCGTTACGTTTCGCAGTAGAAAGTTTGGAAGCCCAAGAGGCTTGGGGGATGATTAGACATTGTGTCAAAATTATTTTACGATTTGTAATGAATCGGAGAACTGAAGGAAATACGAAAATTAATTTCGAAGCTCGGCCCCGTTTTTAGTATGTATTGTGTGCGCGTGTGTGTTAAACCGGGGACCTAGAAAAGGCAGAGGAGCTTCGTCCCGCCGAAGCCCTCAGTGGTTCACAACCCCACAACAGGCCACAGCAATCCACCCACCTCACCGCCGCCCCACACTGAAGCCAGTGTTATTGTGCTGTTCGGCCCCCCAGTGGACACCCTACAGGAACGTCTCACACACCCAGGCAGTGCTGGATACCCGAGCAATGAAGGGTACTCAGCTAGCATATGATTGTATAAATGTAAACTGACACCTGTTGCCGTTGAAGGAACCTATAAAAATGTTACGCATATTAACGATAAATCAAAATACTCGGGTTCATGCAATGATACATGTAAAAACTTCGTTCAAAAATCTTGAATTAATTATGAGATGTAAGAGTTGGTACAAGTACAGCTGTCAGCGCCCCGAAAGGTGTTTCGAACGCACCGGGCTGTACCGTCTCTTACGTTAGTGCCACTAGGGGCAGTGATAAGCCCGTAGATTAGGGGTGTACAGACTCGCTAGGACCCAGGACCCCAAGTTCAAAAACATAGTGTCGTGAGACAAGTTGTTATTCCGAATTAGGATTCCCCTGTCAAGTGCCAATTAGATTCGGGAGAGAATAAAAGACGAGTAGGAAAAACGAAAAAAGGGTTGCAACGAACCGTGAGGGCCGGGTCGCCTTCAGATTGTCGCGGTCTGTGTATCCTTGCCTTAATACAATCAACGGTAGGTATGGCAGATTAAAAACTCATTATGGTATACGAACCATGGAGCAACGCTTTTTTGCTGCGAAAAAGCATTTTCATCGTCATGTTGTCAGAAAAATCTAAGGACCGTTCGAGGCGTCGAACGCAGGTCTGTCTGATTTCTTATGTGCCATTTGCTCGCGCGCACATTTTCAGGCACTCCACAACCAATGAGTCGTTTGTACTTGACGTTTGCTTGTAGCCGTCGTCCGCTGGGTGGTGGCGGCGGTCGATGGAAGAATCCGTGACCTTTAGCTGTCCGTTTTCTTGTTTGCACGAGACTTGCCCAATTACAGATTGAATACTTCCGTAATTGATACGTTACATGTTACTGCTTCTGCGAACCGATATCTTCTGTAGTGACCTCGTTATGTAAGTCAACAAATGTCAAAGAAACTGCAGTTACGGGAGCCTCAACCTAGAACGCCTTTCCTCTGGACAACACCAGTTGTGGGAACAGGCCACTGGCGGTTCATGTTTTCATAACTACTCATTTGTCGATTTGCCATCGTGTTAAATATACATGGTTTTACGTAACCGAGCACAAACAGCTTTTACTATAGCTATCACTGGCGTTTCAGTTGTAGCCGAAAGACTGTGAGAGAAACGGTCAAAATTTTGAAGATTACCCCGCCTCTCTCTCTCTCTCTCTCTCTCTCTCTCTCTCTCTCTGTGTGTGTGTGTGTGTGTGTGTGTGTGTGTGTGTGTGTGTGTGTGTGTGTGTGTGTGTGTGTGTGTCAAATATGATGCAAAATATCAAGACAACGTTGATTCATTGATGACAGTGTCTACAGTAAGGCCGCTGTTACTATAGTTACGTTTGCGGTGGACTTAAGGATGCCGTGTTCGAAGAGAGCCTGCAGCACATAGACGAACGCCTCTATTTCTTGCAGCGTCACCGCCAGCTAGCGGAGAAAGTTTGCGCATTCCGGCTGCCGCTAACGTGAGTCCCGTTTTGTCAGCCGCTTTTCGAGTCACGGCCGCTGAGTCGCTCCCAGCTACACGTCAACGCGCGTCTGATTCAGCCGACCTCGTTCTCTTAAAGAGTTAAGTTCCTTGTTCGTCAGCAAGAGCGGTTCTGAGATCAAGGGCTGAAACATAATAAGGGTCACTGGAGAGCTTGTCAATCAGACAATTCAAAGTTGCTCTTACTGTTCATGTCCCCCCTTTGTGAACTACTCCTGACGGACGAAAGTAAGGAAATTAAGGGACATTACGTAACGATCTATTTATCAGCAGTTTACTTGCATCTAAATCAGTCTTCAAGAGTTAAACTTTATTTAGCACTATTACTTGATCAGTAGTTCTGCATTACAAGCACTGTTAGCGAAACGCATGAGCAGTGCTATCGTTTTCTGCACAATGTCTCAATTCGTAGATTGCGGTACAGTTTTTTCGGCATTTAAGAAATATTGTGCGAGTGCTCTCTTGTTCTTCTTCGTCTTCGGTTGCAACACGAGTTTGATACTGCTATCCACATTATATTAACACGCGAAAGCCATTTCGTCTTTGCTGAACTACTGCAACTTAAATTGTGTATCTACGTGATTAGTCTGCAATTCACAATTAAATAAATGTCAGAGGGTTCATCGAAGCCCTTCAACCTATTGAATACCACTATCGAATACTGCGCGGCAAAAACGAACACTTAAACTTCTCGTGTGATCTTTATATTTTTCTTATTTTATTATGAACATTATATCTCGCCATGTGGATGGGCACCAACAAAATATTGGCACACTCTGAGGAGAAAGTTGGTGATCTAAGTGTCATGAGAAGATCGTGCCGCACCGAAAAACACCTGTGTTTTATTGATTGCCACCCCAAATTCGCGTATCGTACTCGTTACACTGTCTGCCCTATTTTGCGATAATCCAAACCGACCTGCCCTCCTTCGAAATCTTTCGATGACGTCCGTCGGTACTATCTGATGCATATCCCACACTGTAGTGTCTCTCTTATCAGACTTCCCGTTCTTTCAGTCTTCATGTGCCATAAATTTCTCTCCAGTTCGATTCATTGCTTCTGCATTAGTTATTCGCCCTGCCCATCAGATATTCAGCGTTCTTCTGCAGCACCACATATCGGTAAGTTAAATTTATTTTCGATGTTTATGAATTTTCTCATTTCCAGAAATGCGTTTCTTGCTATGTCTGCGTTTACTACTTCGGCCATAGCCAGTTACTTTGCTGCACAAATAACGAAACGCATACTCCAGTTTCAGCGTCTCATTGTCTATATTCTGTTCCATTGTTGTTGACACTGGTTCTTCTGAAGAATGTTTATATTTTATATACCAGGTTCTGGTGTTTAGTTTGCTTTTTTGAATTTACATATAGTGGGTTCTAATCCATGTACGACTCTGCGAAAATTCTCTGATAGAAATACAGGGAAATGATTGAAGCGATTTCACAGCTCTACAATAACTTTATTATTTGAGATATTTTCACAATGCTTTGCACACACATACAAAAACTCAAAGTTTTTTTAGGCATTCACAAATGTTCCATTTGTGCCCCGTTAGTGATTCGGCAGACATCAAGCCGATAATAAAGTTCCTCCCACATCGGCGCAGCATGTCCCCATCAATGAGTTCGAAAGCATCGTCGATGCGAGCTCGCAGTTCTGGCACGTTTCTTGGTAGAGGAGGTTTAAACACTGAATCTTTCACATAACCCCACACAAAGAAATCGCATGGGGTTAAGTCGGGAGAGCGTGGAGGCAATGACATGAATTGCTGATCATGATCTCCACCACGACCGATCCATCGGTTTTCCAATTTCCTGTTTAAGAAATGCCGAGCATCATGATGGAAGTGCGGTGGAGCACCATACTGTTGAAGGATGAAGTCGGCGCTGTCGGTCTCCAGTTCTGGCATGAGCCAATTTTCCGCGGGCTACGCGTGAAACTTGCCCGCACGCGTTCAACCGTTTCTTCGCTCACTGCAGGCCGACTCGTTGATTTCCCCTTACAGAGGCATCCAGAAGCTTTAAACTGCGCATACCATCGCCGAATGGGGTTAGCAGTTGGTGGATCTTTGTTGAACTTCGTCCTGAAGTGTCGTTGCACTGTTATGACTGACTGATGTGAGTGCATTTCAAGCACGACATACGCTTTCTCGGCTCCTGTCGCCATTTTGTCTCACTGCGCTCTCGAGCGCTCTGACGGCAGAAACCTGAAGTGCGGCTTCAGCCGAACAAAACTTTGAGTTATTCTACGTATCTGTAGTGTGCCGTGACCATATGTCAATGAATGGAGCTACGGTGAATTTATGAAATCGCTTCAATCATTTGTAATAGCCCTGTACTTTATCTGCTTGATTATTTTGCAATAATCGAACTTCGTATAAATAGGTAATGTTTTTAATAACAACTGATTGCTCTATAATGTGATTTTTCCCAGTTTTACAGATTATTTGAAATAGTTGAAAGACTGTGACCGCCCATGATCCGACGAGATCGTGCACCTGTAGAAGCAAGAGGTAGAAGTTTCTAATTTTCTTTGTTCCAATATACTGATTACTTGGTGAACATTCTTACGAACTGACAGTTGCAGACGGGTAGGATGTGTATATGTTCAATGTAGAACAGAAGACAAACGTGTATACAAAAAATTTTTCCTCTCGGATTGTGAGAATTCGCACCATTAATTTCTCCTAGAGGCGTTTCTGTACACCCTTGCGTAAAGCAGAAGCAAATAAAGTAGTAAGTAAAACACATTTATCTATACAGAATGTGAACTTTGGAAACGTACCTGGTATAAACCTAGTTTTAAAATATGTTACCTGTAAGTAAATCGCGCTACAATCGGACGTCACATTTGCCAGTTATACTGACATATCTTTTTATGCCAGTGGCTTGAGTCTTAGTCACAAAAGCGAAACGGTTTTGATGTTAGATTAACTGAATTTATTCATTGCACAGAAGATATTTGTAATAAACCACCGCCCGCACACAAATTGTGCCGGAGCTCTGACGCTAATTCAGAACTGACTAACATCTTAATTGTTCTCACCGACGTGTCTATGATGCTTTATTAGCGTCTGTCGAATTAAACGTAGAGCATTAACGGTTGGCACATTGGAGTTGCAGAGGTTTATAGCGTAGCGTTAACTTTCTTACAGCTCCCACTGGGCTCTAAATAAGCAGTCACACAGTGAAAAGGTCGTGGTAGGAATCGTACCGGAGGTACAGTGAATAGCAAGTGCGGAGATCGCCGCGCCCTGAGCAGCAGAACAGCCTTGCGACCAAAGCACAGCTTCGCAGCACGGCTGCCCCTTGTCGACACTCCTTGCACTGGGCGAGCGAGTTTTTGAACCACTGCGTGGCCGCGAGAACTCTGGCTGAAAAATGGCTTTAATTACTGCTCAACTTTTAAACTGCATTAGCGTACTTATTAATGTGGAGCATTCGCCGTCGTAATATCCCACAGCGTATTTGTTTCTTAACACCGCGTATTATTTTTAACCGAGAGTGCGCTTGCGAATTACTCCACGTTCATTAGTTTACAGCGTAACAGACGATCCAGGGGTTTGTGTTCCGTTACGGTGTATTATATAGACCAGCAGCAGGGCAACAAGGGAGCACTCGGGGCTAACTCATCAGAAGAGGCTGTAACCAAGAGCGTACCTTGGATTTGAGGGGTGGGGAAGAGGGCGGGGGTAGCAGTTTGTGTTAAGGCCCCCGTACATGATCAAACAATGTGTCAAACTCTACTGCGTTTGCCAAACATTTGACCGTGTACGGTGCTGTTTAACGTGTGCGTCGAGCATACATCGTGTTCGACGTGCTTGAGAGAAATCTTGATTGGCAGAGAGTTTGACAATATGCCGGATGTTGTTTTTGTCGTGAAAAATTGTTTTATTACAATTTATCTTCCTGTCTCGTGAGTTTTCAAACTATGGAAACTACAGTCAAGGATAAAAACAAAACAGCATTGGCAATTACCAGATTGATAGATGCGTCACATATTTATTAGCCATATATTACGCGACGCGAAAAGAGGGTATGAAGAAAATCAGTTTTGGCACATAACATATAAACGGCAGTCCAATGAAATAAAAGAAATCGCGTTCTTCCACTGGGCTATATGCACCCACCTTGTAGTATCTTGAAAAATTTGAGGACCAAGTAAAAGAGAATAGGTACGGTATTCTTCTTTTCCTGTGATAGGGTAAGAAACTCTTGATGAAGTCATCAGGTTCGGAGTGTAACATTCCCGGTAACAGGTTTTCATGTGTATATTTCTCTCTAATTTTAAACCGTTGTGGTGTAATCGTTGGTTCTTAGAGTGATACTTCCTTTAACAGATTTTCATGGGTAAATCTCTCTCACATTTTAAGCAATTCGTTGGACCAGCGTCCTGTTTTCTTTCTCTTCGCCTTCTTCACAGTGTCAGTCAATGCCAGGCATGCTTTGTCTGCGTTTGTGACCATTCTCACTATTGTTAAAATACGAGCACTAACCGCGTCTGCCTCAAAATGCGGTTAAACTGACAAACTGTGTTTATACGTGTTCGGGTTTGTCAAACCCGCGGCTGCATAAGGAGGAATTTGACAAACAAGTCTGTTCATTTGTGGGAGCCTTTAGTGTCGTGGTGAATGAAAAAATAAAGATTTCACGACAATAGGATAGCGGTACAGTTGTTGCTAGTCACTACCCAGTACGTGTTCTGACTTCCTTCAGTCAGTCACTGCTTGTCTGACGGGTGGATCTCTTTTTGTGGGTGGTACGGGGTGGGGGTGGGTGGTAGCTACCCTCCGCTGACATTTCCTGGGTACATGTGTCTTCGGAATGACTACAATGGCTGCGACGGCTAGGGTCACTGACGGCTAGGGTCACTGACTTTCTTAATTCTGATCTGAGATCAGGGACATATTTGTATATACGTAGTGTCTTCTCTTTCGGACATGTCCTGTAACCACTATGAATCAAGACACAGATGAATTAAAAAAGACTTAAGCTGCCAGTGGGTAAAATTTTTTGTCAATGGGGCAAGTTGAAAATTTCAGCCAGACTTGGATTCGAACCCGGTGTAAGGGCTTCGTGACGAAACTTCTGTAGCCTAGTCGAAACAAGCCTGGAAACATGTGGGCGAAGATCTTAAATGTCACGGAATGAATGTTCATAAAGTTTTAACGTTTTCGGCTTCTCTTGGGTGATTTCTTCACTTATCCTTCCTGTTTCGGTAACAAAATGCGGCCTTAGCAGAAATCAGTATGCTCGAGCGATCTCCGAATCTGGAGCACCTACATATATACAGATATTTAAATTTCCCGTGGAGCAGACGTGACATAACGAGATGAGGTCAAAAAATCGCCTTTGCTGCTTGCATGAGATTAAAGTACGGGCCGTATTCAAAAGTAACTTTTAATGTGTGATGATTGCATGCTAACCAGAGGAAAGAGGAGAAATTATTTGTCGAAAGTAATGTTTCGGAAATAAGAGACATTACAAAATAAATGATGTGGAAATACGATAACATTGTACAGGGAAGTCTGGAAAAACCGGAAATAAGTATTTGTAATAGGTTGACTTCAGTTCATTGTGTGTCCTTACAGCCCATATAATATATTCTGCATTTTCCCCTCATTAGTTCAGAAACTTCTGGAAATACCGGTAGTGGTATCAAGCAACGTCCTTTTCGTGTTTCGGTGTGAGGAGCGTGTGAGCAACGTGAGTTGTACATAAATTGTGTGCTGGCAGACCACCCTAAATAATAGATTACGCCGATCCTCTAAACATGTTGGAACGTTAATGCTGGCAGCAGAGTAATGCTTAAAATTACCCTCAGTCGCACATACTGCCCCTCTAATCCAGCGTTTTTTCCCCGACCAACAAGCCAAAGAGAATGTAGTATTAGAGCAATTTGGGTGACAAGAATACGGTCACGCGACTGACGCGCTCCCGTGTTTTTCCCCGTGCTGCTCACGCTACGACCACCCGCGGGCTCTCCACTTCCTGTCGTCACACGTCGCGGCCGGCGCGGCGTGCTGGACGCCGCATTCGTATTCTGTAAGCGTCGCACGACAAAAAGACGCGTGCTTCTTGCAGGTAAAAGAAATCGCCGTTTCATTTTGTGTTTGGATTGTGCCTCGTTTCTCTGTATCAAAGAAGCTTTCCAGGTGGTGCGCGTACAGCTAAACAAAACACGTACTGATATAAGTAAAATCGTTCTATTACGTTATGTTATTGTTAAAGTAATACGATGGTGAGAAAACTGATTGATAAAAGCAATATCCGTATAAAGTCAAACAAATGGATTTACAGCAGACTCCAGAATGACATTTTCACTCTGCAGCGGAGTGTGTGTAGATATGAAACTTCCTGGCAGATTAAAACTGTGTGCTGAACCGAGATTCGAACTCGGGACCTTTGCCTTTCGCGGGCAGGTGCTCTACCACGAAGCTACCCAAGCACGACTCACGCCCCGTCCTCAGAGCTTCACTTCTGCCAGTACCTCGTCTCCTACCTTCCAAACTTTGCAGAAGTTCTCCGGCTAACCTGGAGAACTAGCACTCCTGGAAGAACAGTTTTAATCAGCTAAGAAGTTTCTTACCGCAGACTGTACACAGAACAATCTTATCTGTGTTGTGCTGTTTCCCGACGTAATAATTGCTTCATTGGTTCACAGGCGTCGCGTCGGATAATGTTGAGGATGCTGCGCAATATTTCAACGACACAGCTGCTCGTTACCTTCGGATGCTTACTGACGTGTTGCTGCAGTGGCTCGCCAGTATATACGCCGACTCGCTAGAAAAGCGCAGGCGCCAAGGGGTGGGGCTGTAACGTCATCGTAGACGAATCACACAGCTCGGCAACACTCACTTCGCCCCATTGTGAGCAATATAGGAACCCCAACATTTTACGGAGCAAAATATCTGGCCTCTCTTATGAGCCCTAAATGTGAACATAACATTCGAAACTCATATTTTATACAGCGACTGAAGACTTCGCGTGTCGAACCAGCTGATATATTAATGGGTTTGGGGTCTCTTTGTTTACTCCAGTACCTCGGGTGGATTCATTACAACTTATAGGATCTAAGTTGGAGGAGGGCATCTTACATCTGTTTAGACTTATGCTTACCTCGACTTAGTATTTTTTTAATGAACAGTATTTTGACCAAACTGCCGGCGTTGCTATGGGTAGCCCTTTGCCTCCCATAGCAGCCAACATTTTTAATGGAAGACTTCGAGGAAAAAGCACTCCAGTCAGCGATGTTGAAATCTAAATGTTTCCGGAGATATGTTGATGACACCTTCGTAGTATGGTCACATGGGACAGCAACACTTCCTGCATTTTTAGAACGCCTTGACACGCTCCATCTGAGCATTTCCTTCGTCATGGAAGTGGAGAGAAATGGAGCTCTCTCTCTTTTAGATGTCTTGATCCGCAGAAAAGAAGACGGTTCCTTGGGTCAGACCTGTTTCGAAAACCAACGTACACTGATCTATATCTTCGAGCTACGACCTGCCGTCACCCATCTCAGTGCAGTGGCGTTCTACGAACCCTATAGGACTAGATTTATCTCAGAGAGCAGGGAGCTTATCAGCAGAACTTAGCAGCCATCTTCGAACTGTGTTTATACGGAACGGGTACTCTGATAAACAGATTCGTAATGTACTTCAACCTGCACCCAAGAACAGCCAGAAGAAACGGAGAACTCCACGAGGATGGTTTTTCCACCCTATGTAGGTGGCGTGTGCTTTGAGATCGTCAGGCTGTTCAAGAAACATCAAATAAATGTGTCTTCCTCCCTCCATCGCAAACGATACTGTGCTCTGTTGAAGACAACCTAGGGCCGAGGATACCAGGGATATATATCAATGTCCCGTGCAAGTATGGGAAGTCATAAGTTGGCCAGACGTGTCATACCGTTACGGGTAGCTGCTCTGAACATAGACGGCCAGCCATAAAAGTCTCGTCCGCATCCACGTACTGGGACAACGTCGTTAAAGAAACAGTTGAAATACGTGTCAGTAACAAGCTGAGTAATAGACACACGGGATTTCAGCTCAGCAAGGCATGGGAACCAGCATTGGCGTTACTAAGGCATCGTCGGCCGCAGACGATCGAACACAAGTCAACACTAAAACCCCAGATCACGTTACGTGATCTGGGCTAAAACGCAGAATCGGAGTCCGGACACTTAACCTGGGCGCCAATACTCTGCTCGCGCGTGCACAGGGGGTCGCGATTTGCGGCCGCGCTTTTCCCGCGTCGCGGTTTGCGAAGACCGCGGGCCTTTACTCAGGCAGGCCGCATTGAATGTCGCCGTGCTCTGTGATTCGTCTACGATGAGTTATAGCCGGCCCGTTCGCGCCTGCTCTGTTGTAGCGAGCCAGCGTATACATTGGCGAGCCACTGCAGCAACAAGTCAGTAAGCACCTGAAGATGACGAGCAGCTGTCTCGTTCACAATATTGTGCAGCTTCCACAACGTTATCCGACGCGACGCTCGTGAACCAATGAAACAGTATGTGTGTTAGCACTGAGCAAGAGGCGAAAATTATTCCCTGTAACGTTCGTCACCCCCCCCCCCCTCCACCCTCCTTAGCAGTCGTCGCTCAGCCTTCCGCACCGCCCACAGTCACTGAATTTAGGTTTTGTCGAAAAGTGAACAAGCTGTGTTGGTACGCCCAAATTTCTAAAAAGGTGAAAGTGGTAGTTAAGAAGGGACGAAATCTGGGAACCCGTGCTGTATACCGTTCCTTCTTTCTCAATACCGTTCCTGCTTCTCCTCCAACTTCATCTACTAATACGTTTACCCTTAGTTTCAGTGTTTGTCTTCATTCCATTCCATTCATCCATTCCGTTCGTTCAGATAGCATTGGGTTCACACAGTTGGACAGTACCTCCGGCTGCTCGCGGGATGTGGAAGTGGATTCTCCCGTGTGTGGTTTTGGTTACTCTGATGAAGAGCTGTTCCTCATGCAGTTATGTACTGCTATTCAAAGTAGTGTGTGTGTGTGTGTGTGTGTGTGTGTGTGTGTGTGTTTTACTCGTTTATGGAGAAACAGTTGGATCCTACGATGTTTACGTTTCGTTAATAACAGTTACTAAACAGTTACTAATGTACACAGCAGTCTCTTATGTGTATCCGGAATGACGTGCCCTCTTAGAACTAACAGGAATCGTGCTCACATAAAAAACCCTTTTTTGTCTGCAATCAATCTGGAGTTCCACTATTAAACCAGAAGGTAATAAACAATTCTTCGAACTCAGAAGCATTGGAAACTTAGCAATTAGTTTCGGGAAATGAGAGAAAACTTGCGTCTTCGAACTCATATTTCAGCCATAACGTGTGCAGGGGCGTCGCTAGCCACCCAGAAGCGCCACCGATTTTACCTGAAGGTTGGGCGCCGCTCACCCAGAGAGACGGCGGGAAACTCCCCAGAATAAATATTGAGCAAGCGGGCCAGCACCGCCGTACGGTTCTTCCGACGAACTTGCTGGTCGTTGTGCATGCTAGACGGCCTTCCGATCGATCGCTTCGCGTTTTATGCTGACACTAGCGAAAAGTTTTATGGCTGTTGAAGTTCGCTGCCACGACCTCTGGAACATGTGCCTCTGGGAGTTCTTTATAGGACCGTAGTCTTTGTCCGGGCCAAAATCAGAGACAGCGGGGACACATTGTTCCAGATATGTGACGTACGGTGACGCCGTGTGTCAAGACGCAGACTTAAATCTACTCGCGACAACTCAGCCACTATGACGGTCACATCTTGAACACGGTTTGTGTCAGTATGAAGGGAAAAGTATTCCAGGTCAGAGCCTCTTTTTCTGACTTATGACATCTCTCTCTCTCTCTCTCTCTCTCTCTCTCTCTCTCTCTCTCTCTCTCTGTCACGTGGTGTTATTTTTTTGAAGTAAAAAAGGAGCAAAAATCTTTATACAAGTAGCGCAAGCTGTCCTGTAGATTAAACCAATGGCGAGACGCGAACCACCCCCATTTCAAGTATTTGATTAGGATTCCAGTAACGTTCCTCGCTACGCTAAACCGACAACAAACCGTTTACAGCCAATCCTACCATCTTGCCACTTGTAAAAGCTTAACCGTAGCTATGTTACTAATTGGAATTTAATTATAGCAAATCGTACCAAGAACAATGCGTTTGGTGGATCCTCAGTGTGTGGTTGCCTTCAAATTGCATACTTTCATAACACGCAAGTTACAATAATACTTTTGCTACGAATAAGATGTTCCTCATTTTATTGCAACGAATCACACAGTTAACAACGGGTTTTCGAGTGATTCTCAATTTTCTGGTGCTCAGAAACGGCATATATACGTATAGGCTTGAAACGAATGCCAATATGGCGCTTGACAACTCTATGCTCAAGGGAGATGGCGTGCATGTGACATAGGTGGTGTTGGGCCATCTCATTGGTCAACGCTCAGACGCACGTTCAGATTACCTGACATGCTAGATATTGCCCTGCACGTTCGGAAATACTCCCGAACGTGCTATTCCACGGTACGACGTCAGAAACTCGGCACGCTCAACGTTCGGATGCACGGCCCGTGTGCCGACGGCCTTACTGTCAGGCAACGGTGGCTGCGGGGTTATGTCACTTTTTATGATATATCTGCATTTAATGGAAAATCTCTTACCCATTCTTAAAATAAATTAATAACTGCAACTCGTAAGAAAACACAGGTAGTGTTCTTGACAATTGACAACAGACGAAACATCCAATATGATTACCAGTGTACGGATACGTTTCAGAAGTTTTTTACCAATACAACCGTGAAAAACCTCGGGAATCGGAGTAATATAACCCACGAAATTACACAGATCCCTATCCTTCACGAACAAGCCTCGTATATAGCGAAGAGCGTCTCTAGTAGTTGTCATCGTTTTAGGCCAGTGAACAGAGCGAAGTTTTAAAGCAAGTGCTTTAATTACACGGTCTGATCTGAAGTGACTATACCGCGCACGTGCTTACTGCTGTTCGTGCGCCCCTCAGTGAGGATTGCACTTGGCAGTGACTGGATTATTTGCCTGCACTCACATTGTCACCGGTCGGAGATTTGCTTAAGACATTAGAGCAGAGCCAGGTTCACCCTTCCGTCGCCACGCCCCGGGCTGCCGTGTTCTCAGAGGCCCCCACCTCGGATTAATGCTCGCCGCATGTGTACAAAGGGGGCAGACAGCTGGTTTGCATTGCGCTCCGCCCCCTGCGCGCAGCTTAATGGCCTGCCATATGGGCGGCCCGTATTTCGTATTCTAAACTAATTACGGAGAACGAGTGTTTGATTTGGCACGACAGTAATACAATTAGGCGCCACCGGCGCACTCACGGGGGCCGCCGAGAAAATAAAAAATATGCGGCCGCCTGTTGGCTGCACACAGCCGCAAATGTTCAACGCGTTAAAGTGGCCGCCGTGTTTGCCCTTTATACGTCTGCTGTTACTTCCGGCAACGAGATCGCTTTAAACGATGCCCCCTGGCAGGTACGCTTTTAGACTAATATAAACTGCACGTAAAAACGTTTTGCGCCGCCTGCATATTTATGAAACGTGTTTTGGATGGGATAAGCATGGGCTGCACGAAACGTTTTGTCGTCAGTCTTGCATGACCATGCCACATTTATCAAATAAGATGACACCTGTGGACAGAAGTTTCACAGTCTTGCCTGAACTGAAAGAAGTTTAGCAAAGTCACAAAAGACTGATGTGGTGGAGCTTTGTGTACTTGCAAGACTGTTGACAAGTCTGTGCATGCATGTAGTCACACGACAGTCTCATCGCTCGAACGTGGCTCCGCCACCAGCCCACACTCGGTGACGCTAGAAGTCCGGCTATTATTTTCAGTAGTGGAGCTGTGCGATTGACGTCAGGCTTGCATGATTGTGTAAGACAGGCGAAAAATCGTTACGTGTAGTCTAGGTTCTACACGTTCCTATTCTCACAGAATAGGAGTCTGCAGACCTACGCAGGCCGCCAGATCTTGCCACCCCCTCCTTTCTGCTGCATTTTACACTAAACCAAACGCACGTCTACACATGTTCGTGAAAGCGCATACCATGTTCAATGAAAGGACCGATAGAAGCCGAAACGTTCGATAACGCGTATGTTTCCAAGCGGTGAAGTAAGCTGCCTAGTGTACTGACGAAGTGATTTCGATAGGAAGGAAGGAAGGTAGGATGTGATAGCTTAGTGAAAAGAACACGAGAATTTTAAATGGATAATATGAACTGAAGCCGTGTTTCGTCAAAAGGTACAAACATACACGCTACAATAACGAACGAAGTATGCAGGCCGCATTTAGCAGTGGAGGAGATGACGAGGAAATTTGCTCCACTATACTGCCAAGAAAGACATGTTGTAGAGATCTCTAAGAGAAGTGGTGCTGGCAGTGAGGATGCCGATGTTTACATACCGAAAGTATAGGTTTTTTTGGCAGACTTAGGTCCACCAGTGACACGTGATCTACAGGTAACCGGTAACTTCTAGGAAGAAGTAATTGCTGTTGTCATCAGTGTCCTGCGTCCTTAATTTTAATTGTAAAAGTTCAAGTAGGAATAAGTAATTATTCCCGCTTGTCCTCGATTTCGAAACGAGTTTTCATTATGGAAAGAAATTTTTTCTAAGTAATACGAAGCTTCCCTTCTGCCGTCTGCTCACAGATTTTTTCACTCGCAGTGACAGTTTTCTCCTTTGCGTGCTGTTCACTGCCAGGTAGATAATGTAACGGCTGCAGAGTAACGAAGATTTTCTTTTAGCACTCAGCGCGTGCAGTACCAATGTGTGCTTCTTTCTGAATCTGACCACAAGTGACTTTCACCGTTTGCTTTTAGCGAGCGCTGCAAGGAATATGAGGGCCTAAATGGGCACTTACAGTGAAGCATGGATTGAAAGAGACTAAGCTGTAGAAAACATAAAAAATGCTTTACTGTGAAATAAACTCGAAACATCTGTCTGGCCCAATGAAGGATGCATTCCGCGGGGATGATGCAGTAAGACATTGGCGACGTCGACCAGTAGAGAGATACCATGCGGGCATACCCCCCCCCCCCCCCCCCCTCAGTAAGGTAGTGTAAGTATGTAAGTCCGTCGCTTTGAACGGAGATTTTGTTGAAAGACAGGTTTTAGTAGCCAAAAGAGTGGGCATATATTGGAATCCTGAACAAAACAAGCCTGATTTCAGAAAAAAATTGCGTTACCTTACTGAACGCCCCCGTGTAGAAGTCGAAGATTATGTTGTAATGTTGTGGAATCCAGGTTTATTTTTACTTCCACGACACAGGTACCGGTGTATAGCTATTTTCTAGGGTCGAAAGTGTCCTTGCATCAAACCTCCAGGGCTGATAGGTCACACCATGGGGAACAACTTAATGTTTGCCGACGCTTGCTGGCCACGGTAAGCGTCTTTTTATAATTGTGTTTGTCCCTGAGAGGCGTCAAGGCGTAGACACTCCTCTGCACTTGCATGGCGGGGTAAACCGAGCTTCTACAAACACTGATCAACCACAACATTATGACCACCTACCTAATAGCCGGTATGTCCACCTTTCGCACAGATAACAGCGGCGTTGCGTCTTGACATGGAGGGAGTTGGCATCGCATCAGCACACAAGTGAGCTACTTCCGTGGACGGAGGGAGGGGAGCGGGGGTGGGGGATGAAAGTCTGACTACACGTTCAGTCACGTCACAGATGTATTTGATTGGGTTCAAATCAGACGAGTTGGGGGTCAGGACATTAACTGGTACTTGCCACTGTGTTCCTCGAACCACTCTATCGCATTCCTGGCGTTGTGACATGGTGCATTATCTTGCTGAAAAAAATGCACGGCCGTCGGGAAACCTGATAGTCGTGAAGGGGTGTTCGTGGTCTGCAACCAGTGTCCAAAACTCCTTGTACGAGCTCGAGTGGACCCATGGATGCCCGCGTGAACGATCCCCAGAGCATAATGGAGCCGCCGTCAGATTGTCTCCATCCCGCTGTACATGTGCCCAGGAGCTGTTCCCCTGGAAAAAAAGTGATTCGCGCCCTCCTATCGGCACGAAAGTATCGGGATTCATCAACCATGCAACGCTTTGCCCAGTGGCGATGGTCAGGTGCCCATTTCAGTCATAGATGCCGATGTCGTGGTGTTAACATTGGCACATACGTCTGTCGTCGGCTGCGGAGGCCCATCGTTGGGAGTGTTCGCTGCACTGTGTGTTCACACACACTTGTACTCTGTCCAGCAGTAGAGTTTGATGTTACTCGCTCTACAGTTCGCCGCATGTCCTCTTTTACAACTCTGCCCAGTCTACGACATCAGAAATCTGTAATGAGGGGTGGTCGCCCAACCCTACGACGTTTGGACGTGATTTCACGTTTGTTTCTCCATGTGTTGAAGACACCACATCAGTCCTCGAACACCCGACAAGTCGTGCAGTTTTTGGAATGCTTGTCTCGGACCTCCGGGCCATTGCAATCTGTCCTCAGTCAAACTCAGATCGCACGCCTTCCCAATTGTACACCCGGATAGCACGCTCACTGATACTACATACACCGTGCGTGTGTCTGACTAGCGATCATTCCTCGCCACATGACGCTGCTATCGCCTAGACTGGTTTATATCGATAGTAGGTCGAGGGTGGTAGTCACAATGTCCCGGCTCTTAAGTGTACCTCTCTCATCTTAGATACTCATTTTTAAGGTTTACTTGTTGAAAATCACTGTCAATTTAGTGCTGCTGCTATGCAGATGCATCACGCCGTTTAATAGACCCACCTGTTTCTCTGAAATCTCGTCGTCCGAGGCTTGGTGAATCCAGTAAAACGATGCCTAGCGTCGCCGGGAAGCGTCAGCGAATATTTTTCCTCTTAAGAAAGTTGTTCCCCATGGCGTACTTCATCACCCCTGGACGTTCCATGCAAAGACTTTAAAATTCGCTGCATATTGATCTCCAGGTTGGGCATTTTATTTCGAAGAGAGGGCACCAGACATTCACGTGTTGCATAATTCATTCCCTCCTTCGTTGCACCTAACGATATTTTGTAGCTGCGTCCTAATGCACTTGTAGGGAATGCAGCATTAGTTGGAAAGCCTTACTTGTGGTATCTTCAGTATGCGCATTTGGCATGTCCGCATTGACAATCGAGCGTTTCATTGCGATACCTCTGATGAAAGTGTCGCTGTTGGTCGTAATAGATAAGCTACTTCAACATTTTAAAGAGGTGCGACACATGTGAAAGGGGTTTGTTGTTTTAAATCTTTCAGTTCATCGTCCTAGTATTTGTTTCAAATGTTGCGGTATGCTTCCATACTCAGTCGTATAGGAGTGCAATTTGGCTGTGAGCGCTTGAGGTATTAAGCGATGACGCACGTACCCACGAGTGGAGTCCTTGACACGAATAGCTGCTGCACTTTCCCGCTCTTGAAGTCAACAAGAAGGCGGGAAAGAAGCTGCTGGAATGAAACGAAATCTTCACCAAACACGCTGAGAGTTATGTACAATATGACAACATTCTTCAGAGAGTGAGACCGCGTAATATTTTTATGTGGTCTGTCAGTTTTTCCCTCTGTGGCTTTTATTAGTGCTGTCGAACACCACCCACGGAAGTGGACGCACAGATAAACCGAATCACATTACGTGAAAACTTTTTAAGGCAGACTAATTGTTATCGGTATTCTACATCTTTATTGTTCCTAGTAAATATTTGCTGTCTCTCCCACCGAGCGAAGTGGCGCAGTGGCTAGCACACTGTACTCGCATTCGGGAAGCCAGGCCACCCTGATCTAGGTTTTCCGTGATGTCCCTAAATCGCTTCTGGCAAATGCCGTGATGGTCCTAATGAAAGGGCACGGCCAACTTCCGTCCCCATCCTTCCCTGATCCTATAGGACCTCGGCCGCCAGAAGAGTGCTCGTTGTAGCGTGTAGCATGGCCGTGTGTAACCTAAGCATACGGGTGGGTCAGAAACAGCGAGCTATAGTAGTGTTTGGAATTCAGAGAGTTCGTCCTCGCATGGAGTATCTTTTCTCTCAGCGTGACAATGCCAGACCACACACGAGCGCTGCTGTACCTGCAACAATCCGACGCCTTGGGTTCAGTGTCATCGGTCATCCCCCAGACAAGTCCCGACTCGATTTTCATGTTTCCAAAACTTAAAGAACGCCTTCAAGACTTCACTTTGATAGTGCAAGCGGAGGTGAGATTGTGACTCGGTCGACAAACAGTGATGGCGTCAACGAACTGATGTCTCGTTTAGAGAAATATGTTCGCCTCTAGAGTGACTAAGTTGAAAAATAAATATGGAGACGATAAGAATAAAGATTTAGAGTGTTCCAAGAGTTTTCACATAAATTCTGAAGCATTACTTTTCAGCTCGGCGTCGTACTGTCAAAGAAGCTTTAACAAAGATCGTAAATTTGATCTTCAGAAAAAAGTGTATATTTAATTCCAAGACGAAGCTGCTGCTAATATCTATTGTGTTCAGTACAGAAACAGCCATTCTTATTTCTCTCTAAGTGGCAACGTTCTGACTTTGTAAATTCCCTGAAAGTGGAAAACAGTGAGAGAAAAATTGAAGTGCTGAAGACGAGTAGTGCAGCGTTAGTGGGAGAGGGAGCGGGAGTGGGAGTGCGCTCTAAACGCTAAAACGGTCTTGAGCAGGGAAAGGTCTTGTTTCTTCACTTTGATCTAACGTCAAAAATTGCCACGGAACGGAGGAAGATTTCGTTCCTGGTAAGTGGCCGTTCAAAACAATAGCCGATTCCTTCTTAAATGGCCTTATAAACAGCAATTAGATTCTTCCATGTTCTCGTAAACAGGGATTAAGCGGCCGGGGCAATTGCGTTGAGGATGAGGGATGACTGAACATCTACGCATAAATTTTGGGAGACGCGATTAGCTATTTTGTCCTTCGCAGAAGCATGGAAGTGCGAATATTTTAGACAATACAGTAATCTCTGTAGCATCGAGGGAAATTATGCTACTGGTGAAAAATCACTAGGAACAGAAAAAAATCATTAAAAAACCCAAGGGACCCTGGAGGACACTGCCAAAGTGTCCCCATAAAAGAAATTGTAGGAAAGCAGATGCAAGGCAGAAATTAATTGGAAGAAAAGTTATCCACCCACGAAAGAAGTGCCTTATTGTTCTACCGATTCCTCGGTAGTGGGCACCAGTCTGGGACCTTTACCGAGTAGGGTTAACGGAAGAGAGAAAAAAAAAAAAAAAAAAAAAAAAACACGAAGAGCAGCAGGTTTCGCCACGGGATCTTTCAGCCGGCACGTGAGCATTACGGAGATGTTTAACGAAGTCCAGTGACAGTCGCTAGAAGAGTATCACCGAGAAGGTGACTACTGAAATTCTAAGACGTTCGAAAAAGAATTGGCAACATATTACTTTCTCCCAAGTATGTCTCGCTAAATGACCACTATTCAGATGCAAATTTATCAGCAGTCTTTTTTTCCCCATACGCTAATCGCAAATGGAACAGAGGAAGGAGGAAAGTGATAGGAGTAAGATGTAAAAGATAAAATGTGCCTGAGACTGAGTGCATTCGACGTAATGAGAGTGTAGAGATGACAATTTGGAGATGGGAGAAAAGAATTGAATCAACGGTGGTGGTGGTGGTGGTGGTGGTGGTGGTGGTGGTGGTGGGTGGTGGTGGTAGGAGGAGGAGAAGAAGGAGAAGGAAACACCTGCGAATTGTGATCTGTTGCCGAGAAATACAGGGAGGTTACAGATGAACGCTGTAGAGCGCAGAGCAATGACGACGGTGTAGGTGAGGCGGCCGGCGGCATATCGTGGCCTTGCGGCTGTGGCGCGCGGTAAACAGCGGCGGATTGCTCAAGCGCTAAGCACCGCATCAGGACGGCAGTGTTTCGAAACTCTGCGCTCAGTGCCTTTCCGGTGGCTGCCGTCTGTCCATCCGACTTGTCGCTGTAGCGGACGTAATTGTCCTTTGGCGTGTTGCTCCAATGGCCCGCCTATCTGCCAGGAGACAACACTGCTTTTCCGACATCCCCTTTGTGTTCGGGCACGTATCACGCAACAAAATGCTAAAGGTTTCACATTACCATCCTTGGAGTATTCCTTCTTGAATATCTAAGAAGAAGAAGGTGCCGCTCTTATCTACCCGAAGGGATGGTTTAAACAACACAGTGCTTTAGTAGCTATGATATGCCATTGCCTTTCTCCGACCTCTGAACTGACTTTCCCAGCCAGAAACACACATTTACAGTTCAACGTGTCCTGGATGACGCGTGTTGAGCGCGACGAAGGTATCGCCGGAAGTGCCACAGAAGTTGACAGGACTGCATTTGTTCCTTATACGCATAAATGATCTTTCGGATGGAGTGGACAATAATCTACCACTGTTCGTACTCTTTGTACTGACGCTTTAACGTAGGGAAAATTATCGTCGTTGAGTGATTATAAAAGGTTACTGCACGACTTGGGCAGTATTAGTATTGGGTCTGATGAACGGCAGCTTGCTCTAAATGATAGAAAAAAAAGTAAATTAATGCACATGAGATAGCTCAGTCAATCATGTATGATGATCTTATATAACGCTAGTGGTATGCTGCTTGACACAGTCTCGTCGATCAAAAGCTAGGCATAACGTTGCAGAGCGACATGAAATGGAATGAGCATGTTTTGTAGGATCGATTGTAATGAAGGCGAATGGTCAATTTCGGTTTATTGGGAGAATTCTAGGAAAGCGAAGAGCCTTTATGAAGGAGACCATGTACATGACACTTCGACCTATTCTCGAGGATTCCTAGAGTATCTGAGAGAACCAACAGGTCGGAGTACAGTGAATATACCGAAGCACTTCGTGTTGGTAAAATAGTTACCGGTAAGTTCGACCAAGACGGGAGAGCTAAAAGAATAACGCTACATTGAACTGAAATGGAAACTTGGGGAGGGGGGGGGGGGGGAGATTTCGCGAAACAACACTGGAAAAGTTTATAGAATCAGTGTATGCGATAGATTGCAAGCGATCCTGTTGCCACCAATACGGTTTGATAACAAGAATCTGGACACGGCTAGCTATCGTGGAACTGACAGATCACGAGATGCGGACCCGTCAGTATAAAAGGGGCTGTGTAGTTCTGTGTTATCAGTCGGAAGCAATAACAGCAGAATGAGTCAAAAAGGTCAGTGACTTCGAACGTGGAGTAGTCAGAGATTGTTACATGAGTAACAAACACATCAGGGACATTGAACCCCTTCTAAGCTGTCCAAGTTGGCAGTTGGTGATCTGATGGTGAATTGGAAATGCGAGAACCACAGCTGAACAAAGACCGGACAGAGCATTGCTAAGGGTGGTTATAAATGTTCGCGTGAAGTCGGTGGAAGTAATCACCAGTGAGTCCCAGAGTTCTGCCGTAGTCCAGTGGCAGTGCGTAAGAATGGGGCACTGTGGTCGAGCAGTCTCTCATAAGCCACGCCTTTGTGGATTCCAAGCGACGTTTGAGAAGTAAAGAGTGACACCACTGGATAGTGGATGACTGGAGACAAATAATTTGGAGTGATGAATGACGCTATATCCTATGGGAATCCGAAGGAAGAGTTTCGGATTGGCGAATAGTGGATAACGTTACCTGCCTTGATGTATGGTGCCAACAGTGAAGTACGGAGTAGTTGGTACTATGGTGTGTTGGGTGTTATTCATCGTTAGGCTGTGGTCCCCACATTGCTCTCGAGAAAACAATCAATGCGGATGGATATGAACACATTTTTGGGTGTTCTGTTGTACGTACAGTTAAGAAACGGTTCCTGTGCGGTGGTTCTTTCGTTCAGCATGACACTGCATCCTATCACAAAGCACCGTCAGTGGTTCTTGGACAGTGACATTCGTGAAATGAAGTGGCCTGCCCATAGTCCCGACCTGAACCAATTGGAACATCTTTGGTATTAGTTAGACCGTATCTTCACTCCACACCCCAGCAGACCTAAATACCTTCTTTTGTGTCGGCTCTTGACTACGAATGGGCTGCTATTCCTCCCCAGACATTGATAATTATAAATGTCCCTAGCAGAGTTCAAGAAGTCACTAAACCAAGTGTGGAAACACCCGATAGGTAGAATCTTGCTCGCAGCTCGTGGTCTTGCGGTAGCGTTCTCGCTTACCGCGCACGGGGTCCCGGGTTCGACTCCCGGCGGGGTCAGGGATTTTGCCTGCCTCGAGATGACTGGGTGTTGTTGTGTCGTCTTCATCCCCATTACGGTTGGAGGAAGGCAATGGGAAACCATCTCCGCTAGGACCTTGCCTAGTCGGCGGTGCGGGTCTCCCGCATCGACCCCTTACGCTGCTCGGCGTATGGGACATCACCAGGTAGAGCCCTAGTACATTTATTCGTTGGCGAAGGATAGGATAGGTAACCGACAGTGGTCTTTCAAAGAAACCATCCCTGTATTTGCCGTAAGTTCTTTAGGGAAATCGTGAAGAAATCCAAATGGCGTTGGCTGGACGGGGATTAGCGCCATCATCCTCCCAGATAAGAGTCCCATGTCTTTGCTACTGCCTCATCTCCCTTGTTGGTTGAAGCACTGACCACTGCGCCATCTCGACTGGTGGCTGAAGTACGAAACTCATATCCTCGAGAAACGAAGTTCAAATCTATTTCGCTATAGAGCTGAGTTTTCCTTGGTTTCCCTGAATGGCTTAAGCCGTAGGGCGAATGCTGCGATATTCTTCCCCTTTCTTGTCCGGTCCCAGCTTGGATTCTGCCTGTAGTGATGATTGTTGCCATCGTAGGTGCGCTCGACCATTTACGTCATACTTAGATTACGCGTTCGAAGGTGGAGGATCGTTCCACTAGCTCGCAGACACCTGATACCTCAATTTACTGAGCAAAATGCGGCAATAGCACTTTACTCTCAGTTCCGCATAAGTTTTCAGAACTGTTCATTGACAGGGATGTGCGCTGGACACGTCTGCGAGTAGTTCTGATATCCGTGCAAATCGCAGTCAGTCACAGTACTGGGGACATTTTTTTTCTGCGCAGAAATAGCGAAGAGATTACAACCGCAGATGGCGACAATGGTGGTGGAGCACGGCGAAGTAATGAATTTCCGTGTAGCGGAGGCAGCTGTGAGTAATCCGTCAAGTGTGGAGCCTGCCGCCGGCTGCCGATAACGTCCGTCAGCTGGGCTGACGTGTCGCCCAGATACGACTGGCCCGAAGCAGCGCCACGATAAGGCCGGGCCGCGACTGCCTCTCTTCCCCCGTGGACACTCTGCACGCTACATTCTCTCTCATACTCAAGCCGTTCCCGCTGTAAACATTTTAGAATAGAGGCCTTAATCATCTAACAAAAATAATCGCTGTGGGAAACAGTTCTATTTACCGTATTGTTGTTAACACGTTAAATTTGATCGTTCATGTTCTTTGGGTCCCTAAAGCAGGCTTCCTGTAACTTGACAGTATTACCTAGTAAGCCCACTTGTCTGGAAAAAATTGGTCAACCCGGGTAGGCATCACGCTTATGCCGTGAGCGTAAACAAACAACTGAAAGATTTGAAACCAAATAAATCACCAGGTCCGGTTGGAATCCCAGTCAGATTTTACATAGTACTCACCTAGCTTGCATTTATTATGAATCTCTCGCCCAGCACAAAGTCTCAAGCGCTTGGAAAAAAGCGCCGGTGACTCCAGTATATGAGAAGGGTAAAAGAACACTCATAAAATTGCAAAGTTACATACAAATATCCGTAACTTTTGATTCCTGCAAAATCCATGAACATATCAGATCGATTATAATGAACCGTCTTGAAAATGAGAAACTTGTGTCTACGAATCAGCATGGTTGTAGAAACCATCGCTCGTGCGAAACTCAGCTTGCCCGTTTCTCACATGATATAAGGCGAACTATGGATGAAGAGCAAGAGGCAGATTCCATAATTCTAGATTTCCGGACAGCATTTGATGCGGTGCTCCATGGCAGGCTGTTCACGAATGTACGAGCCCATAGAATAAGTTCACAGGTATGACAATAGTTCGAAGACTACTTAAATAATAGAACCCAGTATGTTGCCCTCGACGGCGAATGTTTATCAGAGACAAGGGTTATCGCCAGGAGTGCCCCAGGGAAGTGTGATGGAACGGCTGTTGATTTCTGTATACACAAATGATTTGGCGGACAGGGTGTGCAGCAATATGCAGTTGTTTGCTAATGATGCGTGGTGTAAGGAAAGGTGTCGAAGTTGAGGGATTGTAGGAAGATTAAAGACGACTTCGACTGGATGGCAACTAACCCTAAATGTGGAAAAATTGATTTGGATAATTGGAAGATCAAACGCATAACGTTCGGATACAATATTACTGGTGTCGTTACGTTGCAAAGCGGTATGAGATGGAACGAGCATGTGAGAACTTTGGTAGGAAAGGCGAATGGTCGACTTAGGTTTATTGGGAAAATTTTAGGAAAGAGTGTTGCACCTATAAAGAAACTGCATATAGGACGCTTGCGCGACCTGCTCTTGAGTACTGCTCGATCGTTTGGGGTCAGTACATGGTCAGATTGAAGGAAGACATCGAAGCAGTTCAGAGGCAGGCTGCTAGACATGTTACCAGTAGGTTCGAACAAAACGTTAGTGTTACGCATACTCAAATACAAATCGCTGGAAGAAAAGCCACTTTTTTTTTTTACTTTTACTTTGCTCTTAAGGACCACGAAGATAAGATACGAGAAATAAGGGCTCACACGGAGGCATATACAGTCGTTTTTCCCTCGCTCTAAGAAGGAAAGGAAATGACTACTAATGGTACAGGGTACCCTCCGCCACGCACCTACTGTGGCTTGCGCAGTATCGAAGTAAATGCAGATGTAGAACACCGCCTCTGGCCGTGTTAAAGGGCACAGTTCGGCGAGGAAGTGTGCCCATAAGTTCTATCAAGTAAGCCATACCCAGGTGAAGCCAATCATTGGTGATTAGATCCCGTAGAACTACTTATCACGGAGATGGTGATTGCAGTGTTCCACCCGCTGTTCCAAATACTCCCAGACTTTTTCTGTGGGATTAATTCCAGATGATTCAGCGGGCCAATCGAGGCTTTATAGGGTACCAGAGAGTTGTTCAGAACGTCTGCGTACAACCCTGTGAACATGGTTGGTGTCATTTTGGAAGATGGGAATGTACTCACTATGCCTGCCATACACATATAGACGCAAGGAAAACACTCTGTCATCGAGAATGTTGAAGTAAGCATTCCGGCTGATGTCATCGCTAATCTTTCAATGGTCTTACCTGCAAGGGCCACTGGAGACGTATAGTTTAATAAGTCGCTGTCAGCACTGGTCTCTTGCAAGGTACCAGACTACAAATGTCTAGTGTTTGTAGCTCTTTTCGCGCTATTGTGTAGGAAACTGGTTGAGATGGGCTTGCCTTCACTGACAGCATCAATTCCTTTAGGGTTTGAAGCCGACAGTAATTGACCAGATCTGAGACAAATCGCAGTCCTTGTCAGGATCTTTTTACGATGATTAGTGCTACCCTCTTGTATACACGGTGGGCAGTCCACATTGAGAAGCCAACAAATCGGGGAGCTTTATTAAAGATGCAGTCATGGATACGTCCAAACATGTTAGGTCCTTTCTGCCACTGTCTTCACGTTGAGTCATCTTATTGCTCTAACTCCATACAACCGACAGGCACATACAGAGTTTGAAGAGAAATATGTGAAAACGGTCAGAAATGCATGCTTGAACATAAATGCAGATACTACTGAAACATGTAGGTTGCGCTGTTACATTCCACGACGAACGCTGTCTTTGCAGTGCCATCAATACGTTGCAAGCGTCAGTCGTAGTCAGAACGCTGTTGTGCGTAGTCGCGAATGCTTTGTGTCGCAGATGAGTGAAATGAAACGTGCGCAAATGGTTGGTGTTCGTATAGTGGGTGCTTCCGTAACCGAGGGAGCTACAGTGTTTGGTGTTTCAGGAGGCACTGTTAGACGATTTATGCCACATACAGGGAAAGCTAAGAACACCATCCCCTAGTATGAGTATGCAGGCTTTCTCGGCGAATCTCGATGATAAAATCTTCTCTAGTTGACAGCCGAGTCAATGTGTTGTTCTCCAGCAACGTTTCAGCAAGCTTCTTACTTGCCATCTTCAGGTGAAGTGTCGGGATCACATCTCGTCCGAATTTTTATAGCCGCTGGACCACGGGCTTCTCTGCATCCTCGGCGCCGGTCGGGCCAATCAGGCGCGAGCGGAATCGGCGCCGCGGCGCCGAGGATGCAGAGAAGCCCGTGGTCCAGCGGCTATAAAGATTCGGACGAGACGTGATCCCGACACTTCACCTGAAGATGGCAAGTAAGAAGCTTGCTGAAACGGTGCTGGAGAACAACACATTGACTCGGCTGTCAACCCAAGATTATTTTATCGTCATCCGCTAGGTCGCAACGCGGTCATTGAAGAGGATTGTGACCAAAAATAACATGGCGACAGCTGCAAAAGTGAGTGCCAACTGAACATAGCATTCGCGAATCATATCAGCACCAAACCAATACGAAAAAAGCTCCAGAAGCTGGAATTCCAGAACTACTCATTAGTAATGCTAATGCCCGTAAGAGGAAACAGTGGTACCGAAGCCATAAAACCTGGATGAAGGTGCAATTAAGGAATGTCATTTCGCCGGATGAGTCTTGTTTCACACAGCATCGTACTTGTGGCGGAGTGTACATTACAAGAGTGAAACGCGGCTTGAGCACGGTGATGCTTTGAGCAGCCATATTATGGTGGTGTTTTGTGGGATCAGTAGTTACTGTGGAAGGTTGTATTACTGCCAAAGATTTGTCTAATTAGATCCATCCCGTGGTACAATTTTTGTTCTCCAGTGGTGATGCTGCGTTCCAAGAGGACAGAGCCCCCTGCTCACACAGCTCGCATCGCTCGGGACTTGGCTGATCAGCGCGAGAATGTATTGTCGCATCTCCAGTGGTCATGTGTGCCAGAACTGAATATTATTGAGCTTTTGTGGTCTCCTTTGGAAAACAAAGACGCGTGATCGTTACCCACCTCCACCCTCGTTACCTAAACTTGCCACTATTTTGGCCGAAAGAATTGTATAAGATTCCGGTGATACTACGCTCCAGAGCGATAGGTGTGGTATTGTGAGGATTTGACAAATATTTTGTCAGATGAACGTATCAGGTGTTTTCAGACGCCAATCATTGAAAGACGGGGCGTGATGTTTTAAACTGTAAATGTTTCTCCAGCGTTAAATTGTCGGTGCAGATTACGAGTAGTTTTGAGACGCAGCGCTGCACCGTCGGCCGTTATTTGCCGAGACATTCTTTGGGATACATCGCTGTGAGTCAGGGGCATCGTCAGCTTCGTTTTCCTGTACTTGGCATAGCAACTGTAGTCCATTCCCTTAAGGCTCTTGCATTGTTCGTCAGCCTGGCATCTGCCTCTCCGACAACTAATTCAGTGGGTCATTCGACTTCATGCTGCTGTGAGTTGTTGCTCCTAGATATTTTACTGTTTAACTGTTTCCACTCATTTATCTTCAACGCAGTAATCACAGCAATAAGTGGTGTTCCCGCTTATTTATGTAGAATACATAACATTGATGTTGTCAACTGGCAGTCGCTGCAGTCCTGCATTTCGCTACGACTTCCAGCGTTGCATCTTTTTCTGTATACATCATCTTCGCCCGTGAAAAGTTTTACAGTCTCGTCGACGTCGAGAAATAGATAATTGATACATAACCCGTATAGTGTCGGTCGTTTAATACTCCCTTGAGTACTCTCCAGAGTTTTATGAATAATTAGTCTCGTTAAAATTTGTAGAGTTCCTTCCGCTAGAAAATCGTGGGCGCACAGTACTGATCGGCTTCTGCCAACCAAGCGACAGTGCGGAATGATGGAAAGAGTGCGCTTAGTTTCACAAGATCTGTTAAGACATTTGCTAGCACTCTTTCCTCTTGAACCTAGTGAAACCGCTGTGGCGCTAGAAATCGAGGTACCTTACTCGAATTTCGGTCCTGGATGAAGTACCCGTGTAGCAGTGTTTTGTCGGGAAAAATGAACATTTACGCCTCCGAAAGCGTGCCCGTATTCAGGTGATATTTTAGTAAAAGGCTGGAGAGGACAGAAACATGCAATTGGTGTGCGTAACGACAGCTCGGAGCCATGTAGTGGTCAGGAGTGGATACTGAGTTGCAAATAACTGACCCTAGTGCTGTGATGCATTGAGACTACCTGTTATGAGACGTAAAGCCAGTCTCACACGGCGCAAGATTACCTATAAGCTTGCTTGCTGGTTCACGCGACGACTGCCCAACAGGCTCCTGCAGCAAGTTTCGCAGGTTTTCCGTAATGGCTCCGAGTGCTACTTTCCTTGTAAAGTACCGCGAATACTACTAAGGTGGCCAGTCAAGAGTCTGTTTGACATCTGATGTCACAATCTGCAAGGCGAGAACTCTCGGAGACCACCGGTAATCAGCGAGACGAAGCGGAATTTCATGCGCTCGGCGGTTGCTCAGTAATCTTCCTGAAACGATTTTAAAGAAACTATTCGATATAAAAAAAGTTCAATTCTCGAGAATCTCACAGCTCCAGTCGTCAGCTTTGTGATGAACTGCCCTTGACTTCGCTAATGGTCATAGTTTTTGTGATTTTCGAGGTTGAATAAACTAAAAAGAAAACTCGTAAACTCTTTCCGAACAGGTCTCGGAAGACCCAACTGTATCGACCGACCGCAATTGTCACCCTCAGCCTATAGGCGTCACTGGATGCGGATATGGAGGGGCGTGAGGTCAGCACACCGCTCTCCCGCCCATTGTCAGTTTTAGCGACCGGACCCATTACTTCTCCATAAAGTAGCTCCTCAATTTGCTTCACAAGGGCTGAGTGCATCCCCTTTGCCAGTAATGCTCGGCAAATCGGTCACTCACCAAGTGGCAGCCCAACCCCTACAGCGATTAACCTCGGTGAACAGATGGGAACCGTGGCAGGCCGTTGGCAGATTTAGTAATCTACTGCAAGGAATTCGAATAGTTTGCAATGAAAAATAGGGGTCGCCATGGATTTGTGTTCGGTGCATATTAGGGAGTACATTGTTGGATACGGAATGTAGTTAACATATTTGAATTATTCTTGCAACTTTGGAGGAGATCTCTAATCTCGAGAAAATGGAATGTTCGTAAAGCACTCAGTTCGACCGAGCGCGCCAGCGGTAAAGCCCCAATGAAATATCCATTTTAAAGTATACTGTCTATGACTTTCTCGTTCTCGACGTGTGTGGCGCACAAAGCCGTTAATGCAGTGACTACAAAAAGTTTATGCTGAAACTGCGAGAGCCGGCGTTAAGGCAAAGAGGGCCAAGAAGCCGGCGCGTTTCCGAGTAGCCGGGGGCTTGCAGTGGTCGGCAGTAACGGTCTACCGGCAGCGTCCACGCTACGCCCACACGGGGGAGATGAGAGGCGCCGCTGGACGGCTGCGGCCGCGCGGTCAGTGGAACTGCGGCGGCTTCCTCTGTCACCGCCGCGTGGGCGGTGGGGGCGGACACGCCGGCCGCCTCGTGACGGACAACCGGAAGGCGCTGCTCCTAAGAATAACTAACCCCGCCGCGACGCGTCGGCCAACGGAAGCCGGCAACAGTTCCGTAACTGGGCGGGAGCAAGCGCACCCGTGAGGCCCGTCTGACACTGAGCAAAGTTTGCTATGTGGCGCGCTTCACTGTTCGAGATACACAAAATCATTGAGATACACAAAATCCTCCGGCCAGTTTCACTTCCAATCAGATGAATGCTATTTAACAAAGATTATGCATGAGGTGTCCAGAACCGAAGTAAAAAGCTCCAGCTTGAGTTCACAATTCCTCGCTCTTTAGACACCAAACCCAGTTTTTTGGTGGTGAATTACTGTACTTTCAGTCACAGACTGAACAGTGGTAAGTTGGTAGCTTTCCTTTTTGATTGGAAGCTCAGAAACTTAAACAGTTTTAATAATTGTGGTTCTATTTCCTTTTTCATGCGGTCGATATGATGATTCTGACGTCTTCCCTTTCTTCTTTCTTATTTATGATGTTTGCTTCGTGGCAAAGGAATTAGTTATTCTTGGGAAACAAAGATACTTCGTCATGCATGTGGTCCAAGCGAGCGAGGTGGCGAAGTGGTTAGCACACTGTCCTCGCATTCGGGAGGACGACCGTTCAAACCCTCGTCCGGCCATTCTGATGTAGATTGCCCATGATTTACCTAAATCACTCCAAGCAAATGCCTGGATCGTTCCTCTGAAAGGGTAGGGCCGATTTCCTTCCCACTCCTTGATACTACCGGAGCTTCTGCTCCGTCTTTAATGACCTCGGATGTCGACGGGGCGTTAAACCCAATCTTCCTACTTTTCTGCCCATGGTTCCTTCGTACGTATCGATGAACCGTGGTTCTGGGGAGATCAAGCTTAAACTATGGTTCCCACAGTTTTACCGAAATCGCAAAGCAGAATCTTGCTCCTTACTATGCGAGTGCAGCAGTTGGCTACACATTACATTACATAAGAATAACAGTACACGGTAGTACGTCGTTGTATAAACTTCTGCGCTCATTACTGCTTTAGTTAAAACTTGTTAACATCCACGCCGAGTCTTCTTTCAAAAAATAATTTTTTACATTAATTCTGAGGTGTTCCTGCTTGCTGCAGTCAGTCATCTGCTTTGCGATATTGTTTGCTACGAAGATAGTTATGTCGATCATTATACTGGATGGTACGTTATAGATAACAATAAGATTGTTGTTCGTGAAAGTTGCATATGGTATAGTAATATAAATTTAGTGTACATAATATGTGTGGTCATATATCAAGCAGTGTGCAGGTAACTGGAACAACTTGTAATTAACTGTGTTATTGTCTGTAGAGTAATATTTAGTGCCGCGTTCTGTAATCTGCAATTCGCTTTATAGCAAAGTAAAACACGAAGAAGACTGTTAACTGTAACAAGTAAGAACACACATGTTGACCACCTGAGTACGGAAACCTTCAAAAGGCGTCTCGGATGGCAATAAAGATTTGACTGACGTAGGTAACTAACTGTTTAATTTATGTTATAAACAGTCGCGTATTTCTACTAAACAGTCCTGCATGGACGAAATGGTGTTGAAAATGTTAGACTTTGCGTAGTGAATAAATTTCCATTTTTCATTGGACCATTTCATTTTTAATGCTCTGCGCAGCTACTAACCGCCACAAACAGAACAATTCTTTCCTCTCATAACCGGCGCGAAATGGACGCTTAAACTTGAATCGCGGGTATGAGCACTAATTTCCGCCCAGAGCACCTGTGGGAACATCAGCACTGTTAGCTATCTCAACCACAGTTTAGAATTGTACTGAGGTTGTACACGATGTATTACACTACTGACATTGGATCTTATGAACACTGTTTAAGTTATATTGTTTAGTTAATATTCCTTACGTTATGCAGAGTGAGAGGAAATGTATCCACACAGATAATGGGACTGAAAAACTTCTTACGCCTGGTGGTGGTGCTAATATTAGTACCAGTCGGAACTGGTAGCAACAATAAAGATTTTAACAGCATCTAAAGTTCGTACAGATTCTCATGGACAGATATATGTTAGCTGTGTGGGGCGTCATATTTCAGATGTAAAGTACCGTATTACTTCAGGATAACGAACATGCCTACAGCCCTTTCTGATGAAGTAACTGGCCCGATCCGACTTCCATTTCTTCTCACACTTTACTAAACTTGTGATCTGGCAACGTTTCGAGTCAAGACAACGTTGTCAGCTGCAGATGTAAATTCTGTAGAGCTTCCAAACTTGCTTTTCAGAGCTACTGTGAGTAGTCAGAATCATATATTAATACCTTGAGCTGCTGACGGGCGTTGACATATATCAACGGGAACAGGTGAAAATGTGTGCCCCGACCGGGACTCGAACCGGGATCTCCTGCTTACACGGCACACACACTATCCATCTGAGCCACCGAGGACACGGAGGATAGTGCGACTGCAGAGTCTATCTCGCGCACGCGTCCCGGGAGACCCACATTCTCCACTATATATATATATATGTCAACACAATACATTCGTAGTGTCCCTACCCAACACACTCATTACTCGTGGAAGACATTCTTACCAAGTCCCGTAAGAGTTCGGGTAATATGTGTGCATCAGCACAGAAGAGGAACGTTTATGGGCGGTATCGCCAGAACTATTTACTTCTATGGATATGGTGTCTGTTCTTTCGGACATGTCCGAAAAACTGACACGATATCCATATAAGTATACTGTGAATAGTGTTTGTCGTGAGGAAAGCACGGTCTACCAGTGCCGGGCAGAGATCGTGCCAGCCTGCCCTCATTGTTGGAACCACTGGCTGCAGCGTGGAGGCGTAGTTGTGGCGTGGGACGCGATCGTGGGCGCCACTACAAGCAGAGGCAGGCGGATGCCCGATCCTGCCCTTCTGGTACACTTCATCCTCCTACCTCGTGAACGCTGTTGAATTCCGTTATAGTCCACTGCACGGCCTGCTACTCACAGATCGTCCTAAACTTTCACGCTGCAGTAAACATTCCACTGTGTACTCTTCGGGGTTTGTCGTTACCTCCCTGTATCCTCCTCGCGGGACACAAATGACGCCTAGTCCAGTAAAATCCTGCTCCAGGCCGCACACAGTCTTACCACTGATGATACAATAAGCATCAGGTAAAGGATGTCAAGGATAAATTTGGAAAGGGAGAAGACAAGAAAACTTTGCGGGTTGCGGAAGATGCCGTAATTCCGTCAGAGAGGGCAAAGGACTTGCAAGAACAGTTGGGAAGAAGCTGTTTCATGGAATATCAGCAAAAGTAAAACGAGGGCAAATTGAATGTAATCTAATTAAATCAGTTGATGGAAGGACGCTAAAAATAGACGAGTTTTTATATTTGGGAGCAAAATAACTGATAAGTGCTGAAATTGAGAGCATCTTAAATACAGACTGGCAATAACAAGGAAATCCTTTGCGAAAGTGAGGAAATATAAATTTGAGTATTATGAAGTCTTTCTGAAGGCATTTGTATGGAATGTAGCCTTTTATGAAAGTGAGACGTGGACAATAAACGTTCGAACAAGAAAAGGATAAAAACTTGTGAAATACACTACTGGCCGTTAAAATTGCTACACCAAGAAGAAATGCAAATGATAAATGGGTATTCACTGGACAAATATATACTAGAACTGAAATGTGATTACATTTTCACGCAATTTGGTTGCATAGATCCTGAGGAATCAGTACCCAGAACAACTACCTCTGGCCGTAATAACGGCCTTGATACGTCTGGGCATTGTCAGAGCTTGGATGGCGTGTACAGGTACAGCTGCCCATGCAGCTCCGACACGATACCACAATTCATCAAGAGTAGTGACTGGCGTATTGTGACGAGCTCGGACACCATTAACCAGACTTTTTCAGTTGGTGAGATATCTGAAGAATGTGCTGGCCAGGGCAGCAGTCGAACATTTTCTGTATCCAGAAAGGCGCGTACAGGATCTGCAACATGCGGTCGTGCATTATCCTGCTGAAATGTAGGGTTTCCCAGGGATCGAATGAAGGGTAGAGCCACGCGTCGTAACACATCTGAAATGTAACGAAGTGCCGTCAATGCGAACAAGAGTTGACAGAGACGTGTAACCAATGGCACTCTATACCACCACGCCGGGTGATACGCCAGTATGGCGATTGAAATGGCTCTGAGCACTATGGGGCTTAACAGCTATGGTCATCAGTCCCCTAGAACTTAGAACTACTTAAACCTAACTAACCTAAGGACAGCACACAACACCCACCCATCACGAGGCAGAGAAAATCCCTGACACCGCCGGGAATCGAACCCGGGAACCCGGGCGTGGGAAGCGAGAACGCTACCGCACGACCACGAGATGCGGGCTGAGTATGGCGATGAAGAATACACGCTTCCATTGTTTACCGCGATGTCGCCAAACACAGATGCGACCATCATGATGTTGTAAACAGAACCTGGATTCATCCAAAAAAAAAAGACGTTTTGCCATTCGTACACCCAGGTTCGTCGTTGAGTACACCATCGCAGGCGCTCCTGTCTGTGATGCAGCGTCAAGGGTAGCCGCAGCCATGGTCTCAAAGGTCATAGTCCATGCTGCTGCAAACGTCGAACTGTTCGTGCAGATGGTTTTTGTCTTGCACACGTCCCCATCTGTTGACTCAGGGATCGAGACGTGGCTGCGCGATCTGTTACAGTCATGCGGATAAGATACCTGTCATCTCGACTGCTAGTGATACGTGCCCGTTAGGATCCAGCACGGCGTTCCTTATTACCCTCCTGAACCCACCGATTCCATATTCTGCCAACAGTCATTGGATCTCGACCAGCGCGAACAGCAATGTCGCGATACGATAAACCACAATCGCGATAGGCTACAATCCGACCTTTATCAAAGTCGGAAACGTGATGATATGCATTTCTCCTCCTCACACGAGGCATCACAACGTTTCACCAGGAAACGACGGTCAACTGCTGTTTGTGTATGAGAAATCGGTTGGAAACTTTCCTCATGTCGGCACGTTGTAGGTGTCGCCACCGGCGCCAACCTTGTGTGAATGCTCTGAAAAGCTAATCATTTGCATATCACAGCATCTTCTTCCTGTCGGTTAAATTTCGCGTTTGTAGCACGTGATCTTCGTGGTGTAGCAATTTTAATGACCAGTAGTGTATGTTTCCACAAAAGAATGCTGAAGACTCAGTGGGTGGCTGGAATAACTAATCAGAGGATACTGAATCGAATAGAGGAAATACGAAATTAATGGCACAGCTTGTTGTAAAAAAAAGGAATTGGTGGGTGGCACACATCCTGGAACATAGAGGAATCGTTTACTATGTAATGGAGGGAAGTGTGGACCGGATAAAAATTGTAGCAGGCAGTATGGGCATGAATACAGTAGACAGGTTCCAATGGATGTACGAGCAGTACTTATTCGGAGATAGAAGGCTTGCACAGAATAGCCCGACGTCGAGACCTGCATGAAACAAGTCTTCGTTTCGAAGTCATTTGGACTGCGGGTGTAACACTGACGTACCGTAACAGGAGCACTGATACATAGTAACCGCCGAACAGCATAACGTCAAATTCTCAGTATATACGGTTTGTAAAAACAGCGTAACTCTGCTGTTTCCAACACGCTCGGTAAGACGCGCATCTTAGGACGGCGCTCCTAGGATTCAGGCAGGAGTGCCGATCTCAGATCGAATGCGCCCGTCGGATTGACGGCGAGCGCGAGTGTGCTGGCCAGCCTGGATGTGGTTTATAGGCGGTTTCCCATGTCCGACTAGGTCAATACCTGGCCTCCCGCCTCAGTTACACGATTCGCAAATAAAAACGTTCTTACAATTCCACACATAATTTAGGTACACCAGTGCCGACCTGTGGGGGTGGGGGTAAAGATATAGAGACTCTTAAAATTAAATCCGATAATAACCTCCTTGTAGGTTCCGGTAATGGCAAAATAAAAACTACACTGCTTTTCCCAGCTTACCATATTGACCGTTACTAGCCCATTGCTTCCTTTGTGTCTTGTGTAAGTAAAACTACATTTTTCTGTTTGCTGTCACGTACTCATCTAATTGCGTGTATCGACTTGGTGTCCCAAATCTTCTATACATTTCTGTTACATTACTGGTAGTTGCTAGCTTAAGCACGAAAGTACAGAAAGTCTGTTATCATTTGTCTGCTAGTATACTAAGAAATTTACTGGATGCTATGTTTATATAAGACTCGAATGACTAGTACAGCAGTTTCGACTGCCTATTAAGCGACAACGTTTAGTGTTGTAGGTGTGCATGTCACTACACGCGTGACAGCGTGGTGGTCTAGAACTGTTGTATTTTTATACCTAGGCATGAAGCATCTGGTATTTACTGTCAACTTAAAAGTTGCCATGGCCTTCTTAATTGGCTTAAATATTCATTAGTGCCACAAAACCTAGAGGCCAGTTCAGATCAGACAACAAGAATCTATAGCGTATGCCTCAGCTTATTTTTGACGATATTCAGCCACCTAGAGATGATTTGACGCGATGTGTGCCACACATCCGACGCGAATTTTTAACATTTATTTTTATTTTCAGTGGTATACTACTAATTACCATACTTTCATAAGTGTATTAACTACAGATTAATATACAAATTTCCGTTAAGTAAGAAAGTCATGGAGTAAACTTCTGAACAGCAGTGCTTGTGCGAACTGAAACAAAGGCGGATTGCTGACCCATACAACGGCGTGGATAAACTATTGATTTTCCTTGTACAAAAACAGTATTTACTGTAGTCGGCAGACTGCTGTTATTTGTCCTGTTATGGCAAACTGAGGTGTCGTTTTCATACAGTAAACACGCACAGACAGTGATTATTCGGAGTATACGTACAGATCTTAGTTCACGGGGACTTCTTGTGTTTTTTGTTTGTTTTTTCAGGGTTCCTTATTTAAAGGTGTAACAATGGAACCAATACAAGATAGCTTTGTTGTCCACTTGTTTGTCTGTCCGACTGTTAAGAATCGTTTTTCTCAGGAGAGAGTAGATGTATCACATTCAAATTTACGTCGCGTATCAAGGTCTATGGTCCTTAAGTGGTGTCAAAATTTTGAACTTTCAAGTCAGTTCAATCGAAAGATACGGCCATTCATGTCACATATTCTGATATTCCAAAACACACTTTCTGATGTACTTCAGGGTGACCTAGAATTATGAACTTTGGCAAGAAGCAAGTAAAGAGAAAAATTCGAAGTTAAAGTCGTAATTATATCACAAGGAAATCTTTTTTGTGATTTGTTATCCCTCTTCATACGTCAAATTAAAACGTTCTCGAAAGTCGTGGAATCGCCGCAGCCCATATATTGCCATTATCAGTGTCTATAACAGGCAAAAATCGTCAGTATCATCGATTCCCGGAATAGATAAACTGTCTGTAAACATAATTGGTGCGGAACCTCACTGCGCGAACCATACTCGCACCTGGCCAATTTTTTAATTACAAGATACATTTTCACTACAAACTTAGATATCTGGTTGCTTAAGTTTGTTGAAACTTCATAAAAAGACAGTCAACGAGTAGTACCCTATTCTTCTTCAAAAGGAGATACTGCTTGTAAAGCAACACTGCTTCAATGGCTAAATGTTAGAAGAAATTGGAGAAAAGTGAAATGTAGGGAGGAATTTTGTGCGGCCATTCGAGATAGACTAATGAACTTCTGGGACGACCAGTAGAGATCGCAATTTAAGAGATGGTCAGCACAAGGCTTTTCCATTTGTCATGGTTGATGACTGCTTCGAAAAAGGAGAAACGACTCCTGGTTCACATTGTACCTCTTCACGGATGAATTTCAGAATGTTTTCATTGAAATACTGAAGTCACTCGACGGAGAAATAACATTCTCGTAACATCAGCAACTGCCAAAACTGTCGAAAAGTAGGACGATTTGTTATTTCATTCGATCTTGTCTCAAGATTCAATCCTATTTTTTTCAAGAAATACAAGAGTGCGAAGAAATTAACGTCGACGTTAAGTTATAAACGTAGTATACAAGCTCCTTCCTCGTGTTTGTATCTGATTAATGTTGTTATAAATTTCTGGTGCAAAAATGGTTCAAATGGCCCTGAGCACTATGGGACTTAACATCTATGGTTATCAGTCCCCTAAAACTTAGAACTACTTAAACGTAACTAACCTAAGGACATCACACACATCCATGCCCGAGGCAGGATTCGAACCTGCGACCGTAGCAGTCGCGCGGCTCCGGACTGAGCGCCTAGAAAAATTTCTGGTAGTCAGCTGAATTACCTTCAACGAGAATATCTTGAGCAATAACCAGTAACTCACCGGTCACCAACAATAATTTATCAAATGCTATGGAAGAAGCTAGATTTAGATGTGTGATGTATTTTACTAGCGCTCAGTTGAAATTTGTCGCGCATTTGTCACATCCGTGTATCAGATATCCGAGAAGCAAACGTTTTGTGCTCGCGGACAGCCGTTAGCTGATACGAAGGGGAACACGCAATCTGGATGGAACATCCGTTGTGTGGTCGGTCCCACGGCATTCTTTTCTGTTTGCGGAAGACGTCTTCCGCCTTTGGAGCTGCCGTCATCACTAAATGTGGCCGTGTTCGCCGACACATGACGTAAGGAGCCATTCTCCCCGGTTCTGTGCCGATGTCTCCTGTCCGGCTATTTTCGAGGCAGCGGACCGTATCTGAAGCCGGTGACCCACTAACAAAATATTGTGTGCGGTCTAGCAGTTTCCTCGTATTTTCAGCTCTGCATTCCGCGTGATAGGTAAAAACCCGTTCGGCCGAGAAAGTGGTGTATCGCTTTTGCGGCGTTGCATGTCCGGTTTGACATGATTAACTACGTTTCTTTTATTCGGGGGTAGGTTGGAGGCTAGATTATGGTCAGAAAATTTCTGTCCAAGATTAGAACACGACATGTAATAAACTTTAGCGTAGCGATACTGGAAGTGTGGCGTGATTTTTACTCACCCTGGCGCCCGAGTGATGGAAATGATAATGTAAACGCGGTCAGGGTTTACCGTAGCTTTTGTGACGATATTAATTTTAACGTTGGCTGTAATCGAAAATCTTTGCATTTACCTGTAAAGCCCAGTATTAAAAGTTTGTTTACGTGAGGTGAATAAACTCTTACGACGTAGTAAGCAGCACACGTTTTCCAACGAGTAACATAAGCGGTAGATCACCCTGCAGCTTTTATGCTCTACACTTACTTGCTGGATTTAATAATTTGCCAGGCGTAGTTAGTTATGGGAACAGTCGACATTTGAAACTCCGTTATCGGTTTCGAACAGACAAGTTCATTATCAGGTAGCTGTTCGTTGTTTTTGTTGATCACAATGTTTCTCATTCTGGCAACTGTTTCTTAGGTTGATGGTTTTTGCCATACGAGAAGGGAAAGTACCATTTTAACGCGTTTTTATTAGGTCGTTTTCTTGACCTTTCGGTACAAATTTTGCAGTTTATTTCAAACTAACTTCCCAGATTATCTAGAGACGTGAAACTACCATAGCCCAGAACATGATGACAATGCAATATTGGCTCGCGTTCTTGTTTGGTGCGTGGTGTGGGGTATTTCGTGTACCAGTATTTATCCATTTTCCTGTTCCAGTCGCGAATGTTACGCGGCGAGGATGATACCTGTTAAGGCCAGGTCAAGAGAAATTGAAACATACCACAAATTTACCACGTCGCTGCTGTAACCTCAACAAAATTTGGAAATCTGTTGAAAAATTTCGCGCACATAAAACTAAAAACCAGAAAATTGATTAAAAAACTTTAATATAGTACATTCTTAAAACAGACTAGAAAGTATAAAGTAATTTGTCCGCCTTGTAGATTCTTACCCAAATACAGACAGTCCTGAAAATTTGTGCTCCTGAACTTTTAATAGCTATGACAGTGCCTGTAAAATTTAAAACGAAAAACGGCGGGCGGGCGATAGACGGTAGTGGTCGGGTGTAAGCGTAACTCGTTTAGAAAAATCACGCAGCACCTCATGTCATTTGTACTGCAGTAAAATTGTTAGAAAGTCAGGCGAATTTTTCATCTTAAATTTTAAAAGTATTGTCACATCTATTAAAAATTCAGAAGCGGTTAGGAAGCTGTTTGGGGCTGGGAGAAACTACTTTATACCTTTTTTTGCACGTTTCAATAACGCGTCCTATTAAAAAGTTTTTAATTAAATAATTTACTTTGTCAAAGCCCTAAGATAGTTCAAACATCATAAACAAGTTCCTAAAATAAGAACACAGTTTCGTGCTGCTTACATCGAAAACGCCGATGACATAGTAATTCTGTCGAAGGACTTGGAAGAGCAATTGAACGGAATGGACAGTGTCTTGAAAGGAGGATATAAGATGAACATCAACAAAAGCAAAACGAGGATAATGGAATGTAGTCGAATTAAGTCGGGTGATGCTGAGGGAATTAGATTAGGAAATGAGACGCTTGAAGTAGTAAATGAGTTTTGCTATTTGGGGAGCAAAGAAACTCATGATTGTAGAAGTAGAAAGGATATAAAATGTAGACTGGCAATGGCAAGGAAAGCATTTCTGAAGAGAAATTTGTTAACATCGAGTATAGATTTGTCAGGAAGTCGTTTCTGAAAGTATTTGTATGGAGTGTTGCATGTATGGAAGTGAAACGTGGACGACAAATGGTTTGGACAAGAAAAATAGAAGCTTTCGAAAGAATACTGAAGATTAGGTGGGTGGATTACATAACTAATGAGGAGTTATTGAATAGAATTGGGGAGAAGAGGAGTTTGAGGCACAACTTGACAAGAAGAAGGGACCGGTTGGTAGGACATGTTCTGAGGCATCAAGGGATCACAAATTTAACATTGGAGGGCAGCGTGGAGGGTAAAAATCGTAGAGAGAGACCAAGAGATGTATACACTAAGCAGATTCAGAAGGATGTGGGTTGCAGTAAGTACTGGGAGATGATGAAGCTTGCACAGGATAGGGTAGCATGGAGAGCTGCATCAAACCAGTCACAGGGCTGAAGACAAAAACAACAACAACATCATCGAAAATCGTACAACTTTTAATGGTAGTGCTGACTGTCTCTGACGTGCTTCATACTTCGCGAAATAATACCCATGGTGGAACACGTCATTGAACTTTTCAAACGGCATAGTACTCTAAAATCGATTCTTAACATGCACTGAAGTTTCGTTTTATGTTAAGCAGCAGTACAGTAGTGATTGTGAAGGATTTCTGTTCTGCAGTAATTACAGGACAGGATTAACGTACGTTCACAAGCTTGAGATTTCACGTTTGTGGGTTATCCTATCACTACTGAGTATAAAAATTTCGTATTTTATCACTGAAAAACAAACGAACTGCGTTTTGCTTCTAATATTTTGCTGTGATGGTATTAAGAGTTTGTTTGTTTTTCAGATTGTCATAATTGACAAATGATTCCGTTGAACAGCCGTGTAATTTGTAAGTTTTTTTTAAGTTTGTGTTACAGTTCAGCCCGCTTTGTACAGAGACATCGATGGAAAAATCATGGGCCTGTGAAGAAAATGCGTCCTGCCACCATTTTGTGTGTGTGGGGGGGGGGGGGGGGGCGGAGAGAGAGAGAGAGAGAGAGAGAGAGAGAGAGAGAGAGAGAGAGAGAGAGAGATATGATACGGTAATCTATTAAAAATAGTGACAGTTTTGTGATCTCATCTCGCCGAAATAGGGACAAACGTTAAATTATGTATCGGACTAATTTTAGTCACAGTCGTTTGCTTAGCAAAACATAGCTCACACGATAGGTAGGTAGCCCCCGAGTGCGTGAAAGGTATTGTTGGACTGTATAGGAGAATTTGAAAACTATTCAGGTAGTTGTAACGTTGTGTGGAGGTAGGTCAGCAGAATGTCCATTTGAGGGATTAACTGTAATGATGCAACTAGGTTTCACAAAATTCAAGGTCGAACCATTATGTTAATATAAACTATAAGAAAGGAAGAAGACACTGCAAAATCGTGTTAATAAAGAGCTTAATACGATTAGTCATTCCTGGGGATGGTGGTATATTATTATCTACCGCTAAAGCGCATGGCTGATATATCGGGTATGCCATATAGATAGCGAGTATGCCACGCGGCTTGTTAGTCAGCAGAGCTCTGCCGGACCTGTTTTGTTTCCTCTGCATTGTTTAAATACTGGGTAGTCGTGCTGCGAAGCAACATAAGCAGATAATGCAGTGCTTTATCCTACAGCAATAAACATAAATTACTGTATTTAGTAGCATCAAATGTTAATAAAAATTCATTCTCCGGATCCTTGCATCCGAGGGAAATTCATGTTAAAGAGAAAATAAAGGAGGCAGCAGTGACTGAGGAAGTTTGAGGTAATCACAGGATGCAGTCACTTACCTTTGAAGTAAGGTGAACTAGTTACATAGGCCATGGTAGCAAAGATATGCAGAGGAAATATTACCTAGTCTATAACCTGTAGTCGAACACTGGTGATACAGTCCTGCGGCAGCATAGCAGGGTGAATGACAAACTTTGACGTGACTTGTGTTACGACTTGAAGGAACATCTTCCATGGAACTTAGGGGAGATGTAAGGGATAAAAACTGAAGAAGAACTGTATTCAACAAATAATTGAGGACGTTTCGTTCTTCTCTGGGATTTAGACAGTCATAGGAGAGGAATTCGTGGCGTGCTGCATCAAAACAATCTCCTGATCTGTTACTCAAGTGGAAAAATCGACGTCGGGTTTGACTAGGCTAACTTGAAGCCACCATTCGCGATAGTATTATACAACAATGCTTAAATCCTTCGTCTGATACTTCCATGCCCTTATTGAGGAAAATTGTTATCCAGTCACCTTCATAGTCGAATTCTATAGACCGTTGTTTTTTCTACGCTTGCGGTATTTAGATTGGAAACTTGAGGTGTAAGAACGGATACTTGAGGGAGTCCTTTGGTGAGCAAATAATTTGCTTTATCATAGGCTCTAACGTAAGCAACCGTGAGACAATTGAATAAGTCGAGTGGCCCCGTTAATATTTTGGGAACAGGCTGCAGAGAAAGAATTTAGAAAGCTTTCGATTTAGAGGCTGTGTAAGATCGTTGCTCGGCGCTGTATAGTCAGCTTACTAGGGAGAACTGTTCCAGCAGTGTGACGTGTGACCCTGCGCGGCCAGTGACCGGACCGGCGACGACCAGTAACGCGCTCTCTGTGAGATGGTCGCATCCAGGCGCCGAGATGTCGTCGCTGCAGATTGCTCGTTATCTGAGGTACGCGCCAGATAGTCTCAGGTGAAGCCCTGGGGCTCCGTTTGGGGAGCGCTCCGGTGCTTTGTCCTCGGTGCGCTGCACTACTCGGACCGGAAATTACGTTGCGGTGCCTCTTAGCGACCTCTTCCCACCGTTAGAGGCGCTGTAGAGTCAAGCTGTTGCCTGTATAGGTCACCAGCTGCCCACAGATGACGCGAAGAAAAATGAAACATAACTGAAACGCGTCACTAGTCCCAATCATTTTTGTGCATAACAGCGCCCACATGATTGATTTCTGAAGTCCTTAAAACAAATTGTGATAATTATTGAGAGATAGCCTTTTATTGCTGCTAATATTGTCGTTATCAGTTTACATTCAGTTTCGAAAGATAGTAAGATTAACGTAAACAAAAGTAAAGCACGGGTAATGCAAAGTAGTTGATTGCAATAAGGTATTGTTGAGAGAGCCACATTAGGAAATGAGATGTTGACAGTAGTAGATGAGTAAGGCTATTTGTGCAGCAGAACAACTGAGGATAGCCAAAATGGAGTGGATATCAAATGCAGACCGGCAGTAGCAAGAAAAAATCATTGGTGAAAAAGGGAAGTTCGTTAACAACTAATACGAATTTGTTAGGAAGTCCTTTATGTCATGTAGCCTTGTATGGGAGTGGATCGTAGACGATACAGTTCACAAGTTTTTGAAATGGGTTACTGCAGAAAGATGCTGAGCATTACATGGCTGGGTAGAATAACCATGAGGAGGTACTGAGTAGAATTTGAGAATACACATGTCCCAAGCGCATCACAGTTCATACCACCGATCTACGAGGCGGGGGCAATTCCCTATATAATTTCGATGAGTAATCAAAGTAAAGAAAAATTATGTTCGTTAGTGGGTGTATTGAAATACATGCTTGCCATCGAAGCCGTACTTTTCTTTCATCATCTCCATTATCATAATTCCACGGATTTATCTTAAGGATTCGTTTGGTCCTCGTATTAAAGTAAGGCAGTCCCTTTCGTTCGTATATAGTTAAAGATTGTTCTGCTGTATACATTCACCTCACTATTGGTTGTCCGCAGCTCGTGGTCTAGTGCCTGGCGAGTTCGGGGATTTTCTCTGCCCGAGGACGGGTGTTTGTGTTGACCTCGTCATATCATCATCATCATCATCATCATCATCATTCGCGGCAATGGCGAGATTGGACTGTGAAAAAAACTGGGACTTCGTAGGGGCGCTGATGACCGCGCAGTTGAGCGCCCCACAAATCAATCATCAACTGTTGATCAGAGCCCAAAATTCTTCGTCAATATATTAATTTCTTTGATCGTCTGTTTCCCGTTGAAGTACCTTCCTCTTTTGTCAATTGTGATTCACCTGCATGTAGCGCCTTTAGTAATATAACCATGCAGTGCTGTTTAAAATTGATATTGCTAAGGCGTAGTGTAAACGCATCCGTCATGGAGGTTGGCTCCAGCCATTCACTTATATTTTTTGATTATCTTTCTCGTTTCACTTACTGTTATTGACTAATTATTGCTACATTGTTATTGTTGTTACTGATAACACAATACTTGTATTTGTTACTTTATACAACAAACTATATAAATCTTGTAGTCTAGAGATAGAAATTAATAGTAATTGAATTTACATGTTAAGATACGAATTATCAAGACAATGTTTGGCATGTGATACTAATTCGCAGTCCATGATATTGATCCTTTAATTCAGTAACCTAGTGCAGTAACAAGTTCGTTTGCTTTGCCATCATATAAAAACTGTATCGTTCTGTATTCCTCTGAAAATGCCTTAAAGTGAAAGGCGAAGAGCGTCTCGAACAAATAAAACAAATTACAGCAAGAAAAAGACGGTTATTATTTACAAAACGAGTCTTAATACAGTCAAGTTCGTATGGCCGCAATATCCGCATGTGCCCGTGTGTCCTGTCACCAACTTCGCAGTTTTTGGCTACCTTTGGCATAACACCAACGATTTGTTGTTCCTGATGCACTACAACCAATTATCTATTGTTTTTGTCGTAGATGCTGTTGCATCCTTTTTATACCAATGAGTTGGTTATAAAAATAGAGATAAATGAAACAATTACGCGTTAAGTCATGGTTGTAATGCACACTATTACCGAACCGATAAAGCCACGTGCAGTAACGGAAACCTGTTACCTCGGAGAGCATATTCCTCACGAAATAACTTGAGCATCCATGAGGGTAAACTCATGAAGCAACGGAACCGAATTGGACGAAAGCGGACGAGGAAATGGCCTTGGTATTATGAAAATAATCTCACTATTCCGAGTACACTTACATAAGTCACCTTACGTTGTACAACTGCTCCCCCCCCCCTCCCCCCACCCTTCGTTTTGCGGGAAGCAAATCGTTGGTAAGACTCTGTGTGGTGTCAGATCTCTAAAATTTTGCTTTTATAGTCGTTCCACGAGATAAAGCGAATCAATACATTTGTTGACTCTACTAGGAATGTATGCCCTGGGAACTTTAACAGTAAACCACGCTGCGATGCACAAATCTTGTGTTGCAGAGATCCCACACTGACGAGGGTTGTGTGAACTACTTCCTTACTGAATGGACTACACTTCTGAAGAGGATTCTTCCAGTTTGTCTGGCGTCTGCCATTTTTATGTAGTCGTTCGACTTTTAAGTCGGTCCCCACGCGTAGCGCTATTTATTTTATGCTTATGACTTCTTCCAGTGATTATTTGAAGTCGTATGATCTGCCTTGTTATACGCAAATCTTCGGGTTTATTTGTATTGAAGGTCAGTTGTTAATCCTGCACCAAGAATCGACTGGAAAACTACGGTAAACGGTAAATTGGGTGGTCAAAGTGACAATGCCTAGTGGTTCTTCCGGAAAGTTCTGGTTTCGTAGATGGAAGTCGCTATTAGCTGGTACTCGGACTATACTGCCAGTTCAACTGGGACCACGTAATGGTCAAGAGTTTTCAGTGGGGAAAAGAAGACTTATTTTTCCCGGAATAAAAAATCAGTGAGATGGGATCAAGGGCGACAAAGTAGAGTGCTAATGGATTGTGCAGTAGACGTGTTCTTCGCATGGCGCGCGAGGCAGTAAGAAAGGCGCGTCGCTGATGGCGGGCGCTTCTTTGGGAGATTCGCGAGGGCTTAGCCGGGCGCGAGGTGAATATTTGATGGCCGCCGCGGGACGCACCCCGCCCCGCCTATACTGGCGTGAAAGCGGCGGTGATTCAGCGCGATAACGGTGTGCAAACAAGATACAACGGCCCTGTCACCCTGCCGCCGCTTATCTCAGCCGCCGCTCCCAGCACACGAGAAGCACTTCCGTCTGCGCACCTAAAACTACAAGCAAACTTCTTCAATATAGAGGCCAGCCGAGTTACCTGTATAAGCTGCTAATAGGAAGTTGGCTCGTATTGTTGCATATTTGATGATAGCATATTTTAAGCCTTCTCTGAAATAACCGATCGTAGTGGTGCGTTGGTTGAGGTATTGAAGTCTCGAGCACTTCTCAGTGCATCATTTAATTTTTACGCTGCCGCAATCGTGATACCAGTTATGTCGGGGCGGTCGCTTCATTAATGCTAAGGCTAATTTCTACCCGCAGTTTTGTTAAATAGTACGCCTCAGTGTCTAAGTGTTAGTCTACGAATCGCTGATTGGTTCAAAGACATTCGTCACGTAAAACATTTTTGCACGTTAATATGTTGTTAAACATGACTACGTGCACCGTGTGGCATGGAGTCCACGTCGCAGCAGCAGTAGTAGTCATCCAGTGACACCGCACAAGGATATTGGACATTTGTTGTTATTACGATTTAAGGACAACAAAGATAACGTAATTCTTATATCCAAGCATTTACATGTTTGACAAGGATGGGACACGTAGTCGGACCGTGGCGTTACAGTAGGAAGCATCCCGGCATTTGTCTGAAGCAGTTTAAGGAAACAACGGGAAACGTAGATGAGGAGAGCCGAATGAAGACTGTAGGCTCCACACTACCGAGTACAAGGCAAGTCTGTTGAAAACAAGGATACCGTATTCGGTTTGTCCCTGTACCATACCGTTACGCAGGTAAGTTATTCGATAAAAAAAAGCCTAGTGTTACGGTTTCATCAGTTGCTCACTCCCAGTTAATGCGCACATTATTAGCTGACGCCACGATCTTAGCTACCATGTTTGGTTTCCGTTTTGTGTGCCGCGACTTCCCCTGTAGATTGCAAGCCTGACATAACTGCCTGTGTAAGTCGGAGGCCGACGACCTTGTCCTATTTGTAACAGCGATTCCTGGAAGATCACCGGCCGGCCTTTGTGGCCGAGCGGTTCTAGGCGCTACAGTCTGGAACCGAGCGTCCGCTACGGTCGCAGGTTCGAATCCTGCCTCGGGCATGGATGTGTGTGATGTCCTTAGGTTAGTTAGGTTTAAGTAGTTCTAAGTTCTAGGGGACTTATGACCTCAGAAGTTGAGTCCCATAGTGCTCAGAGCCATTTGAACCATTTTTTTGGAAGATCACCTAAGTTAAGCGCTATTGGGCTGGGCTGACACTTGGATAAGTGACCGTCCTGGTTTGTTGAGCACTGTTGGCACGCTGGTTGCATTTAGCCCTTAGGAGGCCAACTGAGGAGCTTCTTGACTCAGGAATAGTGGCTTCGGTCACGAAAACTGGCAAAGGCCGGGAGAGCAGTATGCTGACCACATCTCCACTCCATATCCGCATTCAGTGACGTCTGTCGGCTAAGGATGACAATGCGGTCAGTCGGTACCGTTAGGCCTCCGAAGGGCTATTCGGAAGAAGAGTAAGTCAGTGGAAGGCAACAGCATATCACTTCCGATATGAACATTCCTAGTAAATCAGTGTTCTGTTCAACCCAACCTTCGGTTTGGTGACTCTGCGTATGACTATCATCTATACATTGCTTAGCTTCTCCTCCCCTCTCGTAAGATCCGTTACGTGGGCAATGTTCCACACCTACCAAATATTTTACGATTGGCAAGTTGAAATGTAACAAGCTGGTGTAATAGTAACTTCTTATTTACCACAAGTTTTGTTCACAGGTAAAATGTAACATGCGCCGACATTACGTTAACATACCACATTCAAGAGAAAAGGAGCATACTGCATTTCCGTTAAACTTGGAACGAGTACAAAGCTAAGATGAACCACGCAGAAAGCTTAACTGCGAGAGAGCGATTTGGCACTGTGGTTAAGATACTGGAATCATAGTTTTGCGGAAAGTGGTTTCACACTATCTGGTTTAAGTTTCCTGCGGTTTCTTTAAGTCACTAGTCAAGTGAAGAGGCGAAAACCGATTTGCCTCAATATTGTTGTCCATTCATTTGCAGTAGCCGCGAAAGTCGGAAGACTGGCTGGACCCACTCTTGTGTGCAAGTATCTTCGTCTCTGCATAACTACTGCAGCCTACATCCACTTTAATTTGCTTACTGTATTCATTCCTTGGTCTCCCTCTACGATTTTTGCGCCCCTGCAGTGTCCTTCATTACCAAAGTGACGGTAGCTAAATATTTCTAGATGTCGAATATTCGCATATCTCCTGTTTTTAAAATTGTGCGATACATTTCTTTGATCCACTATTCGATTCAGTGCCTCCTTATTTCTTATTCAGTTTACCAATTTAATTTTCAACATTCTTTTGTAGAACCACGTTTCAAAAGCTTTTTCTCTCATTTTATCTAAACTGTTTATCGTCCACATTTCACTTCCGTAAAAAGCTATATTCCCTACGAATACCTTCAGAAAAGACTTCGCGACACTTAGACGTAGTTGGCCGCTGTGGCCGAGCGGTTCTAGGCGTTTCAGTCCGGAACCTCGCTGCAGCTACGGTCGCTGGTTCGAATCCTCCCTCGGGCATGGATGTGTGTGATGTACTTTGGTTAGTTAAGTTTAAGTTGTTCCAAGTCCAACGGACTGATGACCTCAGCTGTTAAGTCCCATAGTGCTTAGAGCCAATTGAACAATTTTGAACTTAAGACGCAAATAAATGTCTCTTTCGAAAAGGTTTCTCTTACTGTAGTCAGTGAGCATTTTATATCCCTCTAATTTGGCCTTATTTTACTGCCCAAATAGGAAACTCGTTTACCACTTTTAGTGTCTAATTTCATAATTAATAATGGCCCTTGTTTTTCTTTTATATAACGCATAACGTGTCTTAGAGACATTGTCCATTACTTGAAACTGCTCATTTAAGTCCTGACATCTCTGACAGAATTATGAAGTCATCGCCAAACTTCAAACTTATTACTTTTCTACCTGAACTTTAATTCCCTTTTAAAATGTATGCTTGGGTTCCTTTACTGATTGCTCAGTGTACAGATTGACTAATAACGGAGATAAGCTGCAACTACTGCTTCCTTTTCATGTTGTTGAACAGATACAACAGCAGTTTGGTTTTTTTTTTTTTTTTTTTTTTTTTTTTTTTTTTTTTTTTTTTTTTTTACAAGTTGTCCTTTCAACTTGCTATTTTCCTCAGTATGTTTCGCGCTTGCTTCAGTTTTTCTCATTTGTCCAATAGTAGAACATTACTTAGGTGCCGGCCGGTGTGGCCGTGCGGTCTAGGCGCTTCAGTCTGGAACCGCGAGACCGCTCCGGTCGCAGGTTCGAATCCTGCCTGGGGCATGGATGTGTGTGATGTCCTTAGGTTAGTTAGGTTTAAGTAGTTCTAAGTTCTAGGGGACTGATGACCACAGATGTTAAGTCCCATAGTGGTCAGAGCCATTTGAACCAGCCATTACTTAGGTCTCGGGTCTCACCAAGTTTCTTGTCTATTGACGCCGTGCAATTCGAGTTAATAAGCTTCTAGCTGCAAGCCGACGGTAGCAGCGGTAAATGAACGTAGTTGTTAGTTTGGTTCTACTAAGTTAAACGATAGTCGTAGTCCTTCTTCTCGTGGAGCACTTCCCGGTTAGCACTACGAGAGCTGTATTTATGAGTTGCTCTCGAGGCATCCGCCAGCCGGCAGTTGCCGTAACGATGCACGGCTGAAGATTCAGTACATCGCGCACGCCTCGGAAATTGCGCTGCCGCGGCGCGGAAACGTTGCAGTCGTGGGAGCCGCGGAGACGACACAAACTTGGCTGCGATCGGTGAGGAGGGAAGCCGTTGCGAGCGCGTCTGCGCGGAGCCGGAAGTAATGACTGCGAAGCCCGAGTTCGTTAATCAGTATCGAGCGCGCCATCTGCCGATCTCGACAGGCAGGCAGGCAGGCAGGCAGTCGCCGTGCCCTATTCTATCCTGACGAGAATTGTGCTTTACCGGCCCCTTGCAGGCATTTCCAGCTGCAGTAACGGACCACAGTCGTCTGACGTACACCACATTCTTAAAGAGTACAGTCGCGACACTCAGTTCTGTCAAAGACAGTTAAACAAAGGCTAGTACTCCTAGTGGCAAAAAAGTCAATCGTCACTTAACCTCACATGTGGCATAAGGTTGATTGATTTTCTTCTTCTACGTCATTTACAGAAACTTCTTGAATTTTTGAGTCCTAAGTGGTATTAAAAATAAAGAGAACCTGATAATCGTAAAATAAAAGCAAACAGGACCAAATCTCTTATATGAAATGGCATAAGCCACTGTGTCTCAAGGCCGGCCGGGGTGGCCGAGCGGTTCTAGGCGCTACAGTCAGGAACCGATAGTCACTCGACTGAAAGCAAGGAGTAATAAATACAGTATTTCAGCCATAAGAAGCATATGTTTCTGTTGCTGACTATTCATACGATTGACTTCAAGCAATTTTGCACGATGTCTCAAGATTGGCCATATTCACACTTAAACCGGTTTGCCAAATGTGGTATGTTAAATAGTGTAGTCACTGCATTTCATGCCAGTTTCCAAGAATATGCGTTTACAGATACACGTCATCTTTCTGCATTTCATCTTGTCTTTTGGTGTTCACAGTCTGTTTACTGTTCTTAAACTAGGAAAACTCAGCTCGCTCCGTTCGCCCTGAAATCCAAAGCGCCATAGACAAAGATGCTTAAGTTCACGCCGTGTTCCTGGACTTCCACAAATCACTGTAGAGCTACACTGTAGTTTGGTGAACAAAAAATAAATAAATAAATAAATAAAATAGCTTACTGAGTACCGGAGCACATTTGTCATTGGATTCAGGACAAAATCGAGAGACTGAAAGGTAATTTCGTGGGTACCCCTGAAGTAATGTTATAGGACCGTTATTACCGTGTAGTTACAATTTGAAGTGCAGCTACTCACTGGGACATAGTGTGGGCTGTAATTAGCGTACGCCAGCGAATCTTGGTGGATATAAAAATGCTTTAATGCGGAACCCATGCTTTGGCGAAAAAATAGTTCCAATTTTGGCCACTAGGTGCAAATCTGGCGCTGTACAGCATCTCGTCAACGTCTCCAGTGCATATTGTACAAATGTGAAATGAACTCCCATGCTACTTGACAGAGCGTAGAGGAACGATGCGGGAGACCCGCACCTCCGTACTAGACAAGGTCCTAATGGAGGTGGTTCGCCGTTGCCTTCTTTCAACCGTAATGGATATTGACGACGACGACGACGACGACGACGACGACGACGACGACGAGACATGATAGGTGATAGATGATAAAGGAGATATGATAAAGGAGATATGATAAGGGAGATATGATAAGGGAGATATGATAAGGGAGATATGATAAGGGAGATATGATAAGGGAGATATGATAAGGGAGATATGATAAGGGAGATATGATAAGGGAGATATGATAAGGGAGATATGATAAGGGAGATATGATAAGGGAGATATGATAAGGGAGATATGATAAGGGAGATATGATAAGGGAGATATGATAAGGGAGATATGATAAGGGAGATGCGATAAGGGAGATGCGATAAGGGAGATGCGATAAGGGAGATGCGATAAGGGAGATGCGATAAGGGAGATGCGATAAGGGAGATGCGATAAGGGAGATGCGATAAGGGAGATGCGAAAACGGAGATGCGAAAACGGAGATGCGAAAACGGAGATGCGAAAACGGAGATGCGAAAACGGAGATGCGAAAACGGAGATGCGAAAACGGAGATGCGAAAACGGAGATGCGAAAACGGAGATGCGAAAACGGAGATGCGAAAACGGAGATGCGAAAACGGAGATGCGAAAACGGAGATGCGAAAACGGAGATGCGAAAACGGAGATGCGAAAACGGAGATGCGAAAACGGAGATGCGAAAACGGAGATGCGAAAACGGAGATGCGAAAACGGAGATGCGAAAACGGAGATGCGAAAACGGAGATGCGAAAACGGAGATGCGAAAACGGAGATGCGAAAACGGAGATGCGAAAACGGAGATGCGAAAACGGAGATGCGAAAACGGAGATGCGAAAACGGAGATGCGAAAACGGAGATGCGAAAACGGAGATGCGAAAACGGAGATGCGAAAACGGAGATGCGAAAACGGAGATGCGAAAACGGAGATGCGAAAACGGAGATGCGAAAACGGAGATGCGAAAACGGAGATGCGAAAACGGAGATGCGAAAACGGAGATGCGAAAACGGAGATGCGAAAACGGAGATGCGAAAACGGAGATGCGAAAACGGAGATGCGATAACGGAGATGCGATAACGGAGATGCGATAACGGAGATGCGATAACGGAGATGCGATAACGGAGATGCGATAACGGAGATGCGATAACGGAGATGCGATAACGGAGATGCGATACGATGACGCTACAACAACGCCCAGTTATCTCGGGGTAGTTGAAAATCCTTGTCTCCGCCGGGAATAGAACGCGGAACCTCGTGCTCAGGAAGCGAGAACGCTACCGCGAGACGACGAGCGCGGACTACAAATTATGTCACTACGGTTAATAATAAATTCAACATGATGCTGTTGTCACTTGTTTGACGTTATATCCCATGTCCAGTTCCCAAACCGATTTGCACGTGGTGGTTAAAATTGGAACTTTTTCCCCCCCAGCGTAAATCGATTCCGCATTAACACATTAGACTATCTACCAAGTTTCGCTGGCATGCGGTAGTTACAGCCCACATTTAACATCTGTGAGTAGTTACACTTGCTACGCCATACTGTTGCAGAGGAATGCAGTAGACCTGCAGAGGACAGACCTTTGATTCAGGGTCTGGCAGTTGGCTGTGAACGTCGTAACGTATTGCCCATAAATAGTGATAAGATCGATTACTATTTGATTACACTGTTAGCGACAAATCACTAGAAATGGCAACAAGAACAAAATGCCTCTGAATAACCGCCAGTATCGACATAAAGTGGAATGACCAGATAAAGCAAAATTTAGAAAAAGCAGTTCCCAGGTTCCTTGCAAGGACGTCATGAAAATCTAATTCATGCACTAGAAAATGAGACCGGTTCTAGGGTAGTGCTCTGCAGCTTGGGATCAGGTTGGATTGATAGAAGAGATTGAGAAGATGGCACGTTTCGTCACGAGATCGTTTAGTCGGCCGAGTGTAACAGGGATGCTCAGTAAACTCCAGCCGCAAGCGGCACAGTAGTCTAGCAACGTATTGTCTCCTTTCACATACGTATCACGAAATGATTACGACAAGATAATCTGAGAAATTAGAGACCATGAGGAGGATTAACGACAGTGAAAAACGGTGGAGTGCGGAGCTGTGGAGGATGATAGTGACAAAGAAATACACCCGCCGCACATCGAAACTGTGCTTCCGGAGTATAGACGTAGATGTCGATCATGGGACGTAGTCTACTTTTCGGTCATGGCACTTCATCGATCCCGTTTCTGAAGGTAGATTCTGGAATATACCCGTGTAGGGTATGATTCGTAACTTGACTAGAAACGTGTCCACGGAGAGGATTTCTTCTGGTGTGGAAATAGGTGGAAGTCGGAGGATCACAAATCCGGGGAACTTAAAGTGAAGCGCATGACCATGTCACCTCGAACATTTTAAGTGACCTACACTTGCATAAGGGGGGACTTCCAACCACGGTACAATTATAGTTTTTCACGTTAACAAATCATTGGCAAAGGTGAAAGACCCGACATAAAATTCCTATGAGCAACTGTGGATCGATTCCTTGGGCTTTGTGTAACCACGTTGTTAGCTACTAAGCGACCGTGCCACATGGATATAAAAGTTCAACCACTTAGACTCGTAGTTTTTTATCCTCGAAACACGTGCGTTGGCCGGTCATCCTGACGAAAGATAAAGTTTACCCATATTGCAGTCTTGGCCACTTTAAACTTACCTTTCACCTAGTTAGTCGGTCAACTTGAGCAATATTTTCCAGTTGCAGTAGTGTTTTACCCTTTGCAAGGTAATCAATAAAGAGAATTCATATTGCATCTCAGAAATAACCTGTCCAGTAGTATAAACAGATTTTGCTTTTCTGACCCACGACCATACGTTTTCACCCACTGCTTTGATTGTTTCATTTCTGTAGCATTAAATCATCATATTCTGGATTCTAATATTCCATCTGAATGCGGTAGCATCTAAGTGAATTTTTTTCCATCACTTTTCCAACACTACAACGAACACCAGTGGCAGATAGAGTACATAAATCAAAAAGATACATTTTCATATCAGTGGGTACATGACCGTACGTATGTGGTTATAGAGTCTGTTGCACGCTTCAAATTAATGGGAGATGAGAGTTACGCATTCGAAAATGAATAGGAGCTTGCGTTTGGTAGTGGCGTATATAGAAAAGCATTACTAATATTCTAAATAGTGATTACAATATTCGAAATAGTGATTAAAACATTTTCTTGTGGTTATCATTGGCACCGATGCTACATTTATAACATCTTTTAACACGTATTGCTGTATCATTTATCTCTGTGGATTTCTGTTATCTCTCTCATAGTCAGTTGGTTTCCGAACGAAGACCTGTGAGGAATTTCGTGAATACATAAAACGTTTTACCAATTTTAATGACAAGTTCAGTGAGATCGTTGTATACGGGAGTTATCTTCCGTTAGTCTCTAAAGGAAAAGTTAAGAATTCACAGAAGTAAATACATTTTGGTGATCGAATACCAGAAAATTAGGTTAAATAACTGATACGAAAAACCTTGCATTTTTCTGATGTTTCTAATCTTCCATCCACTTCGGAGTTAATTTTTCCTGTCCGCAGCTCGTGGTCTCGCGGTCGCGTTCTCGCTTCCCTAGCACGGGGTCCCGGGTTCGATTCCCGGCGGGGTCAGGCATTTTCACCTACCTCGAGATGACTGTGTGTTTGTGCTGTCCTCATCATTTCATCATCATCCCTGAAAGTGGCGAGATTGGGCTGCGCGAAGCTTGGGAATTTTTACGGGCGCTGATAACCGCGCAGTTGCGCGCCCCACAAACCAATCATTATCATTTTTCCAGGTTATCTGAACCTACTAACCTGCCGAATGGACTCCCTATAAGTTACCCATGTCACTATATTCTGCTTTAAGTCACATATAAGTTAATGCATTTATGGTGGCAAACATCTTCGAAACCTTGCATATGCCGGGACACATACGGCCAAGAAAGATTTGGCAGAATCGTACCGCTGCGAGCGGCATGTGTGTGCCAGAACACGCATGCTGGGAGGCCACACAACTATTTAATTAGAATTTCCGAGGGATGTGAACGTGGAGCTTTTGACGGGCTTCTATTGACCCAGCAGGTCGTTAACACCGAAATAGGCGGCCCCCACACGTCAGCCTCCTAAATTTTGCAGCAGTCGCCCGGCGTAGCCCAAAGTTTATGGAACGAATACACAGCTATTCACGACCACCACCACCACTGTCTATTCACATTCTATTCAATTGTTTTAATATCCTATTAAAGTTCCTTTTGTTTGAAAATGAAACTACTGCAACTGAATGTAAAAGTTAAAGTTTGGTTAGCATTGTCAGCTGGAGTCTTTAATGAAATGCAGTGTAAAGGCAACAAAGATGGCTAACTGTTGTGTTGTTAATATGTGCAGTCATATTTTGCCGGTAAGCAAATTAATACAGTGTGTAATATTCTTCTCTTTTTGTTTCAGGTAAATTTCATCACGAAGATGGCCAAGACGTAAGAAGTAAGAAGTGGTATTTTAATTTATTTAAGTTTCATTGCGCCATGTTTAGTTTCGCGGCTTTAAAAGTGCGGCACATTGACCTGACATACAGATACACTTCGGGAATCCTGGTACTCTCTGTAGCAATTACGTCATTTTTGTTATGCATTTTAGTATGTTATGCATTTTAGTACCACACAAAATATCTATCGATGACGTCTATTGATAGCCGTTAATCTCTAACCTCCATCCATTCCTTTTGTAAATGGCATTCAATGAACAAGGCATTCAACGAACACTAACTGGATAAGTTTTCCTGGAGGAAAGTTGTCACAGGAGAGTGCGGTGAAGAGGCTAGTTTATGTAAACAAATCCCACGAAATACGCAGGACCGCGACACGGACTGGTCACGCAGGCACGGCTGACGAACCACGTTCATCCCATCACCATAACCTATTTTCCAAACTCTACCTCTCATCTTCCTGCAGCATTTGCTTCGCGCTGACTCAAATGGGAGGCGTGATTCGGGGCACTATGTTAATATATGATGTAGACTAATATATTTTAATTTGTCCAAAATTTCATTTTAAGGTATTACCGTTGTTCCTCTGCACCTTGTCTGTAATTTTATAGCTCCCAAAGCCCATTTCATGGCTCGGCAGTACGTGGAGCTTCCATAGTCCACTGGCATTTATTCACTGACGATTGGGCCAATGAATTAAAATGGAATGCGTGCGTATCTCTCATCTTACGGTGACCAATTGAATTTTTGTCGCCTGCCCTATGCGACTTGCCACGCACTGAATTGATCGGACATAATTCACTTTCCCTGTGGCACCATAGGTTAATGATGGCATATGGTGCCAAAATTAATTTCACTAATTTCTTAACCGTATGCTCACTGGAAGTTCCTATGAAGTCATAGAAGAAATTCGTGAAAGTTGAATATTTTTTCTTTTTTTACACAAGCAAAATAATTACATATTTTATTTTTAACAGAATAGCGAGAGTAGAATAATTATCTTAAAGCATCATTCACCATTGCTGAATTTAAAAAAAAACTATCAAACAGATTAAACTGAAAATCAGCTGGCTTCGATGATACTCGAACGGAGCAAATAAAGCACTTTGGTCTAACAGCAAAGAAATGGATCTCCCAATTCTTCAACAACTGTATGAGCAGTAGATCCAAATTCCAAATACACGGCGGAAGACCCGAGTAGTTCCCATGCTAAAACCTGGCAAGAAAGGGGAGAACCCGGAGAACTCCAGGCCTGTTAACACTACAATGTCACGTCCTCTAACTGCCAACCTCTTGATCTGAAAGTAACACTTAACAACCCCTCTCTCTTCCTGCATTCAACAGTGGAATTCCCGTTGCATTCTTAAAGTTACCACCCTTGGTATTAATTTCACCGAACATTGCTTTGACTTTCCTATATGCTGAATCAGTCCTTCCAGCAATCATTTCTTTTTCGATTTCTTCAAATTTTTCATGCAGCCATTTTGTCTTAGATTCCCTGCATTTGCTATTTATATCATTTCTCGGCGGATTCTATTTCTGTATTCTTGAATTTCCCTGAACAGTTTTGTACTTCCTTCTTTCATCGATTAACTGAAATATTTTTCTGTTATCCACGGTATCTTCGCAGTTACTTTATTTGTACCTATGTTTTCCTTCTAAACTGCTGTTGTCGCCGTTTTTAGGGATGTCCATTCTTCTTCAACTCTACTGCCCAATAAGCTATTCCTTATTGCTGTATCTGTAGCCTTAGAGAACTTCACATTACTTCTTAGTACTTCCGTATTACACTTCTTTGCGTGCTGATTCTTTCCGACTAATCTCTTAAACTTCAGTCTACTACTCATCACTACCGAAGTGCGATCTGAGTCTATATCTGCTCCTGGGTACGCCTTATAATCCAATATCTGATTTCGGAATCTCTGCCTGACCATGATGTAATGTAACTGAAATCTTCCCGTACCACCCTGCTTTTCCAAGTACACCACCTCGTCCTGTGATTCTTGAACTAAGTATTCACTATTTCTAGCTGAAATTTGTAACAAAACTCAATCTCATCTCTTTCATTCATTGTGCCAAGCCCATATTCTCCTGTAACCGTATCCTCTACTTCTTCCCCTCCAACTGCATTTCAGTCCCCCATGACTATGAGATTCTTATCTCCCTTTACCTACTGTATTGCCATTTCAATATCCTCGTAAACTTTCTCACGCTCTTCATCTTCAGCTTGTGACGTCGGCCCTGAACTATCGTTGTCGGTTGTGGTTTACTGGCGATTCTGATGAGAATTCAATGACCTGTTCATAGTAATACACTCTGCCCTACGTTCCTATTCGTAACGGATAGGTTATATAATTTTCTCCTGCTGTTGATCTTACGCTTTACTCATCTGACCGCAAATCCTTGTCTCCTTTCCACTTCACTTCACTGATCCCTAGTATATCTAGATTGAGCCTTTAGATTTCTATTTTCAGATTTTCTAGCTTCCCTATCACGCTCAAGCTTACGACATTCCACGCCCCGATTGTTGGAACGTTATTCTTTGATTGGTTATTCAATCTTTTTCTCATGGTCCCTGACTTAAGACAGTGGTGGATATTGTAGGAAGTTTGGCTTTTTGTGGAGCATTAACACTAAAAGTGTACCAACAAATTCGTCGCAAAAGAACTCGTTGTCACAATTTTTATGCTTATAGGTTGATCGCAGGTTGAAGTAAGAAAATGACTATCTGCTAGAGAGGACGCAGAAAGGTATCTTGGAGAGTCATCGAGGGGTGTAGAATTGACTTGTGATGTGCCCCAGAGGAGGATTTTGGGACACTTCTGTTCATGTTGTATATTGATGACTTAGTAACTTCAGACTTTTCGCAGATGTGGCACTTTATCTGTAATGCACGGTCTGAAAGAAGTTGCACAAATATTCAGAAACACCTTGATAAGTTTTCAAAGTGGTGCAAATATTAGTAATTTCCCATAAACGTTCATTAATGTTAAATTGTGCACTTCATAAAACGAAGGACCCACGATATCCCATGGCTATGACACCAGAGTCGGTCTACTCATTCAAATACCTGGGTGTAACGATTCGTTAGGCATATGAAAAGGAACGATCACATAGTCTCAGTAGTAGATAGAGCAGGTGGCAGGTTGTCATTCATTGGGAGAACGCTATGGACGTGCTGTCAGTCTAAAGGAGACTGCATGGAAAACACTCGTGCGACCCGTCCTAGTAAACTGTTGAAGTATGTGGGACGAGGACTAATAAGGGATACTGAACGTATACAGAGAAGCGGCAGTACGGATGCTCACATGTTTGTACGACCCGTGATAGAGGATTGTGAAGATTCTGAAAGAACTGAACGGGTACACGCTTGGAGATAGACGCAAAATAGCTCGTGAAGGCATACTTAATGGAGTTTCTAGAACCAAATTAAATTGATGAATCTGGAAATACGTAACAACGCCACACGTGTAGCTCGCATGCATATCACGAAGACAAGGTCGGAGCAATTATAGCGCGCACATAGACTTTCAAGCAATCATTCTTCCCGCGCTCCATACAGCAAAGGAACGGGAAAAAGCCTCCGTTACTGGTACATTGGACGCAACCTCTGCCATGCACTTCAGTGCACAATTTGGATGTAAATACAGAATTACTTCTAACAATAGTTTTTATTTTATTTTTGTCTAGTAGCTAAGAATTTCCTTTTGAAAATTGGTCCATCATATTCCATACAATATGCTGATTAGAGGTTGTTTCATGCCTGTTGCTTTCTGTATCGCTCTGTTCTCGGCTCAAAAAAGACTAAATAAAATGTATGTTTGAAGCAGTGAGTAATTGTGATATAACAAGTTATACCAAAATGGAGCATTTCAAAAAGGATTAGTTACTGGAAATGTGGAATGCACAAATAAACATGTCTCGTATGGCCCAATGATAGTATGACCGAAGTAGACTGTCAGAATCGTTCACTCGTGTTAACGTGCCACGGCAATGCCTCTGCGACGTGCATGGCCTCGTCGCTGGCGGCGCAGCGTACCTGTGTATCGCAGTTTGAAGGCGATTGATATTGACTTGGCTGGGCAGTTTAATAAGCAGCAATTGATTGGAGGTCCAAATGTTTTTCGTGGACTCCATCTGAACTTCACCTGTGATGTACAAGCAGTGTTTGGAGGTAGTACCTGGTTGACACTTGCTGTTGTGTGGGGCAATCATGCAGATTATGGTGGCCTTGAAGCATTTCCAGATGCTAACATTTTGGCTTGGAAGACATGGAGTATAGCTGAGACTACAGGACTCTTGGCTAAACAGCCTTAGGGTACTCTTGTTCCAAGCATGCCATTTGTTTGGACTACGAGAAGGAAGAAGAAATTAAATGCAGATTTTACCTCTTTTTTATGGGCCAAAGTCGGCAATGGCAATTGTAAAATAAAGATCAACGGTGATTGTATGATTTATTATAGACAATAAAGTGTGTTCTGTCCTTTCCTTATCTCTTTTCCTTATCTCCCTTTTTTTATTTAAAAATGTATTCACTTTTTGTTTTGGTGGCCGTGCCGCTCTTGGTTGCACGCTAGGCGGGTGACCTTGAACGGGACTTAGCCGCTGGACGATGTGATCAAAAGTATCCGGACACCTGGCTGAAATGGCTTAAAAGTTTGTGGCGTCCTGCATGGGTGATGCTGGAATTCATTATAGTGTTGGCCCACCCTTAGCCTTATGACAGCTTCCACTCTAGCGGGCATACGTTCAAACAGTCGTGAAGAACACGAGCACACCGTAACACCACCGCCTCCGAATTTCACTGTTGCCACTACACAAGCTGGCAGATGACTTTCAACGGGCATTCGCTATACCCGCACCCTGCCATCGGATCACCACATTGCGTACCGTGATTCGTCACTCCACACGAAGTTTTTCGTTGTTTTTCCAATGTTGACGCTCCTTACACCAAGCGAGGCGTCGTTTGGCATCTATTGGCGTTATGTGTGGCTTATGAGCAGCCGCTCGACCATGAAATTCAAGTTTTCTCACATACCGCCTCACTGTCATAGTACTTTCAGTGGATCCTGATGAATTTGGAATTCCTGTGTGATGATCTGGATAGATGTCTGCCTACGACCCTCTTCAGCTGTCGGCGGTTTCTATCAGTCAGCAGACGAAATCGGCCTGTACGCTTTTGTGTTGTACGTGTCCCTTCACGTTTCCACTTCACTATCACATCGGAAACAGTGGACCTGGGGATGTTCATGAGTGTTGAAATCTCGCGTACACACATATGACAGAAGTGACACCCAATCACCTGACCACGTTCGAAGCCCGTGAGTTCCGCGGAGCGCCCAATTCTGCTCTCTCAAGATGTCTAATGACTACTGAGGTCGCTGGTATGGAGTACCTGGCAGTAGGCAGCAGCACAATGCACCTAATATGAAAAACGTACGTTTTTAGGGGGGTGTCTGGATACTTTCGATCATATAGTGTGATTACATCTAAATGGTGCTTGATGTGGTTTGTTCAGCACCGCCTATATGCAACATTTACAACAACAAAAAAATTAAAAATTGGCCAGGTGCGAGTAGGACTCGCGCATTGAGGGTTCTGCACAAATTTAATTATCTACATATACAGTCCATTCACTCCGGGAATAGAGAATTGGATCATTTTTGCCTGTTGTTGACAATGGTGCTGGAAGATACCGGTCCCGTGGATTACCGGATTTTCGAGTGTGTTTAAATTTCAGTACTATAAATGCGACGTCCCGATGTGCAAGAGAACGGCGGCCACTGTTTTAAGAATTAGTAGTTCTCTATTGTGGATGGCTGGTTCGCGATGTTCAAAGTCAGACATCAGGCAAAGAGAGACTTCATTGCTAGTATGACGCATTTCGGACTTTATCCATCGTCAGATGTCCAGAAGCAATATCTGACGATGGATAAATTCTGAAACGCGTTATACGAACAATAAAGTCGTTCTTTGCCTGATGTCTGATTTTTAGCATTGCGACCCTATCAGCCTGAACGCGAAACTACTGCTTGTTGTAATCTGAAGCCGGCCGCGGTGGTCTAGCGGTTTTAGGCGCTCAATCCGGAACTGCGCGACTGCTACGGTCGCAGGTTCGAATCCTGCCTCGGGCATGGATGTGTGTGATGTCCTTAGGTTAGTTAGGTTTAAGTAGTTCTAAGTTCTAGGGGACTGATGACCTCAGATGTTGAGTCCCATAGTGCTCAGACGCATTTGAACCATTTGTAATCTGAAGTTCGATATCAGATAACAAATGACAAGATATTTTTTTCTTGTAATGTAATAAAAAAAACAATTTTCAGATTTTTTCCTTTACTTGGACTGTACAGCCTTGTTTCTTGCCTGACTTCATGGTTCAATATCAACGGGCAGCACCCTGTGGGGTTCGATGAGTGTTTTTGCGACTATTGAATTTAGTGATAGAAATGGCCGTATCTTTTGACTGTACTGACTGAAAGAAGCTTCAGTGTTTTGCACCGCCAATCGATAATACACTCCAGTGTGTGGCATTAATCTCAACTTAATGCGTCTATTCGCTCCTAAAACAAACAAAAAAAAGTTTTAACAGTCGGATGGACAGACTGACAACAAAGTGATACTACAGGGTGTTACAAAAAGGTGCGGCCAAACTTTCAGGAAACATTCCTCACACACAAATAAAGAAAAGATGTTATGTGCACATGTGTCCGGAAACGCTTAATTTCCATGTTAGAGCTCATTTTAGTTTCGTCAGTATGTACTGTACTTCCTCGATTCACCTCCAGTTGGCCCAATTGAAGGAAGGTAATGTTGATTTCGGTGCTTGTGTTGACATCTGTGAACGTTTGGGCAGGCATTGTTGGTGATGTCTTGATTGGGCCCCATGTTCTTCCACCTACGCTCAATGGAGCACGTTATCATGATTTCGTACGGGATACTCTACCTGTGCTGAACATAAGTACGACACAACATGTGGTTCATGCACGATGGAGCTCTTGCACATATCAGTCGAAGTGTTCGTACGCTTCTCAACAACAGACTCTGTGACCGATGGATTGGTAGAGGCGGACCAATTCCATGGCCTCCACGCTCTCCTGACCTCAACCCTCTTGACTTTCATTTATGGGGGGGATTTGAAAGCTCTTGTCTACGCAACCCCGGTACCAAATGTAGACACTCTTCGTGCTCGTATTGTGGACGGCTGTGATACAATACGCCATTCTCCAGGGCTGCATCAGGGATTCCATTCGACGGAGGGTGGATGCATGTATCCTCGGTAACGGAGGACATTTTGAACATTTTCTGTAACAAAGTGTTTGATGTCACGCTGGTACGTTCTGTTGCTGTGTGTTTCCATTCATGATTAATGTGATTTGAAAAGTAATAAAATGAGCTCTAACATGGAAAGTAAGCGTTTCCGGACACATGTCCACATAACATATTTTCTTTCTTTGTGTGTGAGGAATGTTTCCTGAAAGGTTGGCCGTACCTTTTTGTAACAGCCTGTATAAGGGTTCCATTTTTACCGATTGAGGTACGGAAACGTAAAAATACGGACAAGGGTGGTTTTAGGTTTTTTTTGTAATTATCGCACATCTGCAATTTCGTAAGCAGGCGACTGGACTTGGACGTATCTATTTTTGTGACTAGCGCTGCAGTAAAGTCTGTGGTTGGGAAAGTGGAAGTGGAAAAAAAAAAATCTGTACCGCATCTCCGGAGGCGCAGGACAGAACAGCGGTAGCTCCTATCCGAGACGGTATTAAGGTGGTTTGGGGGAACGCTCGATAGGCAAACGGAGGCCGCCGGTGTGCAACCGCAGACCTCGGTGTGCGCACAATGTAGACCGCGCTCCTTTGTCAGGCGGGCTGTCGCAGATTGGATTAGATTGCGGCGGGGCACAATTAACGCGATCCGTTGCTGTGTGTGCTCAGCCGGCGCCCGACAAAGACGTCACGGGATGTAACGTTTTCGGGGCGCGCGGTCTGGCCGCAAAGAAAATTAGGCCGCGCATTGTGGCGCCGCGGGCCCACCTGTTGTGTGCGTCCCCCACAATCCCCGGCCGGGCCTGGCTTCCACTCGAGTGGCGGCCGTCTTATCTTAGCCCCCTGCCGGCGCGCCTATTATGCCCTTAGAATCGACCCTCTGCGGCTGCCACGTCTTTACTTTGTATCGAAAGGGCCCCCTCGAGGAACAGCCTCCTTCCCCCTGCCCCCGCCCCTTTTTGTATATCGCCCAATTTCGTGGCCGTGGCTCCCGGAGTGGGGGCGTTGTGTAGAGAAGGAACACATGTCGCAGGTATTGTGGCGGCGGCAGCTGTGGGACCCGCATGCCGAGACAATAGGCGGCGCTTCCTGCAGCAATCTCTGCCCGCCGTCTAAACACGACGCGCCCTATCTCGCATGCGGGCCCAATTCTAACGGCAACTCTTTCCGCCCTCTCTCTTTCTTTCTTTTTATTTTAACCGTACTACGTCTCCTTTCCCCCTCGCGCGCATTTTCGGACGGTAACCAATTTTTCCATGTTTGTGTTTCGCTTTATATCTCGTCAGCGACAGCTTTCTATTGTTCCCGCAGACGCTAATCGGCGCTCCCCTCAGTTCCTCGTGAAGTCTTCCTTGATCTTCTTTCTCGTTTCTGTGGGCATTAGCCCCGAACAAAGCCCGTTTCTTACAAATCGTGATAATATTTTGAGAGAGGTTGTATTAACAACTGTGGGTTGGTTTATGAAATAACTTTCATGTTGCCAGTCACAAATTGTATGCATACTCTGTGGGTGATCTGTAGTATTATCTCTACTGGCTATATGGATAATACCATTGTATTCTGATCTGCGAATATGAACAACGATCACCTGTATAATGGAATGGTTCAAATGGCTCTGAGCACTGTGGGACTTAACAGCTGTGGTCATCAGTCCCCTAGAACTTAGAACTACTTAAACCTAACTAACCTAAGGACATCACACACATCCATGCCCGAGGCAAGATTCGAACCTGTGACCGTAGCAGTCGCGCGGTTCCGGACTGCGCGCCTAGAACCGCGAGACCACCGCGGCCGGCTATAATGGAATGGCGACAGTGAAAACATGTGCTGGACCGAGACTCGGATTTCCTGCTTGTCGTGAGCGGTCCCTTACCATTAAGCTACATTTCCGTACACAGGACTGATCTAACATGAAAGTCGCTTTCCTGGCGTCGGTGGATAAATACGATATTGCACGGCCTGTGTTGTTCCAAATTACGAGGCAGTGTTCCTTCGGGCATTTAGGCACTGCGATATTTGCGATATTGTACAGTTTATTTTATTTTGTTTTTTTTTGTGTGTGTTTATTTGCTATATGCTCCTTTACAATATTCGTAATGATACGCGCGCGTGTCTCTCTCTCTCTCTCTCTCTCCTTCTCTCTCTCTCTCTCTCTCTCTCTCTCTGTGTGTGTGTGTGTGTGTGTGTGTGTGTGTGTGTGTGTGTGTGTGTGTGTGTGTGTAGTGTTTGCCTTGGATGATTATATTATTATTCAAAATCTGAAACATGACTGCGAAACAGCAATTGTGAGAATCGGAAGAGGTTGAAACATGAGCCAACCAGTTGCAAATAAAAGGTTTATTAGCCCTTGATCTTGATTTTTCAAACTCTTCGGTATTATTATGAGAGAAGGGAGAGGACGGCACCCTATGCCAGCACACGGCCTAATTTCTCGCGAACACAGCGCGAAAGGGGCCGCCAAACTTAACTTCTCCATCTGACTGAGGGATCGCCATAAACAAGATCACATACCCTCAGTTGGCGAGGCACTGCGGAGAGGTTTGGTATTTAAACCAGGACACTGGCACAGTGTCTAGTGATAAGGAACTTCATGCCACCACCTCTCTTACCCTTACCGACCGAGGTGGCGCAGTGGTTAGACGCTGGACTCGCATTCGGGAGGACGACGGTTCAATTCCGCGTCCGGCCAACCTGATTTAGGTTTTCCGTGATTTCCCTAAATCACTCCAGGCAAATGCCGGGATGGTTCCTCTGAAAGGGCACGGCCGACTTCCATCCCCATCCTTCCTTAATCCGATGAGACCGATGACCACGCTGTCTGGTCTCCTTCCCCAAACAAACAACCAATCTCTTACCCTTGCCGGCCAAATACTGTCGTTGAAAATTTTTTCCACCACCATGATTCGAACCGGTTTCCCCCCGGTTCTACAGTTTGTTATTGTTCAAAAGTATGCCGTTTCCAACGTGTACTGTGAGTTATGTTTAATACTTGTGACCTTCTGGGTAAATTAACTGCAAGAAAAGTAAAAATTAGGTTTTCAAGACTCGACATTAGCTACACAGGGTGTCCCAAGAGGAACGTTCAGTATTAAGGGATACAACAAGAACTGTTATTCGAAGCAAAAAGTCCAAAATGCATTCCTTAAGAGCTATGAGCATTTGTTAATCTGCGGTGCTATGAAACACATCTCTTACGCTGAAAAAAAAACTGCTCACAGCTCTGAGGTATGTATTTTAGAGTCCATGTTTACTGGACTTCCTTGCTTTGAATGATGCTGCCGTGTTCCTGAATACTGACCATTTCTCCTGGAACAGAAAGCTCTATATAAACCTCCATAGTTAATTACAAAATCGCAAATGTTCGTATAGTAAAGCCAACAAAAAATGAAAAAATGAAGCATTTCACACATCGAAATATTAAGAATTTTGCATGAATACATGGGGGCTATACAGGAAGTGACCGCCGTTTCCATGTAGAACTGGAAGTGGTTGTGAACAGAAGACTTCTTACACGGCGAGACAGTGCGTTTATAGCCCAGTTTGAAGTAACTGTCGTGCAAAAAGGATTCTGTCTTCATCGCACACAATGTGTGCTATTCTGAGCACAGTTTGCTAGCGGTCGTAACAACGTGGAAACCACAAAAATGACAAACTGCACAACAGCGTTATTGCAGACAACAGTTAGCTTCACGAAAATCATTAACCCGTGCTTTTAAGGAAACAAAATGACGGTGGCGGAACTTCACCTGTACATGATGGGCTACAAAGAAGAAAATTGCTCAGTGCAAAAAGCTTTTTTCAAAACATACTTGAAAGCAAACTCGAACTAGAAGTGGGCTTTTACTTCAGCGCAAATCAAACAGCTACCGGGGTGGACAGCTCCCGCTAGCAAAACGCGAGTACACCAGTAATAGGTCAGTCTGCCTCCAGCGTATCGTCCCATCCGCTGCACAAAGTGCTGTGCCTGGCAGCTCTCAAATCGGTATCTATTCTGGACGCGGAAAATTCGGCCTGTTTTAACAAAAGACGTAACTCAGGTCGTAGTTAAAACTCAGAATAAGTTTTTGTCACGTTAGAAGTTACTGCAGAGATCTAAACCGTACGTGAATTATATTTTCCAAGAAATAATCTTTAAGAGGTTTTATATCGCCACGGAGTGGCCTTGTGTCTGTCTACAGACAGTGCTTGTCGCTACTACGTCCCAACTGTAGTTGGCATCTGACGGTAAAAATCTAATCACACATTGTAAGAATGCAGTGTCTTGCGGCGGTAACATTATATAAAATGCTCTTGGGCTTCCAGCAGCGTCAGGTTGTTAAAATGCCGCGAGTTTTCGATCAAGCACTCCTTGGCCATTGTCCATTGTCAAGTGGAATCACTGCCGAAGGGTTGCTGGTACGCCCTTACGTACTCCCACTGCTGGTTAGTGACCCAGCCATGACGAGGTTGACGCCGACGCATCGGGCGCGTCAATGTATGCCCAGTTATGGCGATGCTGCGAGCAAAATGGTTCAAATGGCTCTGAGCACTATGGGACTTAACATCTGAGGTCATCAGTTCCTTAGAACTACTTAAACCTAACTAAGCTAAGGGCATCACACACATCCATGCCCGAGGCAGGATTCGAACCTGCGACCGTAGCGGTCGCGCGGTTCCAGACTGAAGCGCCTAGAACCGCTCGGCCACATCGGCCGGCCGCTGCGAGCACCAGTGACGCCACATCCGCCATCTAGAATAGATACGGGCTTATCAGCAGCGCCGGCCGCGGTGGTCTCGCGGTTAAGGCGCTCAGTCCGGAACCGCGAGACTGCTGCGGTCGCAGGTTCGAATCCTGCCTCGGGCATGGATGTTTGTGATGTCCTTAGGTTAGGTTAGGTTTAAGTAGTTCTAAGTTCTGGGGGACTGATGACCACAGCAGTTAAGTCTCATAGTGCTCAGAGCCATTATCAGCAGCCCATCGGCAGTCATTACACGTGTCTATGGCCAAGAAGTGCATGCTCGAAAGCTCGTGGCATTTTAACCGCTTGACGTGGTTGGAAGCCCGAGAAGACATTGTTACTCGTTCACCTGCAACTGCTGGTTCAGGTTGAGCGTTGGGACTAAAAATCTGCCAAATTTGAAATCCGCCACCCGGTAACACGGTTTGAGGATGCAAAACATCCCAACGCTGCTAACGTTTATCCAGATATTTATGGTGTATACGGACCGAAAATGGTAAGTGAAGGTGTAATACGTCAGTCGTGTCGTGTGTGGCGTTCAAAAAATCTGCGGGTGAAATAATGTCCTACACGGTAGCAAGATAAACGAGAAGATAAATGAGTCGAAAGAACTCAAAAGAAATTATCTGACTTAGGCACTAACATAGACCCATTGTTTTCCTTATCGAAATGATGTGACATGCAGAAATTTACAGTCTGGCCGTGATCTGTGCCTGTTCACTGAAGTGGCAGTTTATTACCCCCAAAAACAGCTAAATTTTCTTCAAAGTTATCACATCTTGGAACACAATGAAGAAATGCTATAAATGGTTGTATTAAGAACATTGTGTTAATTGTTTGTATATATTAACAACTGAAATAAGTTTATCGTAGCAGTTAACTGTCTTTGGAATGCAAACATTTCAATGTGAAAATATTTTAAGCGATGGTCGTGTGTTCATTACTGTGGTCTTTACGTCATATAAATTTCTAGTGTAAGTATAAGTAAATATATCAAAGAAATCAGTAGACTTAAAATTAAAAGCATACACAGAAATTAATGACTCTCTCCGTATAGAATTACATTTTATTAGATACCTTCACGGTCACACTCAGCAAATAATTCTCCTCACACTCAGCTAAACCTACAGTGTCGTGTGACTGGAATGCATCTGATGATGCTGCCGAAAAGCGTCGTGCTGATAATTTTTTACCTCCTCAGCCCTTATTTCATTAAATGACAATACTGTTGCTAACATCAACCATTTTTCCAGAATGAGATTTTCACTCTGCAGCGGAGTGTGCGCTGATATGATTTGGAAGGTAGGAGACGAGATACTGGCAGAAGTAAAGCTGTGAGGACCGGGCGTGATTCGTGCTTCGGTAGCTCAGATGGTAGAGCACTTGCCCGCGAAAGGCAAAGGTCCCGAGTTCGAGTCTCGGTCGGGCACACAGTTTTAATCTGCCAGGAAGTTTCATCAACCATTTTCATAGAACATGAATAACTTTTAGTTTGGGAGTTATATTGACCGCTCTCGAGACACAGTTTAAGACTATACATCGTAGGAACGTGAAATGATTTGCTTACTGTGGTAGAGGAACTACATTTAGCTGGAGACGTAACTGCCTGTAGCAACCGACACTGTTACACAGATCGTGTACTCTCACTAATTTGTCATCGTGACCGCGCATCTCAGATAGTAGATAGAAGGATCGTAGGAAGTACACTTATCGGAGTAACTTGGTACCATTTTGTGAATATACTGGACACAAAATAAATTACACGTCACGTAAGACATGTAACATTTTATATCTGTAGTTACCGAGTGCTTGGAAAACTTAAAATGCGTATTCATTATGCTCTAGTAGAGTAAAATTTCAATTTTAATGCTGGTACAAAGTTACATTGTCGTTCAGTATAACATTTGACCAGCCATAAAAAAAATCTCTCTGTATGTGATGCTCCGGGTACATTATTCGTGCAAGAAGGAAATAGGAAGTTAATCAGAAGTAGACACAAACAGTGTTAACCCTTCAATGCTTGAATAAATTTTTACATAAATGAAAAAAAAATATATATATATTGAAGTTCACGGAACTTAGGAGATGGTTGCACGTGTCGCAAGCGTTGGTAGCCTCATTTAGAATCTGCACCTACCGTCACTGGCGCTCAAAATCGTTAAACTTACATTTATTAGTGACACATTGGTACGATACGAACTGGCGACATTCTGCAGGTTTACTTTTGAAGTATCAAGGTGTTTAAATCGACCTGACACTTTACAACTTAAATCACTGTCGCTAGACCCTCTCTTCACAGCCAACGCAATTAAAGGATAATCAGAACGCTAAGAGCTTGAAGGAACTTTGAAAGACCACCGAAATACTAACTGTAAATCGCAGAGGTAATAAAACTGTTACTTTCATTGAAAATAATGCAAGAAGGTAGAGCAGCAGTCTACTGAAAGAAAAGTGGTACAAAGATATTCTGATTGGTAAAAAGTTATCCTGATTGACTGTAGGAGAAACGATAACTCCCGTTTACGTCGAGGCAATGTTATATAGGCGGAAGACGTTGGCGGTCGAGAGCCTTTGCTGGGAGTCTGGAACCTCGTCTGCCCTCTGGTAGCGGAGCTACGAAGCCGATGTCGCGCCAGCCAGCGAGCCAATGAATACAGAATAGCGTTTCATTTACCGCGTTCCATAAACGAGATTTCGCCGTGAATAGAGAGCGCTGCCGGTGCGCTGACCCTCTTGTCCCCTGAAAGGTCGCATGCGCTGCGTTCGCCTTGGCCGCCTTTGTGACTGCCTCCCGGGCGAGCAGAGCGGCAGCCCACAGTTTATGCCGTTATCTCTGGACCTCATCAGATGACATCTCTGGCCAGCGGCTCTGCATTCCTCTGTGGCGCCCGCCACACCTCTGGAATGCCTCGTCGACCCGTAGGGTTAAGCACCCGTCAGAACTTTTATCTGGCGTGGAATCCTTTTGACACCGCCGCGGTCACGGCCGTGGCGAACGGAGCATTACTTTTCATCTCGTCGTGCAGCCGTCTGGGCTGTCGTAACGTGAAACGGCACGAAGAACGCAGCGTATCACGGCTAATGCGGAGACACGTAGCTGGCATCACAGAGGACAGTACTGTAATAGTGTAAGAGACTGAGTCCTTCAAGGCCGTAACGGTCTTCAGATGTGGAGACAGGCGTGTATAGTTTGTGGGTGACAGTGGTGCAGCTACATGTGTTACTGAATGCGGAAGACAAATTCTGTTGCCTAGAACTTAACGGAGACTGGCTGTATTGAAATTTATTTTTTCAGGCGTTTTTGGCATGATGCTCAAATGCTTGACATAAATTCAGTTTTTGTTTAGATTTTTCATTGCCAGAATATCCACACTGGTGTAATTCATTTGTCTGGAATGGAACAAGTTACGCGCGAACGTCTTACACAACACATGAATACATTAACAATATAATTCTGTTGTATTTTCTGTAAATACAGCGGAGACTTTACGTAAGTTGCGATGCAGTCAGACGAGTGGCTGGAAGTGATGGATACTAAGCTGCGGCAAGTAGGGCACGCTACGCAGTCACGGCATACCGCCTATCAGGCACGAAGGGTGAATGATGTCCTTGGCATAGGCCGTAGCCCCATGACGCAAGGCTTCTTGCTCCGGCGAGAGGACTATCCAGTGTGTGTGGTGCTTGTAGCGTAAAGATCACTGTGTGCCACATTTTATTAGACTGTATTTTATTTTTAGACGGAGGTCAGTGGCAGAACTACCCTCTTATTTTAAGTGACTTTCAAATGAATGTGGTGATAGTTTTAATGTGTTGTGATAAGCCCAGCTTGTTTACGAAAATGTTACGGAGGTGTTCTTCATGAGTTAATAAGGCAACTGGCTCGCTCATGTTTTTCTAATCGATTAGCTTTTGCCCGCGAAAGGCAAAGGTCTCGTGTTCGAGTCTCTGTCCGGCACACAGTTTTAATCTGGCCAGGAAGTTTCATTCAAAAGTATTCAATGAAATCCGAATTAGGACCTTAAATCCATTTTTCATTACGGAAAAAAAAAATGCTGTCACAGCACATAGACGAAGTCCGGGCGATCTGTAGCGAGAAAATAATTATCCGCAGTAAGGTTTCAGATTTCGCCGAGACCTTGAACGAGTAGTCGACGAGGACATTCTACAGCGATCTATAACTTCACTGCATTACTCACAAGGAAGATACATTTTCGCCGATTAGTAAAATGTCTGAAAACAAATTAAGTTACCACTCGTAACTACGAATGTTACAAGCCCTGTCCAAGATTCTTTAGCCCATAAATGCCATTGAATGTTCCGTAAAAGGGAGCTACGTAAGATCAGGCGGCACGAATAATTCATTTAATTGCAGCTTAGTCTTTCTGAGGTAATTTATGGGGGAATGAAGTGTTAACCTCAATTTAGTAACGACTAGTCTGATCACATTACCTGTTGCATATTAGAGAGTGAAATTTGCCGGTTCCAAGTAATTCAATATGTACAGCTAGAAAGTTCTGTCTTCTGTATTAACGACCTGATTTCAAAAACCGTTAGTTATTGATAAAGACACTACAAACATGATACATGCAAAATACTCTCAAAATGGTAAAAGTTTCAGCTATGCGGTTGCAAATGCCCTGTGTGTCCACCAGCAATAGCACGAACAGCACCTGCCGGACGTTGTGGCCGAGCGGTTCTAGGCCCTTCAGTCTGGAACCGCGCGACCGCTACGGTCGCATGTTCGAATCCTGCCTCGGGCATGGATGTGTGTGATGCCCTTAGGTTAGTTAGGTTTAACTAGTTCTAAATCCTAGGGGACTGATGACCTCAGCAGTTAAGTCCCATAGTGCTCAGAGCCATTTGAACTATTTGAACCACGAACAGCGTGTAGACGATGGCTAAATTCATCATAAACCTTACACGATGTATCTGCTTTTGCGGGCGATACTCTGTACTTCACTTCTATGTCAAGATTTAATGGAGAGGTGGACAGTTTCCCTCCTATATCGCCGAAAGGAAAAAATTTCATATTCATGTCTAGTCATCTTGGAGGGCAACAATGGAGGACAGCGTTTCGCAGTACCGTGCGTCCTATCCAGCGTCGAGATTTCTTCGAATGCTGCAGAATTAGCTTTTCCACAACTTCAGGAGTAGTCCGGTGACTTCATTTTCCAACAGGATAGGGCGCATGGGACACGAAGACACCGCCATACAGTCTTGGTCTCCAAGATTGCCAGAGATGACCCTAAGTGCTTTTTTCTTGTGTTAATACGTGAAAGTGTGTTCATCTCTCTTTTAGCTTGTGATGTAGAAGTGTGAAGAACAGACTAATCAGCTGCCACAACTTCTGTACAAGCAGATACATTGTGTAAAGTTTGACAAGTTTAGCTGTCGTCTACATGTTGTTCGTGCTACTGCTGGTGGGCACACTGAGCATTTGTAATAGCACAGCAAAAAACTTGAATAATTTTTTCATAATGTAGGGCCCTAGTCATAACATATTTCTTTAAAGTCGGTACCGCCATTGTTTATTTACGGTGTTACATTTACCCTTACACAATCATGATTTTGGCTTCAAAGTGCCATTATCAAGTGTTATAAATCGCCTGGGATGGCATACTGTCGTATTACACACATTGTCTTAAGAGTCGATATATCTGGCAGAGAATAAGTCTGATAATGGATTTTAATACGACAGTATGCCATCCCAGGCGACTTATAACACTTAAAACACGTGATAGTGGCACTTTGAAGCCGAAATCATGATTGTGTAAGTGTAAATGTAAAACTGTAAATAAACAACAGTCTAATGACGGTACTGGCTTTAAAGGAAACACTTGAAGATCTTGCGGTATTTTGCAATTTATCCCATAAGAAAACACTTGAAGATCTTGCGGTATTTTGCAATTTATCCCATGTCTGTAATATGTTTTTATCAATAAATATGGAGTTTTAAATCAGGTCATTCCTTTTGAAACACCCTGTATTATGTACGTATTTTCTCGCCTCAGAATTTGATGAAACTCACAAGATGCAATAACTGAAAATACGCTGTTGCGGGTTAGCACTTTTTTCCACCGACCCCTTCAGCTTATTCTGTGTTCGGCTACATTTTTTTTTTTTTTGTAAGAACTGGAACCATTTTACCCGAAGTGCACCCACGAAGTCGCGCACGTAAGGAGGCAGTGGCCAGCCAGCAGTTCGTAAACGGGCAGCCACTTCTGCGTCAAGGGCGCTACAGAGAGCAGGCAGGAGCAAGCTGCTTAGCTGTCTGTCGGGACGCGACAGATCATAAAGGCCCGCGCCGGCTTTGCTTTTATTGCTGGCGTTTTGTGTTTACGTGAAAGAGAACTTGAAAGGGTATTTCTTTCTTTTTCAACCTCTTCGTGAGAGTGAAAGCCGGTGCCCTTCCTGAAGAGGCTCAGGATAATGAAACAAAAGAAAGAGTTCTCGACATCAGTCACTCGATTTTAGGAGCTGGTAAATTACCCCGGTCTCGGCCGGCTACCAGGAATAGCTTTTCTCCTGTCCCGCCGCTTTGCCACTGCTGCTTTTGCTACTAGTAGTTTTTAAATTACCTTTCTTGTAAAAAGAACGAGACACGGAGTCTGTTCCGATTCGTCACTCACATATCCTCCTCTTCGTTTACAGAGCAGGTGTCGTGAACTAAGAAGCAGAATTTTCGACTGGAGGAAGGAACAAACGTTATGATTAAAACATTATTTTATGAAGTGAAAAGCATTTTTGTGCATCATGGGCACTACAGTGGAGAAATAAAAAGTACGCACTACACAGTTAGAAAATCGGGAAGGGGGAGAGAGAGAGAGAGAGAGAGAGAGAGAGAGAGAGAGAGAGAGAGAGAGATGGCTATTGGAATTCTTTCATTTTGCTGTATTCTCTTTGAGAATTGTCGATTAGTTCACAGTAGTTCCCGTCTGGTGAAACACTGTCATCAGTTTGCGTCAGGACCTGCAATTAGGTTGTAACACGGTAATCAGCGCAGGCAAATAATTTAAGAACGTTTCTGGTTTTATAAAGTCGATCTGGCCTTTGTCACTTGGCGGCTTTCTAGGCAGCATTAACGTTTCAATCTGTCACTCGAACATGGGAACAAAGTATCAAATCACTTTAAATGTAGTGTATCTGCTTAAGTGTACATTGGAATAATGTATAACAGTGATAAAGAACTACATAATGCTAAAATGTGAAGCTGTGGACGTGATTGGAATGTTTCATAACAGAGGGACGAAAAGGGTGAAACATTGGAAATTATAATAAAGTCTAAATAAAGACATGTTTTACAGTCGCCATTCTGTTACGCAGACGATAGCAAATACATTGAAAATTCCCGGTATGAAGTAAACGACGGACAGTCACAGCAATTGTTGAGGCATTTTGAAAACCCGGAATGATAGTCTTCAGTGTGTCATTCTTTAGAGACATGCTAATGACCAGAAATTGTACAAGGAGAAAAGATAAAATGAAAACCATGCTTTCCTGGACAGTTGCGAACTCTTTCAGTTTATATCTAGCCCAACAGACGAGGTTTCATAGGCTATAGATAGGGTTCCAAAGCAAAAGTAGTCCTTAGGGCACGTTCATTTACCTTAGTTAAAAAAGTTACAGCCGAAGACCAGTCAGAGACAGTGGAAAACTTAAGAAAATATTGATGCCCTGATAATGCGAAGGTTTTAATACAGACACAAAACCTTGTTCTGCAAGTTCTAAGATTTTTGATATCTGATGATGATAGTATCGAAAAGGCATAATAGGTACAGTAAATGTGAATAGCGATGTAGACGAATTTTATTCACAAAATATTCACAGTGATCACGGACTTGCACTAGAAATTCATTTTCTTAAACGTTGATACTTAACGTTCCATCTTGTTTAGTGACCCAGGACATCAGAATGGGCACCATAATTGTAGCGGCACAAAATTTCGCGGCGCCAGGTCATGTGCGAAATTCTCCAAAGCAGAGACAGTGTGTTTTTCTTGAATGCCTCCCTGACAACTTGCTTCAATTCGTCAGTTTTCTGGTATCGTTGTCTCGCGGCATGCTACCTGCTTATACCCCAAATGGAATCGTCGCATGACGTCAGATCTGGACTTCTCGGAGGCCCCTCGATAGGCGCAGGCCGATACACTGATCCTCTCCCTGTCCATCTCTGGAGTAACACTTCGTCCAAGAATTATCGAACACGGGGAGCGTAATGGGTAGGAACTCGTCTTGTTGAAGCCAACTGTCAGCAAGAATGTTCAGTCTCTGGAGCTCTGGAAATAAATCATATACGGGACAGGCCGGGGTGGCCGAGCGGTTCTAGGGGCTACAGTCTGGAACCGTGCGACCGCTACGGTCGCAGGTTGGAATCCTGCCTCGGGCATTGATGTGTGTGATGTCCTTAGGTTAGTTAGGTTTAACTAGTTCTAAGTTCTAGGGGACTGATGACCTTAGAAGTGCCATAGTGCTCAGAGCCATTTGAACCATATACACGACATTTGCAAATAAGAGTGTTGGTTCAGTGAACTGTCAAAGAAATACGGCCCTATGAGATGCCTGCTGGACATTGCAGCGCAGATCATAAAATGTGGCGTATTATTCTGTTACTCTTCATAAGAGTATGGGTTCTACTTGCTCCAGAAAAATGTCCCTATTCAGACAACATCGATGAAGTGAAGTGCACAGTCATCTGAGGAGAAAACTTTGCCCCACCGTGGAGCTTCCATGTCTTCGCCGCCTGTCTTCATCACACAACTCATTTACGAATGTTGGACTAAAAGATTGTAATACCAAACCTTTTTTTCATGTGTGCCAGCATAGTCGTTTTTGGAATTCCGTGTTGAGCTGATCATTCCCACAGTGATTTTATAGTCGATTTGGTCACAGAAACCATCATTGCGGCACGTGTTTGTTGTTGCGCCAGTGGTTGACCTGTCCTCTTTAAATCTAAAATGGACCCGGTTCTGAAGATTCTTTTGCTATCGCGGTATGGTTTGATTTAGTGGAACTTCGTTAAGGAATCGTGCCGCAAATTTCCGTTCCACACCGCTTATATTTTCCCGGTGTGTCCACGCTCATGAGCCCACGCACTTACCACACAGTAGGTACTTGGGTCCGCCATCTGAAAAGAAAGAAACGACGTATGGAGTATAAGTACACATCGTGACCACAGAAGAGGGGCAGTGACAGGACTTTAGCATCTTAGTGTACAGTGCAGAGTCATACCTGTTGTACGCCTACGAGAGGGAGCCAGAGGTATTGTGCGTGAGGCGTGGCTAGAGACCCCTGGGGCGGCACGTCGAGTCTTGCGTCAGTAGCGCCCCGGCGGGGAAACAAAAGCTTGTACTGGAATAGGTATTCGCGTCAATAGACCTGTCTACAACAGTTACTCCCACTTTTCCTCCTTCCGTATCCCCCCCCCCTCTCTCTCTCTCTCTCTCTCTCTCTCTCTCTCTCTCTCTCTCTCTCTCTGTGTGTGTGTGTGTGTGTGTGTGTGTGTGTGTGTGTGTGTGTGTGTGTGTGTGTGTACGGTCAGATGGGGTCACAGCTGTGTCCAGCTGGCGGCGCGCCCGCTAAACGGCGGAACAAGTAGCTGCAGCGGCGCCGGTGCTGCCACCTTTGTGCGGGGCGGCCGCCCCCGGGCCCACGCGGTCCCACGGGCCGCTAATGAAAGGCGCAGCACGGTCGGGTTTCCGCAGCGCATGCCCCGCCGGGATTAGTCGTGTTGGCTGGCTGGCGTTGTGGCCTTTTAGGCCGCTCACAAAAGCGACTGGCCCTGTAATTCGCGACACAATCCGTCTTTTTTTACCGTCCCCTCGCGGTTGCCTCGCGCGGGGCGGCCTGACTGCGGGATTGGATTATCTTCCCTCCCTCCCCTCCGCCGCTGCCGCGGCGACATGCTTTACGTCACTGCTCGTCCAGGCCCTTGCCTTTGAGCGGGGTCTCTTCCCGTCTGAGGAGGGCGCGACCGGCTGTGGCATCCGGGATTCGTGTTGCAGAATAATTCGCGAAGGGCAGAGCAGTGTGCGTAAGTTTGAACGGCGAGCAGCCCATCAGTGTTGTATGGGACTGCAAATTGTGGTACTGTACACTGCCTGCCAGCCAGCCAGCTCCAGAAAAAGAATTGTGTGCGTGCAGTGCGGCTGCGGGCCGTAGAATTTTCGTGAAAACGTCTCCTTAACCACCTTCAGGTCACACTGAAACCGTACCATCAGTGTTTATAGTATAACTGTTTTCTATATTGAATATCTTCAACATTTCGCGGCCCTGTCAGCAACTGTATAGCCAACAGTCTCAGTTACACCGTTTACCTAGCATTTACCTAGGTTTCAGTCGGGATAACCCAACCTCCTTCAGAATAACAGTAACTACCGTTTGTCCACAGTGGACATCGTCAAGCTAAAACTACATATTCATAAATTGTCAGACTGTAAAAACTTATCTATATTGTATTCCAACGACGCCTGCACATGTGCCACCTACCTATTCGGTGTCTGCCGTTTTGGCGCTGGCGTAGCCCTCGTAATCGCTCGGCCCTGTACTTTCTAGAGATTTAGGCTTTCTGATCCCTTTCGACGCCTACGTTCCTCTGACTTTCGTTTTCTATAAATGCACACATATTAACGAGTCACATTTTTCATTACTTATTAATTTTCAATTTAATACCGATTTTCGCTTATATTTCGGCGATTATTATTTTTCATTATCCAGCTTTGTGTCCTAGTAGTGTCCTGCAAGTTCTGACAGTGACACCCGAATCAATGCCCTAGCCTATACCAATTTATAATTTTGCACAAACTGATTCGTAAGAATGGTGCGCCTACACCGGTACGACGGCTTTACAGACAAACCAAATACTGCGCGACAAACAGGTAGAGACACGAACTATTCTTTGTGGCCTCAGCCATTGCTTACGCATTGTTAGTCTCGTAGTTATTAGCGATTCTAATCTGACGGTATTTTGCCACACAAGAAAGTTCGACCGACGAGCGAATAGTGTTACCACGACAAAACTAGGACTTCCAAGTGCAGTTGCTCGCAACGCGAGGATGCTACAGTAAACTACAGTACAGTTTTTAAATTTTATATTATCTCTCTAGATGACCTGTGCTCAGCCACCAACGGAATGTGTGGGTCCAAAATAGTGAGGCAGACCATTATATTCTTTCTCTTCTTGCCATTAAATTAACAACGGTCATTGTCTTCAAAGTCATCGTGTCTTCCCGTAGGGAAAAATGTTCTGTAGTCAACTGTAACGTGTCTGCTGGTACTGAGACGACACTTCAAGGAAACCTGAGAACTATTGGCGTATAACCACAGCAGAGAGATTATAAGGCCCTCAGGTTGTTCAGCAGTGCTAAAAAAGCTCACTTCCTCGTCCTGGAACATCACATGCAGACTACACACATTCCGTGGCGTCATCAGCACGTGTCACGACCGTTTGTAGATGATTCAGCTCTCGGGCCATGCTCACACTGATCATTCTATGTGCAAGTCTATGAAGACAGCTGTAGTCCGTGAACATGTCGCAGTCCACTACAGGCTTGATGTACCGAATATATCCCCATGTAATAGAGCGACCTGCTGCAGAAGTACAGTTGGCAGTGATGTCATTGCATGGACATGACGCTTGGTTAGCTTCAGATATTCGTGTAATTGTCACGTTCCAGTTGGTTTTGCGTGTGATGTACCTCTGAGACTAACATAATGCTGATCCAGTACGGTTGACGCACTGACGCAACACGGAAGACGTGAACGGTAAAAGAATATGTTCTAAAATGTATGAATCGTACGAAAATGAGTGAAAGGTAGTACTACTCCAGTTTATATTGTATGTCGTGTGGTCAAAGCGAACAAATGTAACATCACACGGTGCTCCATGAAAGTGTCAAACGAGGTGTGGTTACAAGATCACGGGACTATTGCTGTAAAACATTTTATTTCGAATACATACAGGGTGAGGCAGTGAAACGGCACGATTTTGTAAAACCACCAAAGATTTATTTACAAGTAAAGTCATAATAGTTGAACATGGATCTCAAGTACAAGAGTGGAAATTAAAGATTTAACTTTTTTATCATTTTTTAAATATGGTGTCAGTGAGGTGTCGTCCTTGGTTTTGCACACATTGTCTAAGCCTGAGATGAAATTGTCCCATGACGTTTCGTAGCATCTGTACTGGAATGTTGTTAATTTCCTGTCGAATTCGCTCCTTCAGGTCTTCTTTTGTTCTTGGTGGATTTTCCTGGAAGACTTTGCACTTGAGGTAGCCCCAAAGAAAAAAGTCTGGTGCCGTCAGATCTGGTGAACGGGCAGGCCAGGGGAAATCGCCATTCCTGCTGATTAGACGTCGTGGAAATGCAAGTCTGAGCAATTCCATTGAGACATTAGCAGTCTGGCTTGTTGCACCATCTTGCTGGAAGAGTGTTTCAGCATCTGGATCATGTCGATCAATTCCAGGCAGACCAAAAATGGTCAACATGTCAGCATAACGTCCAGAGTTTACCGTCACTGTGTTGCCATCTTCATCTTCAAAAAAATAGGGCCCCACGATTCCACGAGATGACATTGCGCACCAGACTGTTACTTTTTCAGAATGGAGAGGTTTTTCATGAAGTTCGTGCGGGTTATCTGAGGACCAATATCTGAAGTTCTGCTTATTTACGTACCCACTAAGATGAAAGTGGACTTCATCACTCATCCATAAGTTATGCACTATTTCTTCATTTCGTTCAATAACGTTAAGCATTGACTGGCAAAAGCGTATAGTCATTACGTTTAAGGGCTTGCACTACCTGAATTTTGTATGGATGATAGTGAAGGTCACTCTTCAAAATCCGTCTTACTGATCGATTGCTGAGACCAAGTTCTGCGCTGTGCCGTCTCGCGGATTTTCGCGGACTTCGTCCCAACGCTTCGCGCACACGATTAATGTTCTCGGGTGTCCGGATTGTTTTTGTGCTGCCGCCTCTTTTCTTTGTTGTGCTAGCAGTAGCTTCAAAGGTTTTAACCCAAAGGAGAATGGCTTTCCTTGATGGCACGGGAGCCCGTGGCGGCAGGTTGAATTCACGACGAAAGGCGCGTTGAGCACCAACCACACTATCCGCGTTTTTGTAATATGCCTTTACGGCATATGCACGTTGCGCACTCGACCAACGCTCCATGGCTACTGAAACTTCCACCACTCTAGACGCCCAAGGTCACTTCCCCCACTCTCGCAACCCCCCTCCGCGCCCGACAACCACTATCGAAATCGTGCCATTTCACTGCCTCACCCTGTACATATTTCATTATTGTCACCCTAAATATACGCCCCCCTCTATTACCACAACGCTCCATGCGAATTTCCATTGATGACAAAAGTTTTGAAAGTCTTTCTCTGTGAGCTACTTGACGGTGCGTGCCGCTTTCTCTTTCACTACCGCAACGGACTGAGAGTCTAGATCTTTTTAATGCAGATTTTTGGCGAATGCCAATGATAATAGGTCAGGCAAATAAGGTTGATGGTCTAACACTGGGATACCGTACTTAGCTAGAAACCTCTTAACAGATAATGCGATTTGAGATGGTGCGTTGTCTTGATGCAGAACCCAGGCCTCGGTCTTCCGGGGCTCGATATTTTATTATTTTATCACGAACTTGCGCAAGAGCCAACGCAGTAATGTTGATAAATAGTTTGACCTTCAGGAACGCTGTGAAGATAAACAGCTCCACGAATGTCGAAAAAAATCATCTTTTTGAATCTTTAATTTGCTCATTCGAACTTTCTTCTCTCTAGGTGAAGCTGAGCTCTTCCAATTCATGGATTGGTGCGTAGTTTCTGGATCGTAAATGAAAAACTAAGATTCATCACATTTAATCAACCTTTCGAGGAAATTAGGACCTTGTTCACTGATATTCAACGTGTCAGTACAAACATTTTCACGAGCTGCTTTTTCTTCGATAGTGAGAATTTTCGGCATCAGTTTCGCTCACATTTTTTTCTGATGTTAAATTGTTTATGTAAAATTTGCTTTACGCATTCTTTGTCAATTCCTCCAGTTTTAGCAGTCATTGAATACTCAACCGAGGGTCAGATCGAATCATATTACATATTATTTCGATATTTCATCCACTTTTATGTTGAAGGACGGGCGTCCCGGTCGGGAGTTACAAATGGCTCAAATGGCTCTGAGCACTATGGGACTTAACTTCTGAGGTCATTAGTATCCTAGAACTTAGAACTACTTACAGCTAACTAAAGTAAGGACATCACACACATCCATGCCCGAGGCAGGATTCGAACCTGCGACCGTAGCGGTCGCACGGTTCCAGAGTGAAGCGCCTAGAACCGCTCGGCCACACCGGCCGGCGGTCGGGAGTTATCTTCATTCAGTTTTCTCGGCCATCTTGGAAACACATGAACTACTCAAACTCTCATACGTGATAAACTATCTTCATACCCTTGTTTTACTAAAAGATAGGTTTCAGTAAGAGTTTTTCCAAGTTTCGTGGACAGTTCGTTGCTTTATTGTTATATTGTTCCGGCAAAACAAAATAACAGCTCTTACACAAAAAGCCCACTCCACAGTTATTTGTCTACAGTCACCAGAGATAGCGCATTCCACCGAGAAAGCTTCACGCTGCATAGCTATTCGTCGTTCATTTTTGTCGTATACACTTACTGTGTGGTATCGTCATTGCCGTAATTTTATAGCTACACCTCGCATGATCGCTAACCTTGTTACTACAAAGAATTATTAGTAGTGCCAACAGCAATTTAATTTCTCATTGATAGTGCTGTTGTGTTTAACAGGCTATTGTGTCTTTATGATGATGTTGATTGGCGAATGACATGCCGACAGTCAGATTGTGATTAGTAATAAACTTCCAGATCCCGTCCCATGGTGGTTCGAAACTGAACGATAGTGTAGAAATTTTTTCTAGGGTAGGTAAATATTGAATGTGAGCTGTAAGCAATCTGTTTACATTACTGCTCCAATATATGGACTGTTTATGAAGTCACTCTGACGAAATAGTCGAAGGTGGCTCAAATGGCTCTGAGCACTATGCGACTTAACTTCTGAGGTCATCAGTCCCCTAGAACTTGAACTAATTAAACCTAACTAACCTAAGGACATCACACACATCCATGCCCGAGGCAGTATTCGAACCTGCGACCGTAGCGGTCACGCGGTTCCAGACTGAAGCGCCTTTAACCGCACGGCCACACCGGCCGGCTAGTCGAAGGTAAAATCTTGTTAGAAGCGTAGTCCTTATGAAAGTGCAGCAGCGATTCTTAGATAAGTTAATTTTAAATTATTACGGTGTTTCGCCGAGAACCTTAATTTAGGTAAGTTAAACCGATTAAATGTAAATTGTTGGAAGTAACCTTCTCGGGTGAAGTTAGAAAATAGTCATTGTGGATAGACCGTCCAGTAAGTATGTTGTCTCCATTGTGTATCTCGCTTTTCGAACACGTCTTAGTGGAAAAATGGCTCAAATGGCTCTGAGCACTATGGGACTTAACATCTGAGGTCATCAGTCCCCTAGAACTTAGAACTACTTACAGCTAACTAAAGTAAGGACATCACACACATCCATGCTCGAGGCAGGATTCGAACCTGCGACCGTAGCAGTCGCGCGGTTCCGGACTGAAGCGCCTAGAATCGCTCGGCCACCGCGGCTGGCCGTCTTAGTGGAAATCGAGATGCGTACATACATAGTGTAATTTTCTATTGCTCTGTACCATAACGGAATAAGGAAAGTAAACTACCCGCCTTGTATCCTTGTAGAGTGGTTTTGTTGAGACATAATATTTGCAGTATTATGCAAGCCTCTGTAATCTAGCACTACGATGAAAGGTGAAATAATGCTAGGGGCAGGGATGTGAGGGAACGGGAGTAAGGACACACAATAGGTAACACTTGTGCCGGAAGCAGAAGTTGAATGTAATGCAGTAACTGATGTGTGCTCAAGTGATACTGAAGCTCCCAATCGCAGATGCCGGTAGTAACGTTAGCTGCCAGAACTGTGCCGGAGCAGGTGCGGTGCGTGAGAGGGACACGTCGGGCTTTTGGCAGTAATCACCGCTCACTTGCTTCGTCTGCCACCTAGCGGCTAATTGTGGCGCTAATTACTGCGACTCGAGCCGCTCCATATTCATCGCGCAGCAGTAGCACCAACAGTCACGCATACACTGTTCGCTGCGCCGCACATCTCAGCTTACGCTGGAACCACGGTAGTTAAACAACACAACCGCTTGCCGTTTATAAAAAAATTTAAGACGAACGAAGGCATCGACCGCAATTTTGTGTTGAAATAAATTCAAGGGAGAGAAGTGGAAAATTTTTGCCGGACATGGACTCGAAATCGAATGTTCCGCTATACGCGTTCTAGCCCCTTAATCGCCTCGGCCATCCGGACAGGCTTTCCGTCCGATCCGAATTCGCAACTTGTCACGCTCTAGTAACGTCCAGTCTACCATCCATTATCCCATTTACTAGCAGCTTTCGGCTGAGTTCCGCAAGAATTGGGACGCAGTGTAGATCTGCACTGAAATTAGCATATCCCTCTCTCTCCCTCCCTCCCTCCCTCTCTCCCTCCCTCCCTCCCTCCCTCCCTCTCTCTCTCCCTCCCTCCCTCCCTCGTGTGTGTGTGTGTGTGTCTGTGTGTGCGTGTGTGTGTGTGTGTGTGTGTGGGGGGGGGGGGGGGGTGGGTGGTTTTATCGGGATATCCTGTTCTGTCTAGGATGTCCGACAGAACAGGCACCACACATATATGTATTGTTCGTTTGTATTGCTGCGGCAAACGCGTTGAAACTGCCATTTAGCACTTCATGTTAAAAAAACAATCTTCTTGCCGTTATTATGACTTACTTTATCACTCTGCGATCTGTATAGCAGCGATCAACGCTGTTTGCACAGTTATTGAACTACTTGCATTGTGAAGATCACAGATGAAATCACATCGGTTTACCATCCGACTAAGCAGCGTCTCAGGTCATTTTCATTGTCTTAAGTACACCTCCCCTCTCTAAATTTGGGCCCTTCGGTACCCTCAACCTACTATGAAGACGACAGTCAACTTTCCGAACTTTGTAATACTTAATTCAAAGAGTGCCTCCAAGCATAAGCGGGGCATAAACGAATTGTGTGCTGAAGCTTACCTTATCGTCGAATTTCAGTACTGAAACATCTCGGGTTATGAGGTGAATTCTGGAGGTCTTGTACTCGTATTTGTGGCAAAGTGTGTTTGAAACCTACAATTGCATGATTTTACACTCATTTGAGTTATTCTCGCGGCTGCGCACGAACGCCAGAAAATGTACCATCTTATAGTGTTTATTGGAAGGTAAGCTATTAGTGTAACATAAGAAGAGAGCGATTTAGCTCACAGTCGATGGTCTAGCTGTTCTTAATGACGCGTCGCGTCACGGCTCAGCTGACGTAAACTATGGCAGTTTTGCTCTAGGAAAATGATCGCAGATTGGTCACGTCTGTTGCCTGCCCCCCTCCCCCCCCCCCCCCCTTTCAGTACAAAATAAAAATAAAACATGAGTGTATATAATACTGGTTTAGATTCTGACACTTTAAGGTATAGTCCAGTGAAACAGGTGATTTCTTTCAAACTAATTGCTGCGTAGCAAACCGTAGAAGACGTAGTGTGATAGATTCGGATATACATGTGTGTGCGTGTGTGTGTGTTTTTCTTTGTTGAGGGAAGTGTGTGTGTTTTCTTTGTTGAGGGAAGGAGGGATGAATGGAGAAATGGGTGTGCGCTGTTCCAGAATGCAAAATGAGCTGGGTTCTTCTTACTACGGAATTCACAGCCACAATCTTTCTTACTGTGGCGTGGCACAGAGTTCTGCGAGCTGCAGTCGACAAGGACCAACCTCATGCATTTGAAAGAACTGCTTCGGTTCACTGTACAGCGTCTTCCCCAAAGACGAATTGCTCGCATCGACTCCTTCCGCTTTGACCTTCTTTCACGAAACGATACGAACGTCAAGTGTTGGGAAACTGGTAATGCGTAAAAGTTTTCTTTCTAATTTAAACCAACTGTTCACGTTTCCCTTAGTTTGTGCATTTGTGCAAATAACCTTTCTGGAATAGCGGAATATGTACTTCCATTCTGACATAACGGAAATATTAGAAACAGCGCAATGAATACAGATGGAAACTGATAGCAAGTAAAATATTAACAGCTCATTGTATTACATAAAAAAGATGTTCTTTATGTATTTACGGGCGATGGTACACCGCTTGCACAAAATAATTTAATTCTGTTGATCATTAAGTACAGAGTAGAGTCAGTAAGAAGCGCACAAAGAACATCTGTTAGAAAGTCTCTACTGCAACTGAAAGACTGTGCGGGCTTCCTTCCAATTGAACAGCTTAGTCGAGCCGAAACTGGTCAGAGATTTCAGGTCAGTTAGAGACCTGCCACTACTTGGCTGGCTCAGCGGCTATAAATTATATACAGAAACCTTCCTCGTGAATGAGTGTATTAGTGAAAATCGTATGAAAATCTCTATAGCAGTTCCGAGATAATCCTTCACATACAGAGAGATAAACGCAGCGGAGGGCTTTAATTTAGTTACATGTGTAGATGTACAGAGAGAAAAGTCGACGTAACAGTAGTGGTGTGCACGCACGGTCTCCCGTCTCATGTGTTAACTTACTTTGGAGGGTCTTGATTCACTGAGGTTGATTCCCACACCGTCGAGAACGGTAACACGAGAGAGATCTTAAGTTTAATCTCTTATTGCTTGTATTTTGTTACACAGGCTAAGGTCTCGCAGTGTCATAGACGAACTTCCAAAATGAATGAAATGTTCGCTCACTTTACCGTAGTCAACGTAAGCAGTTTAAACGTTGGCGCATATTCACATCTGTTTATATTAATGTTTACATTAACAAACTCGCTGTTAGCTGAATTGGTGTTGCCTACTCTGCAAGAGCTGGAAGTAATAAGTTCTTTCCACGAAGCTAATATTGTTTCATTGCTTTAGATATTAACAGCAGACCGTTCCGTGTACTACACTGTCAGTGTATCGATCCCGGAGCTTACCGAGGATGTAATTGGTTTTGTGTAAATTCATGTGCCGTTCGCTTATAGTAGTACAGTGAAGCATACTCACCAGCTTACAGCAGTAAAGTACACTGGAGGTTCAGTAAGTTAATAAGAACCCCGGCGTGTCTATAAATATTCCGCGTGAATTAAATTCCGTATAGAGTGGGAAGAGACACTCAGAGCTGTGGCGTTATACTTCACTTCCAAACAAGCTTTCAAGTTGGACGAATACGTGGTGGACCACTGAATAGAGACTGAAAAGTTTTCGGTCACATAAAACTTTCGGACCTGCGTCAGCATTTTTGGTAATTCATACCTGTATTCCATGTAGTGTTAAAGCACGTTGTGGAAAACAAACATCACCGGGCAGGTCTGCGCTCTGCGTCGCCAGTGTTTGGTAAGGCGAGCTGCGGAAAGGTCATTTTTGTGAAACACCCGTTTAGTTGCTTTTTGTGACGTAGTGGGGATTCTAGTGATCGCTCTTCGGTTTGCAGGCCTATGAAGGAGAGAGTGCATGGCCACAGTCTGGCGACCCACCTTCCCTCACACGTCTACCCTACACACGTGCCTCCCGTCACACCCACAGAAAATGTATCCCTAAATACGGTTCTACTGCACTTACATGTGTTACACACACTCAATATTTGTTCGTAACCCACTTCGTTTATCAATTAACAAGAATTTCATTCCACTGAAAAAATATTTTTAACAATCTGCTCGTACTCAATTGTGTACAACATGTATACTATTTCTCCTAGAGAAACGGCACCTTTTTTTTGTAGGGAATTTAATGTACAATAATTTAATTTTGTACCGAGAAACATTTTAGTAAAAGCCTCGGTTTTCGAGTTATCCAAGAAAAACTGAAACCTTTGCATTCTTTGCCCCCACCCACACGCTCACACCCTACGGTCAGGATTATTAGTACTTTGGTCATATCGCTCCCTCCTACCACGGGACAAACATTCGCGACTACGCGAATTTTTTCACTAATTTTCTTTCGTTGACTGGAAAAATAGAAAATAGATTTAGAACCACCCTCGTATATCTCTCGGCTAAGTGATATTTCCGTCCAAACGTTGACCCACTTAAAACACATATGTAAAACTGCAGCGCAGTTCTGGCGTTGTTTATACCATTAGATGCGAACGCGTTCAATGTAAACACATGGGAATAAAACGCCCAGTTAATGTGCACCGTGAAACCTATCTCAACGCGACAGTTTCGTACTGCCGGGGCGCGTTACGTTCCCTCTACTGCGCAGTTTAATTTGTGGCGGCGGTGGTGTGGGCGGCCGCTAGTGTAAATACGACGTACGTCACTTGCCCACCTTCTTTTATTCGGATGCGATTTGTTCTCGCCATTTGCGTGACGGACGCATTCTTCGCGCGCGCCACAGTGGCGATAAATCACTGCGTCCTCGGAACAGATGCCCCGCTGGCGAGACGGATGGAGAGCGAGGCCGTGGCCGCGCGTCATGCGTCGATCCGCGCGGTGCATTGTGGGGTGGGCCGCGTTCCTCTGGACACCAGAGGCCAATATGTGACCCGCGCGCCAAATTGTGTCGATTGTCTGTCGCTAAGCACGGACAAGCGCCTGCAATCACCGACCGCCGAGCCGCCTGAAATTTGCCATGCTTCTCTCGTACATCCGCGAGTCTTCCCGTCGTGGACTGCCTTCAAAATTCGGCACAGAGGGTGACATATTTAATTTTGTGAGGAAACATCTCGTGCTCGGCCAGCGCCTCCCGAATGTTGAATACATTCACGGGTTGCTGCAGTCGCCCTTGTTAATGACACATTTATTTTTATGTGTTATAAAATACCTTAAATTACCTGTCTTGATTAATAAGAGCCGTATTCATATAGATCTAATAATCGCCTAGAAAAATAGGGTGTTACGTAATTAATTTATGTGGGTACCGATGGCGCGCGAGGAGATTTACTGTTTACCCAACTGCGTAAGAGCAGGTTCAGCATTGCATCAGCAAACTGGTGGCCTCGCGCGAATGTTTTTTCCTACTTCGTAATGTTTGATTCAGATGTTGGTAGCAGTAGTATATTTAATCACTTTCTCAGAGTACTGTGCTGTGTGAAATGTCTGCCGTAGTTGTCAGATCGGTTACTGCTGCTACAGTGGCAGGTTATCAAGATTTAACTGAGTTCAGACGTGGTGTTAACAATCGGCGCACAAGCGATGGGACACAGCATCACCGAGGTAGCGATGAATTGGAGATTTTCAAAGCTGCGTCATCAACAAGTTGCAGCGTCCGAACCATTCAACGAACCATCATGGATATGGCCTTTCGGAGCGGAAGGCCCACTCGTGTACCCTTGATGACTGCACGACCCAAAGCTTTACGCTTCACCTGGACCCGTCAACACCATTGGACTGTTGATGATTGGAAAAATGTTGCCTGGTCTGTACGCGTATGGAGACAGTCTCATGAATCCATGGACCCTGCATATCAGCAGTGGACTTGCAAGATCCCCTCGCTTCTAAACTGATACTGTTATTACTCAGCTTAGCCGCGAGTCCGTAGAGGGTGGTATATGTGACGTACAGTATAACTGGTCAGCATTTCCACCCGGAATATGCGAGTGTAAGTCGGACCTTCCTTGATCCGCCTTGGTGGGTCGTGTCGTCAGATTTCCTCCTACCTGTGCGCGGTGCAGCTCTCGTAAATGCCGTCCCGTGTAGATTCTTCATTGGCGCATTGGATGTCTCTGTCGGTGGAAGCTAATTATCTGAAATTGCTATCGATCAACTTTGGGGGATCTATTTACTCGAAATTAACATTCAGAATGCCGTAATGTCACTTTTATTCCTATTAGATCAATAATGAAACACTCATGTCACAAACTACTCGTAACCGAGAGCAAGGCTACCATCGAACAAGACAGGAAGAGCTCTTAACGCCGACTTCGGCGCGCAGTCCGTATCTCTTACTAGTTTCGTCATAGTTCGTGGATTTCCGATCAAGTTCGTACTAACTAAGATATGTATTTGTTAATGAACGGGTGTGAATTTTAACGAGGCAAAATTATGATAAATAGTTTTAAACATCCAGAGGCTCCCCCTAGTATTCATTTTGTTATAAATGACTTTGATTATTAAATATAAATAAACAAAATCGGTGACTTTGGCGCCAAGATGGCGGTACTTTCCGTCATGTATATTTCCCAGGCTAACGCTTGTTGCTATAGTCCAGCGCCGAACCCCACCCCACTACGCGTGGCATACGGTCGCTTCGTCACCTAGCCAGCCAGCGTGGAAAATGGTCTCCGATTGACGGCCGGCTACGGACTACAGCAGTTCCTAACTATCGTGAATACATCAAAAAGAGACAATGTATTATAACTGGTAAAAATGTCTTCCTCGCGTAAGAGGCACCTTACAGATTGTTCAAGCTGGTTGAAGCTCTGTAATGGTGTGGGGCGTGTGCAGTTAGAGTGCTGTGGGACTCTGATACGTCTAGATACGACTCTGACAGGTGACAGGTAAGTAAGCATCCTGTCTGATCACCAGCATCCATTCGTGTACTTTGTGGATCCCGACGGACATAACGCAATTCCAGCAGGACAGAGCTACACCACACGTCCAGAATTTCTGCACAATGGCTGTAGGAACATTCTTCTGAGTTTAAACACTTCCGCTGGCAAGCAGATTGCGCAGACATTGCCTGATAAAACGGAAGTTACGTGGGAAAAAGTATTAACTGAAAACGCAATGACCTTGCGACGAAATCAATATTATGTTTCAACTGTCAATTATTGTGTCTGATTTGGAACAGATATAGTCAAGGCAGTTAGTCAGTTGTGGCCATTTTCATCAATAGCACGCCTAAGTCCCTGGGAATTGGAGGGAAAAATGTTAGAGTGCCAACTTTAAGCTGTTTTTCTCCGCGCACAGTTGATTTCACCGAATAATGACCACCACGCGCAGTTGACTTGTATCGAAAAGTGACAGCGCGTGAACGTGACCACTTCAGGATCAGGCAGAGTTTCGGGTCTGCGTGCAGTCGGTATCACTCGAGCATTTTGTCGTTACTTTCCAGGTACATCCCTCCAACTTTTATAAACGTTATGTAGCTTGCCGCTAAAGGAGACAAAATCTGTCGAGGCAGTACATTGTTAGAGAGACTGCATGGAAACTTGCACCAAGACGAGGATTCGAACCCGAGCGTCTCATGCTCACTATGCAGGTGCGCTAACAACTACGCCACTCCGGTACAGTGGCTTTGCAGAGCTGTACGCACCGCCATAGCACGCCTCCAAGTTCCCATTCATGCGCCTGCCGGAGTGGGCGTGCGGTTCTAGGCGCTACAGTCTGGAACCGAGCGACAGCTACGGTCGCAGGTTCGAAACCTGCCTCGGGCGTCGATGTGTGTGATGTCCTTAGGTTAGTTAGGTTTAATTAGTTCGAAGTTCTAGGCGACTGATGACCTCAGATATTAAGTCCCATAGTGCTCAGAGCCACTTGAACCCATTCATGCATCAGCCCACTTGATACTTCCCCTTAACACGAACGGCATTGCAGAGGCTCTCCTACTTTATTACAACAGCACATTCGAAACTGAGCTGCTATACCTATGCAGTTGGAGCTTGTACTTCATCTCTAACAGCATCGTGTCCACCCGGCAATTCTTATGCTTTGACCTTCATATCCCCAACAAAATCTTTAATAAAATGAAAGAAATTACTTTGCAACGCAAGTTCACCACCCACTGTTTATCGGTGAAAGAAATTACTTTGCAACGCAAGTTCACCACCCACTGTTTATCGGTAACGATTAAAGTTTTGGGCTGAATACTCCGTCTAGTGTATTTCATATCCAGTTTAATTTAGGCACTAAAAATTCCTCTTTGCTGGGTCATTGGCGGTCATATGTCTCCTCTCGCTCTAGGGTGCTGATTCCCTCCTGGGGCAGAGATGCCGGTTTATAAAAATGGCTCTGAGCACTATGGGACTTAACATCTGAGGTCATCAGTCCCCTAGAACTTAGAACTACTTAAACCTAACTAACCTAAGGACATCACACACATCCATGCCCGAGGCAGGATTCGAACCTGCGGCCGTAGCGGTCGCGCGTTTCGAGACTGAAGCACCTAGAACCGGTCGGCCACATCGGCCGGCTGATGCCGGTTTATAAAGAGATGTCACGTTGCCTAAGAATGCCATATTACAAGTTTTTCGCTGTTAAAAAAAAGTCATAAGAATATGCTGCTATCGCTATCTCGATTCACATATGCGATCTCGATTCACATAAACGACATTTTGACACTTAACTATATGCGAATACTGCTTAGAAAATGAGAGGAGCACCACCGACTGACGTGATTTGATGGCAGCGGTGGTACAATGTTGCGCGCCAAAGATAATGATCGGTTTCGCGTCTTGATTCGCCCACAGTTTTCTTTAACCAGGTGGTCTTATTTCGTAAAGCAACTAGGATAAGTCAAGCAGCATGCCTAAGTAAACAATTTGAAATGCGCCGTTGCAACCTACTGAAGGCTGTAGTTGCACTGTTTCGTCAGCACTTGTATTAATAGCTCTCCTTTTTCTTTCCGCAAAAATTACATCTTTCGGTCTTATCGTGCAACGGCGACCCGCATGTAAATAGGTCATTGATAACGCTTCGGTCTCAAGGCGTTAGGCATCGTCACTCACCAGGAGATCTTGCATCTGAGGAGTGCATCCCGCCGCCTGGCTTCATTTGTACCGCTTCCTCGCGAGATGCTAGCAACTCTGTACTCAGAGAACCGGTCCTCCCAGTGACGTGGAGCGAGCCCAACACGAAGTTGGGGTAAAGTTAAGAGTAATTAACGTTCTTCATCAGAAGCGCCAGTGAAGCACGAGCAGTAAAGTCAAGAGTTTTCGGCAGTTGATGGATTCAGTTCGCTTAACAAGACGGGTTTGTAGCAGCGCCATCTTGCCTCTCCATCATAGCGAGAAGAGTCTTGGTGTTGCGCCCCTGAAACATTTCTGTACTTTTTACACCCTTTTAACCCATCGACGTTTTCGATACTGAAGGGCACATTAACGCTGCACTTGCTCAGTACCGAGGAGCAGGTTGAATTTACCTGTAATGTTTGCAGTGAGGACTAGCTGAGAGTATGTGTTTAGATCTGTTTGGAGAATGAACACAATCGCAGCTTCCAGTCATAGTTCCGTAAAATTCCCTCTTCCTGAAGTTTGGCAGGCTACACAAGAAACCTTTTGCGTAGTTTGGAATGAAATATGGACCACAATGCATATATATCCAATAAAGGTTGTCACACCTGTGCAAGACGGTCGAAACAAGTCTTTGGTAAACATAATCGACTGTGTTAGAAAAGAAAAAAAACCTATTTTAGCAATCACGGTCTTATCCTGACGATAAGAATAGTGCTGTACTTCGAAAAAGTGATAGAGCTATAAATTTTTTAAAGGTTTTCGTTTTTTCTCTCGCTACCAGGAAAGCTGCTTTTCCGATACCTTAAAAGAATCGAGTTCCTGCGTGTAGAATGTTATATTTCTCAAAACGTCATATTTCTCGATCCGCGTGTCGCACAATGATATAATTTTGCAAATAAATTCAGTGGTTTTGAAACGTCCCCTTAGTATTGAAACGTCCCCTTAGAAAAAAATAATAAATGACTGTGCTTAAACTGACACACAATATTTTTAGCGCAACGCAATCTTTCAAAAGTCCCTACAAAAGAATGGCCCTGACTAACAATAATCTATAACTTCATGAATCACTTACCTCACTATTTATTTCCAAGAAAATCCTACCTAAACCTGTTGTCCCTAAACTCTGCTTTTTTGTTCATATCCTCTTTTAAAATAATTATTCTCTATTGTACGCTACCTTTTTTAAGAACAAACAATGTATTTAACTTAATAGTGTTCAAAAGTCATATATCATGACATCCAGTCTTACAAATTTACTCTTTCCGGCGGACACACGTCCAGATCGTCCGCTCTTAAAATTCTGCCATCTTTCTCCCCACATCCACCACTGCTGGCGGCTCACCTCCAACTGCGCAACGCTACGCGCTGTCAGCCAACTGCCCAACACTACAATAGCAAATATTGCAACAATGCCGACCAGCCTCAAACTGCACACAGCAGAGTCAGTGATTTTCATACATAGCGCTACGTGACGTTACCAACATGAAAACCTAAACAGCTTACTTACAGTATGTATGGTTACTGTGTGCCAGACGTGTTGCCAATTGTGTTGGTAGTAAAGAAGTGAGAATTAAATCGGTGTAATGCAAGAATAGCGAAACTGTAATAAGCGATAGACTTCTTGCTTTTCATCATTTTGCTGGCGGTATTGCGAGAAAAAGTTTCGCAAAAGTTTGAAATTTATTGGATATTGCGAAGTGCTCTTATTCTCAAACAACGGATGAATAAAGTCCGGATATTTGTTCACCATGACTTAACTTGCTCCACGATATAAACACAGTTCCTAATTATTACACTAGACTTATTGTGTTTAATCTTTAACACAGTATTATAGCTCTTAATGAGTGTGTTATACAGACGCTTGAAATTTGTAAATTCGGTCAGTAATAATTACGTGAAATATCCAAAACAAAAAATTTTTCGTTGTCCCTGGGAGCAGGTAAATAACTAGGAATAAGCCCCATGTTAGCCGTTGAATGATAGAGATATTTCTCTTTACCTGATTTAGGAAATGGAGGAGTGATGAGTTCGTAGTTTAGTCTCGAAAGCACCATCTCTATGCCAGCAACTGTTTCCTAGTGTCTCCCGCCACCAGTTATCGTCGTTTCCAAATCTTTTATTACGCTAATGAGTTCCTTGTACAGTATGTCTCCGACTCCACCGTTTTAGTAGCGTTGCTACTTGGCAGCAAAACTCATTTGCTTGGTGCTGGTTTTCGTCAGAGGTGCAGTGCAGCAGCAGTGCGACTTGCGAGGTCTGCGTGCTTGCAGGACGGCAGCTTTTATGCTCGGCCCGCGACTCACCCGAAAGGGATTTCAATAACAGTTTCTCAGCAACTCGCGACCAGGCAGCCAGCGCAGGGAGGCATAAATTAACTGATCAATATGCCAATAACCGGGCGGCGCATTAAATATTCATACCGGTGCTCCTAGCGGCGTGTAGAGCAGGAAGCAGTTGGGTTTGATATGTAATTTCGCCGGCGAGGAAAGCGCCCGATAAGAAGCAGCGATGGAAATGGCCCGGGCGGCTTTGCTTATCTCGCTTACGATATAAGGCGCTCTCGGCGCACGAAAATAGACGGAAGGAAAAATACGCGCTGCACCAGTATAAATTTTCGTAATTTTAGTCGACGTGTACTAAGGACAAACTTGTCAAGGTTTTTTCGGTGTTTTCTTTGTTTTCTTCTTATGACAGTGATGGAAGTGCACAGCGCCTGGCATCTACATGCCATTGAAAGGGGGGGGGGGGTTACCATTCCGTATGCACATTGTCATGTAAGTTCGTTGTGGATAGGTAATAAGAGGGTGGTTAGATTTTTTTTTTAACAAGCCCTCGATTCGAGGCAGTTACTGGGGCGCGTAGCTCAAATTGAGCTTAAGAACGTAGTTTTCTGCGGCGAAAATGGTACATAATCGCCACATGTTGTTCCTGTCAATCAAATTTGTACGCAGTCTCAAGCTTTTGACGACTTCCTCTCTCTTCATTCTCAGTAGTTACCTGTAGGCCGGTGGTACCATACGTAGCTGGCCGAATTATGTTATGCAGACGTTACGGAACTTTCGTATACTACCAGAGATGATTACGAAGTGTGTGATGGAAGAACATGAAGCGATATTGATTTCGGTAGGCGGTTGGGTGATTTGCTTATTTGTCTCTGTCAGCATCAAGCGCACGCTTCAGCGTGTCGCGAAGGGTGTAGCCGCTGTCACGGTAGAAGCTGTTGTTACTGTACACTTAGGGTGCACGGAAAAGACCACTTGACATGGAAAGCAAACATAGAAATAAGCGGTCATCCACCATCTACCGAAATAAACAATGCTACCACAGTTCTTCCCTCAAAGACGTTAACATAATCTCTAGTGTGCATATGGAAGTTCACTGACATTTCCATAACATAATTCGGCCAACTCAGTTGAGTACCACACTGCCTACAACAAGTCATCAGATGCTTGCGATGCCATAAAAGTCTGACGTGGCAACGAATCCATGAAACATTTATCCAGTTAGTCTTGTCGATGCAGCCGTCTCTATATTGGCCACAAGCAGAAAGCTAAATCAGGGTGGCCTGGAGGGTAGTCGATCCCTCCACCAGACGGCGTATAATTTTTGTTTTATTTTCCACACTGCCGGTTTCGGGCATAACGCTCTGAAGCGTCTCTCTAGTAACATAGGCACATCTGTTGCTAGACACACACTTGAATGGGCAATATCCGAAACCGGTAGTGTGAAAAATAAAAGAAATTATACTTCAAATTTGTTCCAAATATTACTTTTCCAAATAGTCATCCCGGACAAGAGCAGCATTTCGTTTCTGTGATAACGTACGCACAGTTAGACAATTCGGATCAACGAGAAGCTTCATACCACAATTGAGTTCAGTTTCATAGCCCACGTATGGACGTGTGGCGCTTCATGGTCAAGATTGGCATTATTTTATCATCGGGAATATTTTTCAGCAACTCTTGCAGCCGATGCTGCAGTACACCGTAGGCGTATCAAGGGCTTTCGGGTCTGTCAGGAAATACAGTAATCGCTTAGGCATACTCTGCCTTACAAATGTCGTTCATGTACTGGTTTAAAGAAAATTCTGTAACGAACTCTCCTTTACCGTTCAGGTAAATAAATCTCGTGGTTTCAAGGAATTAAGGCCCACAGTATTTTTCCGAAATCACGCGTACACAGTGTAAGTAGCGTCATCTAATTACTACACTACGTTATATTCTAACCCGTTGTACAAAATTACGAATAGCGCCGTACTCCATGCGATGTTCTTCTATTTCGTTGGCATTACAGCACAGGTGAGAATTAATAATTCCTCGGTTGGCACGTGCTATAACTGTAGTCCTGTTATACCCTTGAAATGTAGAAACTTTTTTTGTGTCCTCGTCACTAATTTTAAGAAAAGGCGCTTTGTTTTTGGTCTGACGATGTTCCCGGACCAGGAAAGAAAAAAAAGGGTCCGTTATAGAATATAATGGCGACCAGTTTGGAAAAATTTAGCAGTGTTATGCCTAACGAAAAAACTGCATCCTATTTCGCTGCTTAAGAGTGTCTCATTTATCCTAGATGTCTTTCATTCCCTCTTACCATTCATTTATCAGAAGTTTTTTTGTAGTTGCTTATATCCGTTTCATCTTTACCGAAGCGAAGCGAGCGCCTAGCCGGGACAAAACCTTTTGTGTTTCATAGACGTCTAAAAGCTTCTGATGCTGCGTAATAGCTAGTAAAACGGCTGTAGGCTTCTTTTATAGCGCGTATCGGCCGATTGTCGGAGCTCTCTCAGCGATGGGAATCGGGCGCTTGATAAATTGTGGCTACAGAACTTTTATCGTGGTCTACACATTTTTTGTCCCGCAGTCCAGCTTTAAAAGTAGCAAAAGGGCTGCGAGAGTTTGAGAGAGCCGCCGCTGTTGCTGCATTCTGTCCCGTGCTTGCACACCAGGAGCAGCGCCATTCTAGCGAAATCTTTGCCATCTCCGGACGTGCATTCATCATTCGCAGCTGCGAGGTACTTTTAAAATTTAAATGCTGGACTTGTGTTCATTCTGCACAGCTTGCTGATGTTAGCTGCTGCTTCAGGCCACATTTTAGACCTGTGTGGACTCGCTTCGCCGGGTATGTTATCGTGTCGGAAAAACGCGTACGCGACTAAGCGTTTTCCGTAGTCTGCTGTACCGAAAAGATCGTTTCCCGGTCCCCAACTGCTTCTTAACAATAAGATAAAAATGCGTTTTAATTCTTAATTGAACTCGGTTAAAACCAGAGTTGTTACCTTCATTACAGTGTAGTAACGTGCTACTGGTAATATTATATCATTACGAAACAGCCTATGTAGTGACTTCGGCAGACACTACCATATCAGCAAAGTAGGCGGAAGACTTTTGCGAGTCAGGCAGACGGTGGAAGAAGAGAACCATGCGTTGGCAAATGTGAAAGATAGTGAATGCCGGACTGGCAGTCTGTGCAGCAAAGCATTGCATGGAGAAGATGGAAAAAGGTTGAAGGCAGAATAGATAATCGATAACACTGCAATAAGTTGAGGCTGTTGCAGAAGGATCTCTCAGGGAGCTTACAAGTACAGACGTGAAGCTTTCATACGAATGTTTCACTGGAACTTACGCCAAAATTAATGCCCGCAAGTGGCAAGGAACTGGTGGACCAGAAGCTATTAAAGTTGTCGAAAACCATTTCAAATTACTGTGGGTACTGCTATCCCAACTGATAGAATTGACAAGAAACAACTCAAAGCATTTGCCAGATATAAGGACTTGACATTCGAAACACTGCGACCTTGGCATAAACCATGAAATTGGTCCCAGTGGTTGTGGGCGCACTGCTAGCAGTGCCAAAAAGATCTTACTGGGCACTTGAAAACGTTTGCCATTGCAAACAATGTCAATCTGGCAACTAAAAAAAGACACTTCACTGGGATATGCTCGAATTGTCCGCCCATGATTCAGTGCTGTCCTAGACGCTTGGAAGTTTCAGACTCTGTTTAAGTACGAAACTCAGCATAGTGATGTCATTTTGTGCGTTTATTATAATAATAATATAATAATAATAATAATAATAATAATAATAATAATAATAATAACCCCCGTGGAGGCCCGGGAAAAGAATAGGCCTCCGGTATGTTCTGCCAGTCGTAAAAGGCGACGAAAAGAACAAACCACTAATAGGGCTAACCCCCCTTTTAGTGTGATTACTTGGTTCAGGACAGAACTAAAGAAGCCTCGGACAAGCGCCGTCATGGTCGGGGACGACGCTTGAACCCTATGCCCGCCCACAATGGTAACGACACTGCTAGCCACATGGAAAATGATTTAAATCCGAATAGAGGTGTTTTGCAGGATATGCTTCCTGCAACCACCCTAGAAGGAAAACAAAGACAGAGGATGAGATGGTCAGATGAAGTAAATCGACACCTCATGTTCTGTTATTACCAAGCAACAAACCTAGGAACCAACACAACTGGATACAGATCACAAGTATACACAACATTTATTACCAGATACCCGGAATTAAAATTTTTAACAGAACAACGACTAGCTGATCAGATCCGTGTAATAATCAAAAATAACAGGATACCCCAGTCAGAATTAGAAAACATCAAACAACAAGTACAACAAATACTGGAACAAAACAATGTGCAATCAGAAGAAGAAGAAAACACAGTAATGGACTCAAACATCCCAGAGCAAACAAACAAAGACCAACACGCATCAATTAAACAATCAGAGGAAAACGAAATCTTAAGACAGCCACCAGAACAAGCACAAATAGAACACGAAGAGACACACGTGTTAGATATAGAAGAGAAATTTCAGCTGACATATATAGAATACAAAGACACAAATACAGACATTAGACCATTCTTGCATAGACCGCCAAATAACCCACAAGTCGAAACAACAATAAAAACTATCAACACAATCATACACAACAAAATAAATGAAAACACAACTATGGAAGAGTTACAACTACTGGTTTATATAGGAGCACTCACTACACTAAATATACACACTAGGCAGAGATCAGAACAAACCAACACACAGAAGAAACGCACAAAACCAGCATGGCAACACAGGTTACAGATCAGAATAGAAAAACTGAGAAAAGACATCGGACAGCTAACACAATTTATAAGAAATGAAATATCAGACAAAAAACGAAAAAGGTTAGGTAAAACCTCACAACAAGAAGCAATAGAGCAATTAGATGAAAAAAAAAGCAGAAATTGCAAGCATTGGCCAAACGACTTAGAAGATACAAAAAAAGTGAAAATAGAAGGAAACAAAACCAAACATACAACACAAACCAAAAGAGATTTTACCAAACAATGGATAACACACACATTAAAATAGACAATCCACCAAACATAACAGACATGGAACACTTCTGGAGCAGCATATGGTCAAACCCGGTACAACATAACAGGCATGCACGGTGGATACAAGCAGAAACAGACACATACAAGATGATACCACAAATGCCTGAAGTGATAATTTTGCAACATGAAGTCACCCGAGCAATTAATTCTACACACAATTGGAAAGCCCCTGGAAATGATAAAATAGCAAATTACTGGCTAAAGAAGTTCACCTCAACACATTCACATCTAACTAAGTTATTTAACAGTTACATTGCAGACCCATACACATTCCCTGATACACTTGCACATGGAATAACCTATCTGAAACCTAAAGATCAAGCAGACACAGCAAACCCAGCTAAATATCGCCCCATAACATGCCTACCAACAATATACAAAATATTAACTTCAGTCATCACACAGAAATTAATGACACATACAACACAGAACAAAATTATAAATGAAGAACAAAAAGGCAGCTGCAAAGGAGCACGAGGATGTAAAGAGCAACTGATAATTGATACAGAGGTGACATATCAAGCTAAAACTAAACAAAGGTCCCTACACTACGCATACATTGATTACCAAAAAGCCTTTGATAGTGTACCCCACTCATGGTTACTACAGATTTTGGAAATATACAAAGTAGATCCTAAATTGATACACTTTCTAAACACAGTAATGAAAAACTGGAAAACCACACTTAATATCCAAACAAATTCAGATAGCATCACATCACAGCCAATACAGATTAAGCGTGGAATATACCAAGGAGACTCATTAAGTCCTTTCTGGTTCTGTCTTGCTCTGAACCCACTATCCAACATGCTAAATAATACAAATTATGGATACAATATTACTGGAACATATCCACACAAAATCACACATTTGCTATACATGGATGATCTAAAACTACTGGCAGCAACAAATCAACAACTCAACCAATTACTAAAGATAACAGAAGTATTCAGCAATGATATAAATATGGCTTTTGGAACAGACAAATGTAAGAAAAATAGCATAGTCAAGGGCAAACACACTAAACAAAAAGATTACATATTGGAGAACCACAGCGACTGCATAGAAGCGATGGAAAAAACAGATGCCTATAAATACCTAGGATACAGACAAAAAATAGGAATAGATAATACAAATATTAAAGAAGAACTAAAAGAAAAATATAGACAAAGACTAACAAAAATACTGAAAACAGAATTGACAGCAAGAAACAAGACAAAAGCTATAAATACTTATGCTATACCAGTATTGACCTACTCATTTGGAGTAGTGAAATGGAGTGACACAGACCTAGAAGCACTCAATACACTTACACGATCACAATGCCACAAATATAGAATACATCACATACATTCAGCAACAGAAAGATTCACATTAAGCAGAAAGGAAGGTGGAAGGGGATTTATAGATATAAAAAACCTACATTATGGACAGGTAGACAATTTAAGAAAATTCTTTCTAGAACGAGCAGAAACTAGCAAAATACACAAAGCAATCACTCATATAAATACATCAGCTACACCATTGCAATTTCATAACCACTTCTACAACCCTTTAGATCACATAATATCAACAGATACAAAGAAAGTAAATTGGAAAAAGAAAACACTACACGGCAAGCACCCGTATCATCTGACACAGCCACACATCGATCAAGACGCATCCAATACATGGCTAAGAAAAGGCAATATATACAGTGAGACGGAAGGATTCATGATCGCAATACAGGATCAAACAATAAACACCAGATACTACAGCAAGCATATTATTAAAGATCCCAATACCACAACAGATAAATGCAGACTTTGCAAACAACAAATAGAAACAGTAGATCACATCACAAGCGGATGTACAATACTAGCAAATACAGAATACCCCAGAAGACATGACAATGTAGCAAAAATAATACATCAACAACTTGCCATAAAACATAAACTAATAAAACAACACGTTCCCACATACAAGTACACACCACAAAATGTACTGGAGAATGATGAATACAAATTATACTGGAACAGAACGATTATAACAGATAAAACAACACCACATAACAAACCTGACATCATACTCACCAATAAAAAGAAGAAATTAACACAACTAATTGAAATATCCATACCCAACACAACAAATATACAGAAGAAAACAGGGGAAAAAATTGAAAAATACATCCAACTGGCTGAGGAAGTCAAGGACATGTGGCATCAGGATAAAGTCGACATTATCCCAATTATACTATCAACTACAGGAGTCATACCTCACAATATTCACCAGTACATCAATGCAATACAGCTACATCCAAACATATATATACAATTACAAAAATCTGTAATTATTGATACTTGTTCAATTACCCGAAAGTTCCTAAATGCAATATAACATATACCATACAGTTACAAGGAAGTCACGCTTGACCGAGGTCCGCGTCACGTTCCATTTTTAACCAGACTTAAGTTTGAGAAAAAAAGTCAGTAATAATAATAATAATACCCACACAGAATCACACATTTGCTATACATGGATGATCTAAAACTACTGGCAGCAACAAATCAACAACTCAACCAATTACTAAAGATAACAGAAGTATTCAGCAATGATATAAATATGGCTTTTGGAACAGACAAATGTAATAAAAATAGCATAGTCAAGGGAAAACACGCTAAACAAGAAGATTACATATTGGATAACCACAGCGACTGCATAGAAGCGATGGAAAAACAGATGCCTATAAATATCTAGGATACAGACAAAAAATAGGAATAGATAATACAAATATTAAAGAAGAACTAAAAGAAAAATATAGACAAAGACTAACAAAAATACTGAAAACAGAATTGACAGCAAGAAACAAGACAAAAGCTATAAATACTTATGCTATACCAATATTGACCTACTCATTTGGAGTAGTGAAATGGAGTGACACAGACCTAGAAGCACTCAATACACTTACACGATCACAATGCCACAAATATAGAATACATCACATACATTCACCAACAGAAAGATTCACATTAAGCAGAAAGGAAGGTGGAAGGGGATTTATAGATATAAAAAACCTACATTATGGACAGGTAGACAATTTAAGAAAATTCTTTCTAGAACGAGCAGAAACTAGCAAAATACATAAAGCAATCACTCATATAAATACATCGGCTACACCACTGCAATTTCATAACCACTTCTACAACCCTTTAGATCACATAACATCAACAGATACGAAGAAAGTAAATTGGAAAAAGAAAACACTACATGGCAAGCACCCGTATCATCTAACACAGCCACACATCGATCAAGACGCATCCAACACATGGCTAAGAAAAGGCAATATATACAGTGAGACGGAAGGATTCATGATTGCAATACAGGATCAAACAATAAACACCAGATATTACAGCAAGCATATTATTAAAGATCTGAATGCCATAACAGATAAATGCAGAGTTTGCAAACAACAAATAGAAACAGTAGATCACATCACAAGAGGATGTACAATACTAGCAAATACAGAATACCCCAGAAGACATGACAATATAGCAAAACTAATACATCAACAACTTGCCATAAAACATGAACTAATAAAACAACACGTTCCCACATACAAGTATGCACCACAAAATGTACTGGAGAATGATGAATACAAATTATACTGGAAGAGAACCATTATAACATATAAAACACCACCACATAACAAACCTGACATCATACTCACCAATAAAAAGAAGAAATTAACACAACTAATCGAAATATCCATACCCAATACGACAAATATACAAAAGAAAACAGGAGAAAAAATTTAAACATACATCCAACTGGCTGAGGAAGTCAAAGACATGTGGCATCAGGATAAAGTTGACATTATGCCAATTATACTATCAACTACAAGAGTCATACCACACAATATCCACCAGTACATCAATGCAATATAGCTACATCCAAACTTATACATACAACTACAGAAATCCGTAATTATTGATACATGTTCAATTACCCGAAAGTTCCTAAATGCAATATAACATATACCGTACAGTTAAAAGGAAGTCACGCTTGATCAAGGTCCGCGTCACTTTCCATTTTTGACCAGACATAACGTCTGAGAAAAGAAAGAAAGAATAATAATAATAATACGTTACAAGTCTTTCAATTTATTTCGGCGACTTGAATATCCGTATCCTGGGGAAACGGAATCTACATTTTAGCGTGGAATCCATGTCGGATACCTTCAGCAGCAGCAGCAGCAGCAGCAGCTGCAGCAGCCTGCCGTATTGCAGTTATACAGGAAAAGACTTCGTTGTCAACAGGCATAACCGTTGGAGGTTGAAGTACTGTAGTTAGTGTTCCACTCATTAAATAGCACAACAAGATTTCCTTCCAGAGCCGCCATCACTACCACCACAGTCATGTTCCTAACCTTGAAGAGTCAACAAAAGTGAATCTGTCGGTTTGAACATCACAATATACTATAATATACTTCAGTTCTATTTCTTTGTTAACGTGTTCCAGGATAAGATAGGGGATCAGTTGTGGCGTTGCTTAAGGAAGTGTCCTGGCGTACACCTGGACTGATTCAGAACTTTTAACCATCATCACGACTGTCGGACAGATGACCTCGCTGTCTGAGTGGGTAGGGAGGCTCCTTTAACAGCATCGTCTGTCCTCCCAGCATAGAGAAGAGCTTGAAGTATTTAGATTAAAATTACCCGCAGTGTTAGACGCTGTGGCGAGTCGAATGCTAGAGGCCAGCGACTAACCAATCATAGTTCTTTTCGGGCGCCACGTAAATTGATACGAAAGCAGTCATGAGATAATATCTTGTCTGATCCCTGTTACCAGACATAGAGCAGCAACTCGACGTGGCACGGACTCAGTAAGTCGTTGGAATGCCTCTACAGAAACATTGACCCATGCTGTCCCTATAGCCGTCCATAATTGCGAAAATGTTGCCGGTGCATGAACTGACCCCTCGATTATGTCCCATAAATGTTCGATGAGATTCATGTCGGGCGATCTGGGTGCCAAATCTTTCGCTCAAATTGTCCAGGATGTTCTTCAAACCAGTCGCGAACAGTTGTGCCCCAGTGACATGGCACATAGTCATCCTTGAAAATTACGTCGTTGTTGGAAATATGAAGTCCATGAACGGCTGCAGGTCGTCTCAAACTAGCCGAACGTAACCAATGTCTATCAATGATCGGTTAAGTTCGTCCTGAGGACACAGTCCATTCGATCTAAACACACCATTATGGAGCCACCACCAGCTTGCACAGTGCCTTCTTCACAACCCGGATCCATGGTTTCGTGGAGTCTGCGCCGCACTCGAACACTACCATCAGCTCTCACCAACTGGAGTCCGGGCTCGTGTGACCAGGCCACGGTTTTCCAGTCGTCTAGGATCCAACCGATACTGTCACAAGTCCAGGATGTACTGTGATGTACTGTTAACGAAGGCACTTTCGTCGGTCATCTGCTGCCGTAGCCCTTTAACGTCCAATTCGGCGCACGGTTCTACGGGTACGTTCGTCATGTTACACATTGATTTCTGCGGTCATTTCAGGCAGTTTTGCTTGTCTGTTAGCACTGAAACCGTACTCATTCGCCACTGCTCTCGGTCGACTCATTCGCCGCTGCTTTCTACATCTACATCTACATCCATACTCCGCAAGCCACCTGACGGTGTGTGGCGGAGGGTACCTTCAGTACCTCTATCGGTTCTCCCTTCTATTCCAGTCTCGTATTGTTCGTGGAAAGAAGGATTGTCGGTATGCCTCTGTGTGGGCTCTAATCTCTCTGATTTTATCCTCATGGTCTCTTCGCGAGATATACGTAGGAGGGAGCAATATACTGCTTGAAGGTATGTTCTCGAAACTTTGACAAAAGCCCGTACCGAGCTACTGAGCGTCTCTCCTGCAGAGTCTTCCACTGGAGTTTATCTATCATCTCCGTAACGCTTTCGCGATTACTAAATGATCCTGCAACGAAGCGCGCTGCTCTCCGTTGGATCTTCTCTCTGTCTTGTATCAACCCTATCTGGTACGGATCCCACACTGCTGAGCAGTATTCAAGCAGTGGGCGAACAAGCGTACTGTAACCTACTTCCTTTGTTTTCGGATTGCATTTCCTTAGGATTCTTCCAATGAGTCTCAGTCTGGCATTTGCTTTACCGACAATCAACATTATATGATCATTCCATTTTAAATCACTCCTAATGCGTACTCCCAGATAATTTATGGTATTAACTGCTTCCAGTTGCTGACCTGCTATTTTGTAGCTAAATGATAAAGGATTTTTCTTTCTATGTATTCGCAGCACATTACACTTGTCTACATTGAGATTCAATTGCCATTCCCTGCACCATGCGTCAATTCGCTGCAGATCCTCCTGCATTTCAGTACAATTTTCCATTGTTACAACCTCTCGATACACCACAGCATCATCTGCAAAAAGCCTCAGTGAACTTCCGATGTCATCCACCAGGTCATTTATGTATATTGTGAATAGCAACGGTCCTATGGCACTCCCCTGCGGCACACCTGAAATCACTCTTACTTAGGAAGACTTCTCTCCATTGAGAATAACATGCTGCGTTCTGTTATCTATGAACTCTTCAATCCAATCACACAATTGGTCTGATAGTCCATATGCTCTTACTTTGTTCATTAAACGACTGTGGGGAACTGTATCGAACGCCTTGCGGAAGTCAAGAAACACGGCATCTACCTGTGAACCCGTGTCTATGGCCCTCTGAGTCTCGTGGACGAATAGCGCGAGCTGGGTTTCACATGACCGTCTTTTTCGAAACCCATGCTGATTCCTACAGAGTAGATTTCTCGTCTCCAGAAAAGTCATTATACTCGAACACAATACGTGTTCCAAAATTCTTTCGGTCGTTAGGTAAAGGCCGTCGGCCATAGTGAGAGGTAATGCCTAAAATGTGGTAGTGTCAGCACACTCTTGACACTGTGTATCTCGAAATATTGAATTCCCCTAAGCTTTACTTAATGGAATGTCCCATGGATCTCGCTGCAACTACCATTCCGGCTTCAAAGTCTGATAATACTCGTCCGCGGCATGTTGACGTCGGAAACGTTTTTCCTTTGAATCACCGGAGTACAAATGAAAGCCCCGTCAATGCACTGCCTTTTTATACCTTCTGTATGCGATACTACCGCTATCTGTAAGTGTGCATATCGCTATCCCATGACGTTTGCCATCTCGGTGTATTTGTTGTGTTGCCCGTTTCGTAGGTACATACAGATCCCTGTCAAGCGTGGCTGATTGCACGTCGGTAACACTGTCCCGCTGCTACTCCAATTTGCCGGTCACAAGAGTTGTTTTATTCGGCTACATAGTGCAGTACTTCGCGTACGGCACAGCGTGTGCAGACAGCGAGTGGTACGTCTCTTTAATGCGCGACACCCGCGTGATTTCTGTGACGTCACGTCACAGCTGTTGGCCTGATTGGTCAGTGCCGCGTCTGCAGGTCGTGCGCTGCATCATTGTATGTCCTCCATTGCAAGCATGGCGAAGCCGTCTGGTCTGGGCTACCCACCACACTAGGCGCTACTGTCTTGTTATGGCGGCGATCGTAGTGAACACTTGAGTCAGGTGGCGCGTTGGTTTTAAGATCTTGAACTAACATGCGGGAGGTGGCGTGTACAAAAGAAGTGGCGTACCTTACTTACTCGGTATTGCCCATGATTCTGTGATACTTAGCAGGTAGGATTGACATATGAAGATGTTCATGCAAAAGTTTCAAAGAAAAGGGGCACCTTTCGTTGCGTACGGATTCGAAACTAGAGATGCTCATGAGACTGCGGTTGCAGACGTTCCAGGAGAGAACCTTATTTATTGTGAACCTTACATTCAAAATTCCGAGATAATTCGGCCTGAGAGGAGCTAAGGAAAAGATCACCTCCTCCCAAATACATGCTGTTGAAAAAGATTTTTCCGATTTCACATTTTCTACATTAATGAAGATAGAAACACGAGATAAATTTTAATGTACGTTTAAGACTGAAGTTATTAAAATATGTTCTTACATGCCGTTGTCAATGTAGTGGCGTTGCGTCCTGTTAAAAAAGGATTTTTGTGTGTTTGTTATGTGCCAGATGAACGACCCAACGAGCTCTACCAACATCTGGTGATAGGGAAAACTTTTAGCTTCCATGCGTAAGTTAAAACGTGCATCTACTTTCTATTTTGATTCATGTAGCAGAAAGCGTCTTGTGAATGTGATACAGGATGAATTATAGTCCAATACCCTATACATCTGCCGGCCGAAGTGGCCGTGCAGTTAAAGGCGCTGCAGTCTGGAACCGCAAGACCGCTACGGTCGCAGGTTCGAATCCTGCCTCGGGCATGGCTGTTTGTGATGTCCTTAGGTTAGTTAGGTTTAACTAGTTCTAAGTTCTAGGGGACTAATGACCTCAGCAGTTGAGTCCCATAGTGCTCAGAGCCATTTGAACCAACCCTATACATCTCGCAAAAGACACGACGAGATAGTGAGAGAGATTAGTGCCCCTGCGAAGGTTTACTAGCAGTTCGTCCCATTCTTGGTTGGAATAGGAACAGCGAATGTTCGCCAAGGTTTCGCTTAATCGATAGCTTCCTCCCTCATTTTCGTAGGAAATCAACCTGAATAATACATGCTTTCAGAAATTTTTCCGACCGGTTTACATATGATGTGCTCCAAAATGTTCAGCCAAGCTGTTAACAGCACCCTGCTGCAGATCATCTCGACAATTATTGACGTCACTTTTACCATTTCCTGTCGCTGTTATTCCTGACTCTGGATTTCATTGAGACTATGAGGTATCTCGTGTTTAACTTACCGTACCTGTCGAAGGTGACATGATTCGTAGTTCAGTCGTGCTGAACGCCGGAATCATGCATGCAAATTTGTGCGGCAGTTGGTGAGACGAACAATTTGTGTAGTGGAACGGCGATCGACCGCAAAGGCAGCTGATGTTGCTAGTCGACGCAAGGGGTGTGGTGTATTTGGTCGAATGACTTAGGATATGATTCTTAAGTTCGATTCCACACTACCCGGACGAATTGCTCGACAAGTGTTCTGTGGGGTAGTAGCGCCTGTCACCCATTGCTCATGTGTTTACATCATAGTAACTTTCCAACAAATGGTGCCTAGCCTTTTCATTTTGCATCAAACAGAAAAGTAAACGGTATTTGAAACTTGAAACTCAAGACGCTGGAGATTTGAAGACCGCTACCACGCACACCTTTCTAGTATTTTACAATCATTGGGCTGTAACAAATTGTTCAAATGGCTCTGAGGCCTAGAACTTAGAACTATTTAAACCTAACTAACCTAACAACATCACACACATCCATACCCGAGGCAGGATTCGAACCTGCGACCGTAGCAGTCGCGCGGTTCCGGACTGAAGCGCCTAGAACCGCTCAGCCACCGCGGCCGGCTGTAACAAATGGCGTTTGCTGTTGCATCGGCCCTATACGATAGAAATGTGAGAAGGAAGGGCTTTTTTTGTTTTGGATCAAGTATAGTAAGGTCACTGTGCCTTTTCGCACAGGACGCGAGAGCATATCTTCGCTAAGGAAATGTATTGGAGATCATTTCTTGCCTTGTCTGTAACGAACTGTATATCAGAACACAATATCTCGACCTGGATCTGCTGGAAGAATTGTTGAAATTCACCTCGCGTTAATTGCCATATCTCTTTGGTCATACATTCGCAGGGTCCTTTGGATTATTTCCTGGTTTCTTCTAATATTTATTAGATGGAATAGTACCCGTTACTTCACAGCAGACAGCCTGTTTGTAGGTAGGAATAGATCGGACACAAACCTTGGCGATGGAAGTTTAATTTTTTAACTATTCAGCAACCCAGTAAATGTGGAAAACGCACAGCAAAAGGAGGAAGACATGTAATGGTTGAGAGCTTTGTACAGCTTCGCCTTACGTGTCCCAAACCAGAAGTTCTAGGTCTTGTCTCCCGTGACAATTATCGGCACTTGGGTTTATGAACTACATGAGGCACTCATTCTGCTTCTGACCATTTCTTACCCGGGTGAAATATCGCTATCTCTTGCTAACATAATACTTCCGATTGTCGCGTTATGTCGCCCGCAAAAAAACTGTCAAACAGCCTATCACAAACGACTGAAAGATACAGTATCAAGACGCCATTGTTTGATTCGTCATTTGATACTGCCCTTTACTACTGCGTATTGCCCCCCCCCCTCAACTTTTCATGTACACAATATAGAAGTAGGTATCTTAAATTAGTACATCGTCGATGCTTTGTTGGCTGGGAAGATTGAGTTACGGACATTAGTTACATTGTATTTAAAAGTAAGTCCTCACTGGAGAGAGAGAGAGAGAGAGAGAGATCGTGCGCGCGCAGATTCTGAACATGGAACACCTATCCATACACACAACCACGCACTCGCGCGTGCCTACAAAATAACCCGTTAACAGCAGCGTTGCAGCCGATACACAATAAAACACCGGCGAGAAACGGTTTTTCTGTGGTAATGGGAGTGTAGTATGTAAACTGAAGAGAGCAGACGAGTCCCCAATCTTCCATGGTGTGTCATAAGAAGCAGCTATAGGCTGTTCCACACGGATACACCCACCCCTTCTCAATGCACGTTTTAAAACGACGGCAACGATGTCTGTAACCAAGCTCTGGGAGCCTCTGCTTTCCAGTAAATGCGTTAACATTATACTGAACACAAAAAGTTGATATAACTACTTGGGTAAACACCACGCAAACAGATTATACGCCAATCACTGCAAATTGCGCTGCACTACTAGACGGGGTATTGATTGTTTAAGAAGCATTGGCGTCGGGTACAGGCCTATGCAGCCTTCTCAACAGTGCTGTGTGAATTACGACGATACAATGTAAAAAAAGCTCAACACCCAGTTCCTGAGTGCACAAGACCTGCGACACGACCGGGAATTAAAACCGGGGCCCTCTCGGCAAGCAGTCTGCCACGCTGATAGCTCAGCTCCCGAAACGGACCGAGAAAATTGATTCATCGCCATGCTGTTACAGCATCCTTCTGGGAAGGCTACTTCCCCCACTACAAGCGCTGCCCGCTCTTCAGTTTACAGACTGACCATACAGTACTCGCGAAAATGGGATTTCGATAGAGCGAGAGGTCCCCTCGGTGTGAAGCCCCCTGCGTGGGCACAATGGCTGCGGTGCCGGCTCTGCCCCCGCGGCTGCCCCCCGTCGTGGGGTCGCAAGGTCGGCAGCTGCCTAATGCACCGGCCCGAATCCCTGCTAATGGCCCAGCAGGCATTACCCGCGATCACTGCCAAGTCGGCCGGCACTGGCTCACTGCCAGGCGGTGTCATATTTCAAGTTGTCCTCCGTAAAAGCCGTCTATCGCCAAGGGGGTTAGTTATGAAGCACCGATTGGTGTACGCTGCTCCGAAAACCCTGCAAGGAAATTGCTTGTTCGTCATTGAAATGGCTTTATTTTACTAGGTCATTAGGCGAACGAATTCTGTCAGTCCTAGGAGGCTTACCTAGTACCAAGCAGGGAAGACAATAGGCTGAAACGTAAACGCAATAGCGTCATTAGGATGATTACCGAAACCGGACTGAACCGAACGGAAACGTTAGTAGCCACCTAGATGCAGATGCTGTACACAAGGCTGCAAATGGCCCGAGTCTGCTGTTCCTTACGGCCCACATTCAATTAGTCCGTCTACGCCCATTTGGCCGTTCCGTGATTCGCTTTCTTCTCACAGACAGAGGCCACGGGCCGTTCTCGCAAACTGCTAGGACACGGCACGAAGCTGGCGAGATAATTGTCTAGCAGCTAGTGTTTGGAAACTTGAACAATTTTTGTGCCGAAGGAACAAGCGCGTGTTCGACCACGTCATCTCTCCGAAAGAGCGATAACATGCTGTTACTCTGCTACATTTGCAAGTAATAGCTGATGAGCTAACAGCGCTGGGTGCTAACATACGCACGTAAATTTGCGAATCGTGTACCATATTGTGTACTGCTGGTTTACATCTCCTCCCTGCAGCGGGTCAACCATTAATTATAACGTTGGGTAATTGGCAAAAAATTCACTGATTTACGAGAGTCTCTCTTCACCGAATTATCTTGGCCCGGATAAGGGAAGGCCGATTAAGGAGTCGAAATACGTACAGAACAAGAACAATAGCAAGAAGTAATTAAATCACACGTGTACAGAATATTCGGGTTGCAACTAAAGCTTTCATATAGATACTTGGATAATACGTGTCCCTCCTGTAAAACACACACACACACACACACACAAAACTTGCTTATCTCCAGACATCACATTTGCGCGCTTTTCCTTGAGTTGTGTCCTCGGCAGGCAGACAGTCTGTAGAATCCTGAACACCTCAGATCGAAAGTCATGCGCGTATGAGGCGGCCCATTGTCAGTTTTTCATTGTCCTTCTCACCCGCTCTGCCCTCCAGTATAATTTGCCACCACGTGGCGTAGATGCCTAGGATTTTGTTAATGATACATTATTTTTGACAGTTTGTTTCGTATTTACGATGAGTTTTTGTGTGTGTATGTGGGGGCGGGGGGGGGGGGGGGGACGAAATCATCCAATCTATGTCATCCAAAAATACTGCAGTGCACTCACTAATAGCGATTGGAGAATGCTATGTTTCGTTTCGTTACGTGTTATTCAACATTCTCGTTGCGGCACTCTGTGTACACGATGGAGCTTTCTTACACTTTTTCACAAACAGGCACGCATGCGCGCGCGCGTACGCACATCAGAAACGATGGACCGTTCCAGGCGCACCCAGTGACATTTATTGAGATACAATCTTCGGAAATTGCAGGTGACTATTTCACGTTCTCGAACTTGAGCGTGATAAATTTACCATTATTTCACTCCACAGCAAGTGTAAAGAACAGGTGACGTTGGATGTCAATGGATCGCAATGTCAGCGTGAAATGGTGTTGTGTTCACATCAGATGGAACGGTGCTATAGACTCTCGCCGTTTAGCGCGGTACTGAACTGTGGAACTGTGGAACTGTGGTTACATAACTGTTGGCGTTAACGTATTCGAAATGCTAGTCGAACCAAATTCATAACGTATAGTCTTGTGAAGGCATGACGAAGATTCCAAGCTGCTGGGAACTGAAAGAATTGGTAAAGTGCGGTCTAAGCAACATTTAAAAACAATTACACTGCGCCTCGGATTTTATCCTGTGCATCTGGTTATCTTACTAATTGATAAACAATTTAAATGATTTTAAGGATCGTTTACAGAGTAAACTTTCGTTTTTCACTCGTTTGTAAAGCTTGCTGTCTGATTGTCATTTAGTTATTTGTGATTTTATTTACGTACTGTGTAGCTCTTTTGTTTGTTGAGGTATTGGTATTGCAAAATCCAGATGGTTTTTCGCATACAGATATTTGAGAACACTTACAGGGGAAGTACAGAGTATAAGAGTCTTACACACAATGTTCACTGGTGACGAATAGGAACCTTGACGGTGATGTTTCGTTCCGTTGACGGTCGGCGTTGGCGCTTCCATTTGAAACACATTGTGGAGTTTCTCCAGTGATGCTCACTAAGAATCGCCACTACAGAGGAGAAATTCGTACCGGTATAGAGTGTCAGAATAGCGTTAGGCCTTTTTTTAAAAAAGTGGCAGTGTGTATCCCGGTGAGTGTGTTACGGGCTTAGCACACTGATGCCGGCGTTTGTTGTGCAGAGGAGGAGGAAGTTGGGGCTTACGTAAGCAACACGTGCTGTGGTGCGCCGTGCCGTGCCAGGCAGGCATTAGCGCCGGCGCGGCGGACATCCTTGAGCATCGGATCGGCGCGGCCCCCACACCTGCCGCCGTGCACGTTCAACACGAACGCGCCGAGTGCAGCCAGTCTTATTGCTCCATTGGTGTGTCAGTGAATAATAGTAGTATGTAGGTACCTTGGAATTAACATTGACGTAAAACAATGCAGAAACCGTGTGCTAGAAAGGCGTTAAAATACTAAATAAAGTAGTAACAATTGACCAAAGAAGTTTTCAGTTACCACTAAGCTCAATAAGGACGTATCACAACACGATCTTACTCGCTATTGTACACTACTGGCCATTAAAATTGCTACACCACGTAGATGAACTGCTACAGACGCGAAATTTAACCGACAGGAAGAAGATGCTGTTATATGCAAATGATTAGCTTTTCAGAGCATTCACACAAAGTTGGCGCCGGTGGCGACACCTACAACGTGCTGACATGAGGAAAGTTTCCAACCGATTTCTCATACACAAACAGCAGTTGACCAGCTTTGGCTGGTGAAACGTTGTTATGATGCCTCGTGCAAGGAAGAGAAATGCGTACCATCACGTTTCCGACTTTGATAAAGGTCTGATTGTAGTCTATCGCGATTGCGGTTTATCGTTTCGCGACATCGCTGCTCGCGTTGGTCGAGATCCAATGACTGTTAGCAGAATATGGAATCGGTGGGTTCGGGAGGGTAATACGGAACGCCGGGCTGGATCCCAACGGCCTCGTACCACTAGCCGTCGAGATGACAGGCATCTTATCCGCATGGCTGTAACGGATCGTGCAGCCACGTCTCGATCCCTGAGTCAACAGATGGGGAAGTTTGCAAGACAACCATCTGCACGAACAGTTGGACGACGTATGCAGCAGCATGGACTATCAGCTCGGAGACCTTGGCTGCGGTTACTCTTGACGCTGTTTCACAGACAGGAGCGCCTGCGATGATGTACTCAACGACGAACCTGGGTGCACGAATGGCAAAACGTCATTTTTTCGGATGAATCCAGGTTCTGTTTACAGTATCATGATGGTCGCATCCGTGTCTGGTTACATCGCGGTGAACTCACATTGGAAGCGTGTATTCGTGATCGCCGTACTGGCGTATCACCCTGCGTGATGGTATGGGGTGCCATTGGTTACACGTCTGGGTCACTTCTTCTTCGCATTGACGACACTTTGAACAGTGGACGTTAGATTTCAAATGTGTTACGACCCGTGGCTCTACCCTTCATTCGATCCCTGCGAAACCCTACATTTCAGCAGGATAATGCACGATCGCAAGTTGCCAGTCCTGTACGGGCCTTTCTGGATACAGAAAAAGTTTGACTGCTGCCCTGGCCAGCACATTCTCCAGATACCTCACCAATTGAAAACGTGTGGTCAATGATGGCCGAGCAACTGGCTCGTCACAATACGCCAGTCACTACTCTTGATGAACTGTGGTATCGTGTTGAAGCTGCATGGGCAGCTGTTCCTGTGCACGACTTCCAAGTTCTGTTTGACTCAATGCCCAGGCGTATCAAGGCCGTTATTACGGCCAGAGGTGATTGTTCTGGGTACTGATTTCTCGGGATCTATGCACCGAAATTGCGTGAAAACGTAATCACATATCAGATCTAGTATAATATATTTGTCCAATGAATACCCATTTATCATCTGCATTTCTTTTTGGTGTAGCAATTTTAGTGGCCAGTAGTGTAGAATACGGGTGCTCGAGCGTTAGGGCGGACAGAGCCGTTAAGGTAAGGACAGCAGAGGCTCTACAGCGAGCACAGAGTGTACTTCTGCGCATGACAGGCGCACGTAGTACAACACCGACTGAGGCGCTGCTGTTGATATGAGCGGTGCTACTTCTAGACCTAGCAGTAAGGAAGAGAGGTACAGATTTCTGGCTCAAAAAGCACGAATATGATGAGATACTAGGCAAAAAAGCCGTATCGAATAAGGAAACAGAGGCAGGCAAAAAATCTATGACAGGGCAGAAACAGGGAGAAGAACCTACCAGTTCATTCCTGACTCAAAAGAAATAACAAGAACAATATACATCTTTGCGACCAAAGAGGTATACACTAATAATACGACAGCGCACCACACAGACACTTGTGAATGTGGAGCAGTCGGCAACCCGGATCACATCGTCTGGGAATGTGCTATTAGACAAGATGTTACAGACCAGGACAGGAACGCATTTCGAAATGCAACTGTATATAATATAAGGCATACCGTTTTATAACGGTAACAGACTAAATGAAAATAGTAAATAAATAAAATAAAACAGTTACGGAGGCAACTAGGTATTGTAGTGTTACGAAAGGTAGAATTACGTGCGTGATTATTCCCCGCTGAGCACGTTATTTCGAAAGATACAGCGCAGTAAGCAGGAAGAATAGCTATCTCGCATACTAATTGTTGGCATGTGTTACGCTTCGCCACCATACCATTTTGAAAAAAATCAGCTGAGATCTTGGCTGATTACTGCCTACAAATTGATGAAACTGAAGCAGTGTTAGCAGACCGTTGTGGCCGTGCGGTTCTAAGCGCTTCAGTTTGGAACCGCGTGATCGCTACGGTCGCAGGTTCGAATCCTGCCTCGGGCATGGATGTGTGTGATGTCCTTAGGTTAGTTAGGTTTAAGTAGTTCTAAGTTCTAGGGGACTGATGACCTCAGATGTTAAGTCCCATAGTGCTCAGAGCCATTTGAACCATTTGAAGCAGTGTTAACACTATCTGCGCACAGGCCCGACACGCAGTAACAAAGAAACTGTGTCGTCCTTCGAAAATGCATTTTTTACACATTCCTAAATGGAATGTACTGATTAGTTGCTGCTAGAAGTGCTGAACTTTCTGATGTGTGTTTGTATCATAAAGCATTTGTCTTTAGAAAATCTTTAAATTACTTTTAATCAACCATAAACAAAATCGAAATGTTTCAAATGGCTCTAAGCATGGCTCTTTAACATCTGAGGACATCAGTCCCCTAGACTTAAAACTACTTAAACCTAACCTAACCTAGCCTAAGGACATCACACACATCCATGCCCGGGTCAGGATTCGAACCTGCGACCATAGCAGATGCGCGGTTCCAGAGTGAAGCGCATAGAACCGCTCGGTCACAACAGCCAACCAAACAAAACGAAAATTATCGTATTTTAATTTAAACTGAAAAAGTCAAATAAATCACTATTTGTTCCATGTTTATTGCGATTGGTTTGAAATTTTAACTCGTCGAACAAAATTTGCAGTCGGCAGAAATTTATTTAATTAGTGTTGCTGTTGAACCAGATCCTCTAACTCGTAACTCATGCATACTGAGGCCAGTGCAGGAACTTGGTAGTGGAGGACGTGGTGACCCACTGTAACTAAATTGGAAACTGCATTCAGAAGCCTTCGCCGGGTAGTCTGTAGTCGTGCAACTCCTCAGAAATAAAGTTACCGTAATCGAGAGTAAAAATTAAGTTGTGGTAAGTTGGCTGGAGCCTTATAACTTAACACAGTAAAGTATCCCTAACCTTTGTAATGTTAATCTGTGTCTAATCACGTGTAAAAATTGCACTGCAGGTTGTAATTATGCTTTCTTTTTTTGTTTCAGGTAATTTTCGCGACCAAGATGTCTACATGAGAAGTGAGATATCTTTCCATTAATTATATATTTCGTTGCGCCACGTTTAGTATAGCAGTGGTTCGTGTCCTCCACCCCCCCCCCCCTCCTCTCTCTCTCTCTCTCTCTCTCTCTCTCTCTCTCTCTCTCTCTCTCTCTCTCTCTCTGTCTGTGTGTGTGTGTGTGTGTGTGTGTGTAGGGGGTTGCGGTTGGGAGACACACAGCTTCCAACCTTTCGCCAGCAATGATACAAGGCACAGACATGGCGATAATCTAGAGCTTTGTGCAAAGTTGCAAGAGGGAGCTAGCAAAGCTGATGCTGCACACCGCATGGTAAACTTCGTAAATATTGATGAAGAATCTGAAGTCAAAAGTATACAGTACGCTCTGTTAACACAATGTCGTCGGAATATATCGCTAATGTCGGCATGCAACGTTAATAGAAGAAGAGACTCAGTATCGCGTGACCAGACAATCAGCAGTTGTCCCCCGCCCGTCACGGACATCAGTTAGTAGGAGTCGATGTACGATGTGGTAGAAAGTTAAACTGCCTCATATAGACAGCTGCCGCGAAGGCTCGTGTCACGGTGTTTCGAAAAGATCGATTACAAAACCGACGTCCAACTGGTAATGTTAGTATTGTTTGTATTATATGTGACAGCTTAACCGGTTATAATTAACAGACTTCGGGTGAAGTATATTCAATTACGAATCGAGAAAGATCCTCAAACAACTTAAAAGTCGCGTCAAGGCCCCGAAGAAAAAATGAGAGGAACAGCTTTGTACTAAGGGGTATGGACAATACTGTTCTCCTGAGGCAACCGCGATGGAGCAGGAAGGTGGGGAAACGTTACCGCTACACTGTGTACTACGCGCCAGTTATTCTTGCTGGTTCTGCGACATAGATCTCTCACTTCTCCATCTCCCCCCCCCCCCCCCCAACACACACACACACACACACACACACACACACACACACACACACACACACACACGTACGTACGTTTGCCCCATGACCAATGGTGCCCGTACTGAGTACCTCTAATGTGAACTAAAAAACTTCGAGGGAGGCTGTACCCACTGATATATCTCTCTTTTCTGTGTGGCTTGAGTTGTTGTGCAGGCGCCTTCTGAAACTTCGGAGACACTGAAGAGTGTCCCTGTAGTATTCTTCAGACGTGTCCCTTAGTAAGAGTCAGTGGACTCTTGCGCAAGAGCCTGAGCTGATGTAGGTGTTACGTGGTTTTCCTCAATCACTTCAGTTGAGTGGCATGATGGTTCGCCGCGGATGTCACTGTCGACGAGACGTCGAACTATGACACCCCCACTCCTTCCCGCTATCTCTCTTCCTGGTTCCTGCTTCAGTGGCACCTGGGTAGCCTTCATCGTAAGTTCAGCACATTCTCATTACAACGGAAATAGGTCCCGACCCCGATATTAGCTTCAAAACCCTTACAAATAACTGTAGTCTGTAACCAGTACGCGTAGTTTCAGATGGGAGCCTTGATTGCCTTCTGATGTGCTCAACAGCAAACGCGCGGACGACGCGAACTCAAGTCCCGAGATAGTAATCATCGGACGGCCATTTTAAATGCAGTTGTTCAGAAGAACAGGGTTCGAGCTGTTCCTGGAGAACTGTTACGGCCGGATACTGACGACTGTCCGCTATTCTGCAGGGAGGGATTAGCGCCGGTCGTCAGCTGGCCGCCATTATAAATTCATTTCGAGGTCGCCGACAGGGCGGAGTGCCCCCTGGGGAGCAGAAGGCCCGCAGTCGGTAAGCTGGCGGCGCCGAATCTGCGTGCTCTGGCCCCGCGCGACCGTGATTAAACCGGACGGCTCGGGATGCGATGCGATTAATATCTAATAGCGTATCGACCGGCCGCGGAACCGCAGTGGCGAAGGACCCGCGGCCGAGGCGGGGTAGGGCGCGATGCGTGACGCTGAGCAGCCCTTCGGCCCTATGCCGGCTGCCCTCGGCGCAGTCAGCCCTTATCTGGCAGCGGGCCGCGCTGACACTAACCGCTGCTAGAGCAGAGCCGGCAAGCTATGGCCCTCTCAGCTCCCGGCTGCAACCCTTCCAGGAGATACTTCCGCGGAGATCGGCTCCTCTGGGACAACCCTCTCCCAGGCTCGCCACCTTCCCACGCCTGCAGTTATAGCGTCCTGCTCGTAGTGCACACGCTTCAAATACAAACCACTGTTTGGTAAATTCCACGCTCTTTCGGAGTGCGCGTTTGTTCAGACTTTCGTTCAAAAATGGTTCAAATGGTTCTGAGCACTATGGGACTTAACATCTCAGGTCATCAGTCCCCTAGAACTTAGAACTACTTAAACCTAACTAACCTAAGGACATCACGCACATTCATGCCCGAGGCAGGATTCGAACCTGCGACCGTAGCGGTCGCGCGGTTCCAGACTGAAGCGCCTAGAACCGCTCGGCCGCTCTGGCCGGCAGACTTTCGTATATAAAGCTCTGAGAGGGGCGGTGCCAATGTAAAACACTCATCCTTCAGTCTTCAAAGACAGTGCTCAAAGCATACAGTACATTCTACTTGTTTGGGACGTGTAGGTGTTGTTTATAACTCTTCATTGTGATTTTCCTTTTAGGGCGATTAGAGGAGCCGGCTAATGATTACCATACAACCCATTGCGAAGTTCGAACACTTTTTTTTTTAACTGATAGTTAATAGGGGCAGGCATTATTTTCTCGTATGATCGATGGTTTACACTAAAATATACGCTTTGTTCAATAGCTGCATTCAGGATTACTTGAAAATGCTAGTAGAGTGATAGGATGATTCTTGTGGCTTGTCGTGAAACATCTCGCAGGATTGGAGGGCTTTAGGATGCGATCAAAATGGTAAAGCAGACATTAATTCCGCTGTCGCTGTAAGATGTGGATGTCACCGGAACGCAAATGCAAGAGAGAGGGGAGCAAATTATTAGCTTCTGTGAATAAGAAAGAGACGGATGGGATTATTGTTATCTTCTTTCCTTTCTCAGACATTAGGTCTCGTTAAAAATGGAAAGTGACGCGGACCTTGATCAAGCGTGACTTCCTTTTAACTGTACGGTATATGTTATATTACATTTAGGAACTTTCGGGTAATTGAACATGTATCAATAATTACGGATTTCTGTAGTTGTATATATAAGTTTGGATGTAGCTGTATTGCATTGATGTACTGGTGGATATTGTGTGGTATGACTCCTGTTGTTGATGGTATAATTGGTATAATCTCAACTTTATCCTGATGCCACATGTCCTTGACTTCCTCAGCCATTTGGATGTATTTTTCAATTTTTTCTCCTGTTTTCTTTTGTATATTTGTTGTATTGGGTATGGATATTTCGATTAGTTGTGTTAATTTCTTCTTTTTATTGGTGAGTACGATGTCAGGTTTGTTATGTGGTGTTGTTTTATCTGTTATAATGGTTCTGTTCCAGTATGATTTGTATTCATCATTCTCCAGTACATTTTGTAGTGCATACTTGTATGTGGGAACGTGTTGTTTTATAAGTTTATTATTGTTATTATTATTATTATTATTATTCCAGAATGTACAGGAATAAACGCACCGCTGTTCAGCAGGGTGCCGCAGATGACAACTAAAGGGGTCCTGCTTTTTTTTAAAAAAAGGCATCACAGGCCATCACTCCTGGTAGTCGGGCAGTATGACGGGCGGGATGAGGTTGGTGTCTCACCGCTATCCGAGCGCCTCCCGACTCCTCAGGGGCAAGGAATCTTTCATTCGAGTAGAACTGTCCTCAGCGATGAGTCCCGCTTCGAATTGAGCACCAGTGCTCAGCGAAGGAATGTGTAGAGACGCCGTGGACAGCACTGGGATAGCAACCTGATCGTCGCCCGCCATATTGCCCTACAGCCAGGATGGTCTGGAGTGCCACTTCATTTCATAGCAGGACGCTTTGTAATCACCCTTGCAGCACAGCGGTACGTCGACGATATTTTACGCCCCATTTTGTTGTCCTTCGTGGAAAGGGGGAGACCAGCGCATCGATTCCAAGCAGCAGAAAGCCTCTTTTCCCTCAGTAAACCAACTGTCGTAGACAATAGCCACAGAAAAGGCCAGGAAATAAACTTGGCCGATGTTCTCTGAACCGAACGATCCAGGTTTTATACGTACCAGTAACTTATTTCCAGTTAACGTTTCTTGCGAAACTTTTCCGACCTCTACATTCTGCTGCATAATCATTAAATGCATGCATGAAGTCAAGACAGACGATTGCGCGTAGTTATCAAGGTATCTTCGCCACAGCCTATGTTGCAATTTGCAGACATGAGCCTCACACATATTGCTCGTTTAAGACCTTTTACCGCGTGATCGTTTCATTTCCGTCCATTGTTTTCATACTTCAAATTAATAAGTGTAAGATGTTGTTAAAGCCGCGGTTCCCATCTTGACACTAATTATCCCCGGAGGAGTACTTTCTAAGGGGGAAAAGCAACTGGCTTCAATTGTGATTTGATCATGAAACTAAATTATTTTCACATATTGTTATTGTTACCACTATTTCGTAAGACTCTAATACTCGTATGTGTTTTATATGCTAGAATTTCTTCACGTGAGAATGTGTTGGGGGGGGGGGGGGGGGGTGTCACAGCTCGTGAAACAAATGTGTGGCGGTGAAATTGACATATATACATCAGATATAGTCAAATCTTTTTTTGAAAATGACTTCTCTGGGTCGTATGAAGTTCCCTTAATGGACCCCCATAATGGACAGGAAACCACTTCATTATTAATTTTGCAACAGATAATCGAAATAATTGACAGTGCAACACAACAGTAACTCTGTAATTAATGGCTACTGCACTGTTGTAGCGCCTTCATAGTATTATTATTATTATTATTATTATTATTATTATTGGTAGCAGTTGTCAGTCAAAGCATTGGCAGCCTGAAATGTTAAAATTTCTGCCATTTCAGAAATAAGGAGACGAGTAATCAAGTGATGTACAAACGGTAGGCCGAAGTAAGTTGCACTCTTTTTAATTTCGTTGATTTTAAAGGGGAGTGAAGGTTATTACTTTGCAGAGGACATAATAAGATTTGGTTTATGTATAAAATTCAGTTTGCTATTCTTTATTTAATCAGTTTGCTGGAAACAGGGCTTCTCCCGTCCACTCCCCCACTTACGAATTGGCGGGGAAAAGGTTGCAGAGGAAGGGGCTGTCTTAATTTTTGATAGGAAATGCGTTCAATTGACGAGATGTTGGTCTTGTACAGAGAGGAGTGTAATATATGCTTTGCTGGTAAGCACGCAGCTGAGGACTGCGTCCATAGACCTCCTACATGAGGTATGGCAGAAGGTGATAATGAACGAGCATATTAGGAATACTTCTCAGAAAATAATGCTGATGAATCAGGATGGATTGATGATGCATTTTGCAAGTCAATAGAGACTGTCGCCTGTTAAGGGGAAGGGGGCCAGGGATAATTTGTCCTTGAATGTATGCTTACCTATGTATGTAAGCAACTCGCACAACAAAAAATGTCACAAACGCCTTTGCCCCAATACTTAAGTGTTGTGCAGTGTTGACCAATAATATTACTTTTATTTTCGCGCATTTCTAATTTCAAGACTGTCGTCATGTCTCTACCTCTAAGATAGGATTGACAGGCGTTTCAGACAAAACCATAATGAAGATCGTTAGATTCCAGAAAATAATTGACGCTTTATTGAGTTCCTATGAGTAGAGGAAAAGCCGTATTTAACGCTAATATAATTCACGAGCTGTTCGTTAAAAACTCCTAGATCGACAGGCCAGTGGACAAAAAGAGAGAAATCCTATCCTCCTCCTCTGTGTGAAAATGAAACTTGGAATATATCACAAACGTAAGAAAATAGCCCTGCCATTCTTTTTGTGGAACGTGTTATATTCCATTAATTAATGCCTTATGAAACTACTGCTGACGGCTCCTCAGGCAAGGGAGAAATAAAGTAAATAAAAGCGAAATATCTTTCGAGGTCGCGTTAAATCAGTAGCTGTCCCTTTCCAGAGCACAGGAAAAGTGCCGCGTGTGTATTCTTTGAGTAAGAAAAAATGCCAGAGTCTTATGGTGACATCCGTCACGCAGACGTGTTGCTGCCCACCAAATTGTGTGAAGCCAGGAGAGCCTGCGAGATAAGGAGTACCCGGCCGCTGCTAGCCTATTAAGTTGTGACAAAAACCAATGCGGGCGGAGGGCAGCCTTTTAAAAGCGACTCGTGGCCGCCACTCTCAAGCAGCGACTATTAAAAGCGATATAAAAAAGCCAGCCGGGGAGCGAGTAGCGTGTCCTCCGTAATTTCTGCCCAACTTGTCCCGTCCTGTCTTCTCGACCTTGTTTGAATTTAACTATCGATAACAGCAGTGACAGTGAAAATTAAACACTTAGCAAGAAAGCTCTTTTTTCCATTTGAGATTTTTCGGGCGGAATCTGCTGTTTCTTCGTGGGTAGCCCTGTAATTATGAAACCAGAAAAGGACTGAGGTTTACATGATTCCTTTTTCAAATATCTCATACTGTTGTCCCATTGAGAGAAAAATAAATAAGTAAATAATAATTGTAGTCAGACACACAATTTCTGTCGCCCACCATTCGTGAAAGGAAGAGGACATCATTCGCAGTGAGTCGAAGACCATGGAGATAGGCGGTTTGTTTGCTATGAAGCTGCTGTCTAGCCTTTATCTTTCACTACGTAGTAAAGCTGTCCTTCTCAGAAAAGAAGCAGATTTTTACAACAGCTGGGTCACATGTCAAAATAACGTCCCGGAGCGGACGGTCATTTCTTATCTGTGATTTTATTTAGATATTGTTTCAAAATGCGTGTTTTTGCGTTCAGTACCCGAAACTCAACACGTCGGTTGTTTGCACGTGGTGTTTTGGCCGTCGCACTGATTCACGTCGAAGGGATCTTTCATTAAGTGAAGGGTATCACCGATCTCACACTCGTTACTGTGCAGCACCGTGTAATACAATATGTCGACAGACGGAATTAACTGGTCGTGTAGGATCCCGTATGCCTCTAAATGCTTTATAGTATTACTGTTCTTATTGTCGTGTTTGTACCCGTGACTTAACCGAAGTGTTCAGGCATATGACTAAATTCCCTGCAGTCCGCCATTTATTTCATTTGAGTTGTCTCATCCTTTGAATTTTTTTAACATTTCAGGCCCCTTTGCATAACTCTAATCAGGAGTCCCTCACCGTGACAATTTTTATTACGGGAAGAGATTGCCATTTTACGTGATCTACGCGTATACTTTGTCACCGATACGATTATTTCTTCTGATTGCCTTCTGCACCCATACGCCTCTGAACGTTGGTGATGACATGCCAGGCCTCTCTGTCGAGAAATTTCCAGCTACAACAGATTATTAACATATTTATGTGTGTGGTATCCCTTCTTTCGTACGCGTCTAAAAGAACAGACACGATTTGTATGATTGATACATGTCGTTGTTCTTGTCTTCAGTCCTGAGACTGGTTTGATGCAGCTCTCCATGCTACTCTATCCTGTGCAAGCTTCTTCATCTCCCAGTACCTACTGCAGCCTGCATCCTTCTGAATCTACTTAGTGTATTCATCTCTTGGTCTCCCTCTACGATTTTTACCCTCCACGCTGCCCTCCAATGCTAAATTTGTGATCCCTTGGTGCCTCAGAACATGTCCTACCAACCGGTCCCTTCTTGTCAAGTTGTGCCACAAACCCTCTTCTCCCCAATTCTCTTCAATACCTCCTCATTAGTTATGTGATCTACCCATCTAATCTTCAGCATTCTTCTGTAGCACCACATTTCAAAAGCTTCTATTCTCTTCTTGTCTAAACTATTTAACGTCCATATTTCACTTCCATACATGGCTACACTCCATGCAAATACTTTCAGAAACGACTTCCTGACACTTAAATCTCGATGTTAACAAATTTCTATTCTTCAGAAACGCTTTCCTTGCCATTGCCAGTCTAAATTTTATATCCTTTCTACTTCGACCATCAGTTATTTTGCTCCCCAAATAGCAAAACTCCTTTACCACTTTTAAGTGTCTCATTTCCTAATCTAATTCCCTCAGAATCACCCGACTTAATTCGTCTAAATTCCATTATCCTCGTTTTGCTTTTGTTGATGTTCATCTTATATCCTCCCTTCAAGACACCATCCATTCCGTTCAACTGCTCTCCCAAGTCCTTTGCTGTCTCTGACAGAATTACAATGTCATCGGCGAACCTCAACGTTTTTATTTCTTCTCCATGGATTTTAATACCTACACCGAATTCTTCTTTTGTTTCCTTCACTGCTTGCTCAATATACAGATTGAATAACATCGGGGATAGGCTACAATCCTGTCTCACTCCCTTCCCAACCGCTGCTTCCCTTTCATGCCCCTCGACTCTTATAACTGCCATCTGGTTTCTGTACAAATTGTAAATAGCCTTTCGCTCCCTGTATTTTACTCCTGCCATTTTTAGAATTTGGAAGAGAGTATTCCAGTCAACATTTTCGAAAGCTTTCTCTAAGTCTACAAATGCTAGAAACGTAGATTTGCCTGTCCTTAATCTATTTTCTAAGATAAGTCGTAGGGTCAGTATTGCCTCACGTGTTCCAAAATTTCTACGGAATCCAAACCCCTTCCCCGAGGTCGGCTTCTACCAGTTTGATATATAGAATATTTAAAAGTTTTCAGATCTCAGCTGCATACGGGCATTGCATTAAATACAACGTAGGAATGTGAAAATTTATATCGGACAGGGAAACGAATCCCGCATGCTCCGCGTCTCTAGAAGGGTTCAGACGAGTGAGAGAAGATATGGCCATAAAACACACACCACAAACGCATATATACACGCCACTTGACGGCGAAATACCATCTTCTGTGCGGATGCAGTCACGTATCCGAACCTTTTCGGGACTCAGCTGAATAACTGCGAGCAAATAGAGGCAATGGACGGGGGACACAGCATCTGTAGTGGGCGGCTTGTTGTGATTTAGGTTGGTCGGGAGGCAGGTGCTCTAGAGAAGCGGAGCATCCGTGTTAAGAGTCCCGGTCCGGCACAAATTTTCAGATGGCACAGTTGCATTTAATACATTGCCCGTCTGCAGCTGAGATCTGGAAAATTTTTGTTATACAGGGTACCCAACGTAAAACCGGTACGCCTCATGCCGGAGATTCAGTTCAGTGAACAAACTGAAAAGTAATAGATAATAGTAAAATTAAAATAATTACAGCACTCGGTCGCGAAAATATAGTTTTTTGACCTAGGTTTCGGCCACATCTAAGAGTGCCTTCATCAGAAATAAAACATTTAGAACTGGCATGTCACGTATAAATATGAAGCGATAACGCTTTAGTCACAAAATATTAAAATCGAAAACATAGGAGACAAGTTGATGCTACCGCAGCTCGACATGTGGTGCAGCTCTTAGTAGCTTGCTTTCTATGTTTTCTATTTTAATATTTTGTGACCAAAGCGTTATCGCTTCATATTTATTTTATCCCTGACATGCCAGTTCTAAATGTTTTATTTCTGATGAAGGCACTCTTGAAAGTGACCGAATACTAGGTCAAAAAGATTTCATTTTCGCAACCGAGGACTTTAATTGTTTTAATTTTACCTTGTAACGATCGCTGGCAACGCACCATGTTTAAAGGTTTAAGATGACAGTAACGTTAAAAAACATGCAGCTATCTGTTTATAACAGATGCTGCAAGTGATACAATGTCTTGACAGACGGAATTAGCTTCTCGTGTAGGCTCCTTCACAAACAATTCGGCTAAAGATGATTAGCCATTACGGGAGGGCGTACCGATTTTGTGTGGGGCAGTCTGTATATTTATGTCAAAAACTTTGAACTTCCAGACACAGATGACTGAATCTTTTCTGTTATCGGTAAGTGCCTCGGTGCTTCAGTAGGCGATAGTCATTTTATAAACCAAAGCCTGTGGTTGGATGGCCAGCTCGTTTTAATTGTCGCTTACGGCTTTCACTTCTTATAGTGCTTCGTTTGAAACTTCCTGACAGATTAAAACTGTGTGCCGGACCGAGACTCGACCTCAGGACTTTTGCATTTCGCGGGCAAGTGCTCTACCAACTGGTGGAAGTAAAGCTGTGAGGACGGGGCATGAGTCGTGGTTGGGTATCTCAGTTGGTAGAGCACTTGCCCGCGAAAGGTAAAAGTCCTGAGTTCGAGTGTCGGTGCGGCACACAATTTTAATCTGCCTGGAAGTTTCATATCAGCGCACATTCCGCTGCAGAGTGAAAATCTCATTCTAGTGCTTTGTTTGTTTGAAAACTGCGATGGACCGTTGAATAGAGCCCACGTTGTACTGTACATCCTCATATAATTGCCACGGTAAAGTAATTCAAGGCGAGGACCACCGCTGCGTAACGTATCGCATTTCTCGCGGCTGCGACGTAACGCTTTCACTTTCCGTGACTTTATGTAGCGCTTTCATTTGTCTCGTCAGCTATGTTCTGCTATCGATTAGGAGCACGGTTGAATATTGTTATCTCTGCTGTCATCACATTGCCAGTTGCCTCAAAACAAATGAAAGCGACAGAGGCAGATTTAGTTGGTATTTTCCTCATGAAAGTTGGAGAGAGACGCGCTGACGTTTGTAATAACTTCGCTTGAGCAACTGGATTCGAAACATTTTTTGTGGACTAGGTTAGTTAATACGCCGTTCCATGAGTTTATCTTTAAATTGCTACGCATTGTGATTAAACGTAGGCTCCCGAAGTTGTTGATTGGAAGAGTGTAGAACGACGCTGTTGTCAAATGCTAATAGATTTCTGCGTGGGCACGGTGGTAGCAGGCAGGGAGGGGGTAGTGGTGCGTGGGAGGGGACGCGAGGCGTTGCGCTTAGCGTACGCTGTCCCTCGCCCACGGAGGCAGGCGACGAAATCACGAGTGACTGTGAAACTTTTATCCCCGTTGCTGTCTCCGCCCATGCAATAAACAGAAAACCTCCTTCGGCCTGCAGGCATGAAAAAAACATTCCGCCGAAAAAAAGGGTCAGCGGCTGTGGAGGGGCGCAGATCTGCCGCTGATGGCGCAGGGACGTCCATTTAGGAGAACGATTACGCCGCCGGTCGACAGGGCAGGGCCGCTCTGCGATTGTTCTCCGGTTTATTTAAATGAATGGAAGAATATGGTGATCGGGGGGGGGGGGGAGTCGGTAATTGGCAGCTACGCACACCCGGCTTCCGCCCGCGCCTTTCACTGGCGCGAGTAAGCCCATTTCCTCCGCCAGCGGGGCCCGGCTCGCAGCTCGCATTGTGCTACACGACACTTTAAGTAGCCCGGGGCGGCGCAGCGCGGCGTCAATTTACATACAGAGTGAGTGCCCGCCGCTCTGTCAGAAGCGGCCTGTCAATGCCCGCGGCCGCGTCTCGGCGGCCCCTGCATTCAGCCCGCACAATCGCGCTCAAACATATTGCGCTACTCGCTCGTTCACTTTCGCCCCGTCCTATTCTTCTTTTGGGAGCGCTTTGAGCCCTTTCCATTTTGTGTGCCCTGCGCGGCCTCTGTAGTAACCGGAAGCGCCGTTTTGTGGGCTCGACAGCAGATAGCGTCCGATTGTCAGCGAGGCCGGCGCTGACAACTGCGGTTTGACACACAGCACGGCGGCGGAGGATGCTCCAGGGCCACTTTGGGAGGCTGCTAGCGGAATCGTGTGCGAAGCCCTCCCCTGGAATCGCCCGTTATCGTTGGGCAACGGCATCTTTAGAAATTTATCGAAGACCGACCAAAATTGCCATTTTTAGCATTCAGTGCCTCAATTGGTAAAAACGGAACTCTTACAGGATGACTCTGTTGTCCTATTTGTGTGTGCGATTGTTCACAGGGTACTGTCACTTGGCAGTGTAAAAAAGTGAAGAATCTAAATAAGTGCAATCAAAATAAACGGCCATTTATGTCGCATATTTTGATAGTCCTACTCACTCCCATTGGTCTAGTATCACGGAATTTCGCAAGAAGCAAGGTTTCACTGTGCAGGTGAAGTCCGACGATTGTGAATTCGTAAGTATATCCCAACAAAAAAAATCTTTTGTGAGTTATTATCTGACTTCAAACTTGAAATTAAAATATTTTCGAAAGCCATGAAATCCCTGCGACCGGTGTCTTGCTCAATTTTTTTCTGTGTAAATCGGTTCTGTACTAACGCATTAGCATATCTACAAAGTTCCGCTGTCATACGATGATTACAGCCCTCACTCGCTGTCATACGATGATTACAGCCCTCACTCGGGACCTCTGGTGTGTAGCTGAGCTTCAGTCGTAATCACCCGGTTTATAACCGATTAGGCTAGTTTGAGAATATCGTTTACACCAACACTAAATCTGACAGGAAATACACAAAATATATTTTTGTCAAACGATTGATAATTTCAACTCTGTATTTTTTGAAGGTAAGTCATTCATTTTATCATATTTCATTACTCTGTGATAAGTACATTGTTCTGTGTTATCAGTACGAGTGTGGGTGTGACGTCTTTCATTTAACCATTTGAAATTCCATCTGCATATGATTAAATCTGGGGCCGGCCAAGTAACTATCATTGAACGCTTCAGTGACAAATATACGTGACACTACTTTTCAACGAAGTCAACAAATTGCTGTAAAGAACAGTGATGGACCTATTAGAGAACCGGTGTGTGAACGTCCTCCATTGGAAAATTTTCCATTACTTTGAATCTGTTCCTCGATTGTCTGACAATCGCCTTGTGCGCTCGACGTCGGCGGGCTTGCTTTGCGTGTGTGCGGCCTCGCTCAAATTGTAGGCACAATTTCACTGCGGCCGGACACGACACTTGCCTTTGGTGTGTGTGTACCTCCAGAGTTTCACTGTTAACCTGTTTGCGGAAGCCTTTTACGCGCAAGAATCGTATTGTGGCGCGTACTTCAACTGTTACCCGTACCGCAGCAGACCAGTCAAAGGCAGAAATCCTGGATGGTTGATAATCTTATACAATGAATACTTTAACGGTACTGTTACAGCTTAAGTTGCGTTTTATCATTAAGATATGGAAACCTTCTTCTTTAGAACTGAAATTTGTTCTTGAAAAAGAGGGTTTTCTTATCTATTTGATACAGCGTACTTCAAGTTGTTACTAGCAACTGAGAAAAATGGTCGCAAATGTTAACAGCGGCATTATTACACTCCCTTCGACCACATCTTTTATGTCTCTCATTTTTTCTTGAACAGTCGCCATTCATTGTATTACTTTTAGGTTATATATGAGAAAGATGCTATTTTTTTCGCAGTCGAATAGCATTCCTTGCTTTGTGCATTAGTGCTCGTTAGTGACTTGGGCTACTGGGGCTGCTGTATTGTTCCTTGTCTTATCGTCTTCCTTTCATCGTTAGTGTTGTGGCAGGTTCGATGGGACCCCCCTCGTATTTAACTCGTGTGCAAACCTCATCATCTCAGAGTAGCACTTCCACTCAACGTCCTCAAGTTTTTTTTCTGTGTTCACCTGTCTCTTCCCCCCCCCACCCCTACCGTTTCCAACGTTTATAGCTCCCTCTAGTACTATGGAAGTTCTTCCTTGATATCTTAACACCCTGTCCTACCTTCTTGCCAAATTTGCTGTCTCCGCCCATTCTGTGGAGAAACTCCTCATTAATTATCTCATTAATTCGACTAGTTTTCAACATCCTTCTATAACGCCATATGTCAAACGCTTCGATTCTGATCTGTTCCGGTTTTCATACGAAGGAAGGAAGATCAGGGTTTAACTTTTCATCAGGATTCGGACAGTCCGTGATTTACTTGTGGGATGTCGTGCTCCAGATGTCTATTCTGAAATTTTTCCTCAAGTTAATGCGAATGTTCGATTGTAGTATACTTGTTTTAATCAGGAACGCTCTCTTTGCCTGTGGTACTTTCCTTTTTACGGCGTCCTTGCTTCGGCCAACATGTGTTATTTAGCTTCGATGACATCAGAATTCTTCCACTTCGTCTGCTTCCTGGCACTCAGTTTCGACGTTCAGTATGTCGCTAATCTCATTTCTGCTATTCCTCTTTTTTTTCCTTAGGTTTACCTCAGTTGTCAGTGTTCGCTCGTTAGACTGTTCATTCCATTCAACAGTTCTCGCATTTCTTCCTCACTTGCACTGAAGATACATGCGTGTGTCTCCGGAACTTATTATTATCATTTCTTCCAGAATTTAGATACCATTCCTGAACCTTTAATTTCGGCCGTTGCTTCTTCAATGTTAGCGTATTGTTGTCGTTCCTGTCGGTATTTTTCAATCCAGAGACTGGCTTGATGCAAAGCTCTTCATCTACGAGTAAGTACTGCAAACTACATCCTTCTGAATCTCTGTACTGTATTCATGTCCTTGTCTCTCTAAAACTTTGATCCCCACACACTTACCTCCATTACCTCACTGGTGATTCCTTGATGCCTCAGGATTATGTTCGATATTAACAAATTTCTTCTGTTCCGAAGCTTTTCTTGCCATTGCCATCCAGCATTTTATATCCTCTCTGGTTCGGCAATCATCAGTTATTTTGGTGCCTAAATAACAAAACTTGCCTACTAATGTAATTCCGTCAGCATCGCCTGATTTAAGTGGGCTGCATACAATTATCCTTGTTTTTCTTTTGTTCTGCCTCTGAGAGAATTACAGTGTCATCGGCAAACCTCAGTTCTTATTTCTTCTCCTTCCTAATCCGAGGACATCGTTCTTAGTTTTACTGCAACCTCACCCCCCCCCCCCCTCCTGGTTTTTGTAACGTTTATATTGTAACTGTATTATGTGGAAATTTTAGTATTCCGATTAAGAGAGAGTAAACGAAAACGTGTTCCTTCTAATTTTGAAATTTCATGAGTAATTTCTGACGCAACTATTGGTAGTAGGAATGGCGGTTATCGCTGAAGCAATCAGTTTTCGGCTGTTCCATTGTCCGAAGCCAGTTTAATCTGACTGTTAAAACATGTCAACATAACAGTTTTCCGAAATAACTGTTTTCCGTGTTATATTTCCATTATTTCCTGTATTGAACGTGAAATCGAAAGAGACTCAAAAATTTTGACTTTCTTTTTCGAGGTACGTAGGATCAAAATATTAAATACGTAAATAAAAATAACATCGCCCGTCCATAGGTCTCAGTTTTCAACGAAAAATAAGTGGTTGAATACTAAAAAAATAGCCAGTATTCTCATATTCATTCTAATGTTTTGAAACTGCGCCCAAAAATCATGTTGTAGTCGGGGATCATAGCGCTGTTTGGACGTTACGAATAGTCAATAGTAAAGCGAGAAAATAAGTTTGAAGAACTCTGTTTTATGCGTTAATTTGTCCGTTTTTAAGGACTGCAAGCAGATAAAGGCATATTATTAGACACAGGCAGCACATCGGCACTTCACGTTTTTATTGTTTAGTATGAATGAATTGTTTTACGTTTTTAATTTATTACTGATACCATAATTTTCTCCCCCTTCTATTATTTCATAGAAATGACAGACGGATCTACTTTTAAAGCAAATGAATCATTCTACATCAGACCCGCCAGGTTAGCCGAGAGCGCTAATGCGCTGCTTCCTGGACTCGGGTAGGTTTCCACTAACCTTGCCAAATCCGTTCCTAACAATGCCGATCCTGACTCAGCGCGGGACATGGTACCTGTGAAAGAAAGAAAGAATCACTGTACATCACTGCTACATCACTTCGTAAAAATATATCAAGACTAGGATTGGTGCCATTCTGCAATAGAACGGATGTCTGTCGGAGGGAGGTATAGACCAGGTGAGGGGAAAGTCCTGCACACTGCACGTAATGTCGTACCTTAAACCACGACACACGGCGACAGCGACGTTGTTCTCACAGCAGTGCTACACCAGTTCTTATGCCACATGTTTGTTGGTCGTTTCTCTCACCATTTTTCTTGAGACACCGCTGATCACTTTTCGCATTTCTGTAATAACACGATATTTCAAACGTATGAAAGTTTTGTGCATCATAATTACTCTTTTTTTTTAAAAAATAGGTTTATTCAAAAACGAGTAATTTTCAGGGCTGTTGGCTAATTAATGTTTTGGTTTTTTATTTGGTTATTATTGAAAAGTAAACAATACCAGCAACAACCAAGATCAAACAAATACCGAGAAATTACATTTATTCAGAACTAAAATACCGTTATCGGTTTTCCCACCCCTACGGGACAGTATCCACCACCTTTCCCTCCTTCCCCACCTACACCCCAGAAGGGGGGGGGGTAGGAGAGAGAGAGAGAGAGAGAGAGAGAGAGAGAGAGAGAGAGAGACAGGCGAGCCTAGGACAGTGGGGGCTTAGCGAGTAATCCAGCGGAGGCGGCAATCAGTGTTCCGGGGCAACTGGGGGCAGTTTCACGGCCGGGTGCGCCTGTACAGGCCGGAAAAGCCGGCGATTCCGCGCAGGTGGCCACCAAACGCGGGATTAATCAGCCGCTGCGCTTTCTGTGGCCTTCCCCCGCGACGGCCGCGCCTGGGTTTGACAGCGGCGCCCATTGACTGGTCGGCGCGCAGCCCGCGACCCGCGGTACGCGCCTCGTTATTGAATTACCTGCCAGCGCGGCCGCACTTCTTTCTTCCGCCAAAGCGCCGCTTATCGGCACTCGATTAGCGCCGCCTGTCAGCTGCGCTCCCGCGGTTCCTCCTCTGAGGGCAGACAAATGTTTACCGGACGCCGGCCTATCTAATCGGTTTGGGCGAAAGCCGCGGAATTAACCGTCTCGCCGGCCAGTTAATACGCGGCTCTAAATAATGAAGCTGCCGGCGGTGTTGTTCTGCGCGCGCCGTATTGGTCAATTACACGACGGCGCCCGAGGCACCCGCATCGTTCACGGTTTGCAGTGATCAGTCGCTGGCGGTAATGGAATACATACAGACGGCAAAGCCTCCGTCGAATCCCTTTGGCGTCTTACACGTTGGGGAACGGGGATGAGTTTATCGACTTCGGGATACCTGTGCACTTACACTGAGTACGTCAATCCTAAGCAGACTGTAGCGAAGCGCGATCGATAATTCTACTGCGAAGGTGTGTAAATTTTTAGTGTGTGTTTCATGTTCTATTTCTTTGCGATAAAACTCGGGACGGAATTTACTAACTTGGAATTGCGCACGAGCGCTCAGTGGACAGCCTTCCACTTGTAACAGACAGCTTTAGCATTTTTATTCACTCGAGTCCCTAAAGTAACATTTCAAATCACTATAAGCAAAGTCTTCTTTGACTACGAAGATGACAGTATGCGTGGAGAGACCCAGCAATGAACCACCCGCCGTGGAGACTGTAAAAATTTTAGGTGTACTGTTTTCTTTTTTTTCCGCAAACGGTTGGTAGGTTTTATAGCATGACAATGTAAATGATACCCTGTATTATCAATAATTACGTTTGACGTGGTCAAGAATGTGGAATAGCAATCTTGATTTTTAATATAACTTTTGTGTAGATCGCGAGTTCATAAAATATTACTGGTTTCGATTGTGCTAGCAATCTTCCTCAATCCATAAAACAGTCGTTACAGACGGTAACACGTGACATGCCGTACGCTGAAGTACTTCAGTGTACAACATGTGACCCATTATATTCGGTAACGATATTTCATGATTATGCCAGCACGATCGAAACCGGTAATATTTTATAAACTCGCAGTCTACACAAAAAACTGATTTACCTGAACCATAGTTGCTAATACTATTTACGATACTGTACCGTCGCAGTGATTCAGACCGAACGAGGTCAAAAGATAGAGCAGTTCTTACGGTACTGGACTGGATTTCGCAAGGAGAGCGGCGTTCGAATCCCATCTGACCATCCAGATTGAGATATTCCATGATTTCTGTGAAACGATTAAGGCGAGTATCACCCTGTTTTATTTGCAAAAGACACGATCGACTTCATTCCCCATCTGCGTATGGATACGTACCGCGACGGTGTTTACCTACAATGACGAGTATACCCCGCGAATCAAGTTACTGTGTGTGACGAAAGCTACGTCTGTTACCATTGTTTTTTTCCCACTTTACTGTTCCATTTGCTAATCGTGCTGGCGAGAACTGACCGTCTGTAAGCCTCCGTATCGGCTCCCAGATTCTCTTCATGGTCATTTCACATTTTTTCCGTTCACATTTTTTTCTGTTCACATTTTTTTCTGTTCACATTTTTTTCCCGACCCTTTTTTTCCCGTCCCCTTTTTTTCCCGTCCCCTTTTTTTCCCGTCCCCTTTTTTTCCCCCGTCCCCTTTTTTTCCCCCGTCCCCTTTTTTTTCCCCGTCCCCTTTTTTTTCCCCGTCCCCTTTTTTTTCCCCGTCCCCTTTTTTTTCCCCGTCCCCTTTTTTTTCCCCGTCCCCTTTTTTTTCCCCGTCCCCTTTTTTTCCCCGTCCCCTTTTTTTCCCCGTCCCCTTTTTTTCCCCGTCCCCTTTTTTTCCCCGTCCCCTTTTTTTTTCCCCGTCCCCTTTTTTTTTCCCCGTCCCCTTTTTTTTTCCCCGTCCCCTTTTTTTTTCCCCGTCCCCTTTTTTTTTCCCCGTCCCCTTTTTTTTTCCCCGTCCCCTTTTTTTTTCCCCGTCCCCTTTTTTTTTCCCCGTCCCCTTTTTTTTTCCCCGTCCCCTTTTTTTTTCCCCGTCCCCTTTTTTTTTCCCCGTCCCCTTTTTTTTTCCCCGTCCCCTTTTTTTTTCCCCGTCCCCTTTTTTTTTCCCCGTCCCCTTTTTTTTTCCCCGTCCCCTTTTTTTTTCCCCGTCCCCTTTTTTTTTCCCCGTCCCCTTTTTTTTTCCCCGTCCCCTTTTTTTTTCCCCGTCCCCTTTTTTTTTCCCCGTCCCCTTTTTTTTTCCCCGTCCCCTTTTTTTTTCCCCGTCCCCTTTTTTTTTCCCCGTCCCCTTTTTTTTTCCCCGTCCCCTTTTTTTTTCCCCGTCCCCTTTTTTTTTCCCCGTCCCCTTTTTTTTTCCCCGTCCCCTTTTTTTTTCCCCGTCCCCTTTTTTTTTCCCCGTCCCCTTTTTTTTTCCCCGTCCCCTTTTTTTTTCCCCGTCCCCTTTTTTTTTCCCCGTCCCCTTTTTTTTTCCCCGTCCCCTTTTTTTTTCCCCGTCCCCTTTTTTTTTCCCCGTCCCCTTTTTTTTTCCCCGTCCCCTTTTTTTTTCCCCGTCCCCTTTTTTTTTCCCCGTCCCCTTTTTTTTCCCCGTCCCCTTTTTTTTCCCCGTCCCCTTTTTTTTCCCCGTCCCCTTTTTTTTCCCCGTCCCCTTTTTTTTCCCCGTCCCCCTTTTTTTCCCCGTCCCCCTTTTTTTCCCCGTCCCCCTTTTTTTCCCCGTCCCCCTTTTTTTCCCCGTCCCCCTTTTTTTCCCCGTCCCCCTTTTTTTCCCCGTCCCCCTTTTTTTCCGATTTTCTTGCACATTTTGAATCAGATGGAGGTCCAGTGTGTGTAACAGACAGACGGGTTGGTTTCTGGCCCGCAACTGGCCTCCTGCAAACGTGCCATCACCAGCACCGAGACAGAACCAGCTTTCATCAGAAAACACAACAGACCTCCACCCTGCGCTCCAAAGAGCTGTCACCTGACGCCCCCGAGGTCCCCAAATGGTTGTGCTTTGGGGTCACTGGGATACACGCTAGAGGGCGTCTGGCTCGAAGCCGCCCTAGAAGTAACTGATTTGTAACAGTTCGTTGTGTCACTGTGGTGCCAACAGCTGCTCAGATTGCTGTTTCAGGTGCAGTAAGATGCACCAGGGCCAAACGCCGAACACGATGTTTTCTTCCCTCCGTAGTCTACGTGGCCGCCCGGAACCCGGTGTTCCTGTGGCCGTACATACTCATACCACAGCTGCCAGCAGTCATGTGCAATGGCCACATTCCTGCCAAGTCTTTCTGCGATACCGCAGAAGCAACATGCAGCTTCTCGTAGCCCTATTACACGACCTCCTCCAAATTCATTGAGGTGTTGATAGTGGCATTCTTGACTAACATCAGCTCACCACATCCAGTCTCAAAGGTAACTAACACTAACGACTGTTGCAGCTTGTATTTAAAGCGAACCTAATTTGCATCCTCATAGTGGTGCTACTAGCACCACTCTACTGCGATTGGCGCGAAATCTGAACAGACATCATCTTCGACGCCTACCAACTTTCGTTTATGTCGCACGACTGGTGGGTCGCGTTCAGACTTTTTTCCGTCTGTGTATAATAAATTCAAACTAAGAAAACAGCTTATAGCATACTTGCATGAGATGTTAGTGCTAAGATCGTGCTCTGAATTCCACCCTTATTTTGCAATGAGGTTCTTCCAGCACTTTTATTGCACTGTACAGTTTCCTTCACCCCAGTGCAAGTTCTAAATGTTGCATTACTTGACGTTGCTTTATTAAGAAAAATATTAAATTTCTTGCCGTCTCTTATTTCAGAACCCTACCTTGTACAAAATGTTCTATTACAATCAAAACCATATGGAACGTAGAGAAACGAAAATTGTCACAATCCACGTCTCCAAATTCCCAATGCAGCTATTGAAAGAACACACCAATCTTGAATGAGTGTGCTAAGGTTAAATACAATTATATCGCGAAACAATACCCGCGCCATGACGCTTCCATGAAGCAGGAGACTGAAACAATAGTAATAAATCGGTTTGAAAAGCACTGATGAAGACAGTTACTGGGAACCCAAGACCACCATAGCTATTTGGATGATAGCTCGACCAAGACCTGCATGGGGAGATAGAAGACTGATACGACTGATGAAGTCTGACTTCAGATTCTACTCAAAAATGGTTCAATGGCTCTGAGCACTATGGGACTTGACATCTGAGGTCATCAGTCCCCTAGACTTAGAACTACTTAAACCTAACCAACCTAAGGACATCACACACATCCATGCCCGAGGCAGGATTCGAACCTGCGACCGTAGCAGCAGCAGCGCGGTTCCGGACTGAAGCGCCTAGAACCGCTCGGCCACGACGGCCGGCGGCGTGGGTTTCCACAGCTTGTCTTTGTACTTGCCAGGCGGTACCTTGTCGAGCAATTTCGCCGGATCTCTACCCATTTGAGAACCTTTGGAGCATTGTGGACAGGGCCCTCCAACCAGCTAGGAATTTTAACTGCCGTACGCGCCAGTTGGACAGAATCACTCAGGACGTCCAACAAACTATCAGTCATTGCCAAGCCGCATAACTGCTTTCACAAGGGTGAAAGGTATGTGCTGAGATTCGATCAGGATAGAGCCAGTGAAAAATGTCGATAGTTCCCAACCGCAAGGTTGGACGAGTAGTACATCTTCGAGTAGTAAGATCTTTGACAGCTAACAGAGCTAGGTGCACGCGGTAAAAGTTTGGTAGTGGTGAGGAGATGCGCAGACAGAGCAGACGTGTTTCGAGTCGGAGCTAGATGCCTGCAGGAGGCAGCCGGGTCGTGACAGCATCGTAGTAAGAATTGGCGCTACGCACATAACAAGCTATATATTGAGCGAAACTCGGCACATACCTGGGGAAACTAGAAAGAATAATTAATAAAATAGGTTTTCTTTGGTTAAATAATGTCTAAAAGCTAGATAGGAATCCCATTGTTGATGCAATAAGCGTTTTGTGAAACTTTCTCGTAAATCCATGCTATAGAAGTTTTTTTTAGTTTTTCACATGTGCCTTAAAAGTTTGAACAATAAATATTTTTTAGATAAAATTAGAGAGTTCCATCTCACACCTTATGTCGTTCTCCGCATCCTGTGCTTGCATTGAACCAAAAGGTACATTAAAGTTAAGTTCCCATGAGTAAAGCTAATAATTTCATTTATCAGAGTAAAATAATCTATATGCTATTGCACAGTTGGCAAATTATTCAGATCAGGACAGAATTTTTATTAAGTAACAAACAGGGCCAAAGTGAGTAAAGTTATGTAGAATGACAATTTTATGCCATTGCACTACGGCTGAGTTGAATATATGTTTTATTACCGGCTAAACGGGAAGGAGTGCACGAGCTAAGTCCACAGACGCAGTCAGATGCAGGTTGGTGACTTTCATTTATTTTTACCACTAAACTTTCATGCAGTCAGATGTGTATTTTAAGTATTAATTTTCCAACAATATTTTCATGCAGTCAGGTAAAGTTCAGTTCAGTTAAATACGCAGTCAGATGCAAGTTTTATTAAAGACTAAAGCAGTCACATGCAGTTGAGTCTAGTTTAAATAGAGAATTTTTTATTAACAACACTTTCAAGGGCAACAGGTGAACCAACACGTTGTGGCTTGCTCCATTTGTGATCATTTATTTTGTGTAAATGTACATCACATGTACCGATTTTTGTCCCGTTCGGATAATTCCTTCGCGGTGCGTCTTTTTTTTTTCTTTGACTTAAGATGTACGTTACACACCTAAGTGTGTGTAGTGTTCTTACAGACATGATTTCATTTCATTTATGATAGTCACAGTTATTTTCTTCAAGATTAAAGTGTCGACATTGTTTTCAAACGGTGGGGTCACTAGTTGGCCGATTAGTAGTAGGCACTATGTGCGTAGAGTTTCTGTTAACGCGTGATCGGTTTGCTGTTGCCGTTTACTAGGCGGCTGAAGTTCGCGCCGGCCGTATTTTCCGGCGAGAATCCCCGTGCGAGGCGCCGGCGTCAGCGCCAGGTGCGGCCCGCATCCCGGCACACCCACAGTAACCTGACGCCCCGCAAAGCCGCAAATGGGAATGCAAATCCCGCCCCCTCTCGAGTGAGCTCAGCTGAGCCGAGCTGCCTCTGCGCTTCAATCTTCCATATTTTCATTCGCACCGTCACACGTATTTTTTTTTCTCTTCTTTCTTTCCTCGACGCTCCTTCCCGCAAAAGAATAAACGGGCGAGCGGAGCGGAGTTGATGCTGAGTACGCAGAATGGAAAAGGGGCAAACCGAGGGAGGCACAGAGTGCAGTATTAGGAGAAGGTACCGGTCCACACGCCCTCTCTGATCGTTCGTTTATCGTAGGTAAGATATGTACGCTCAAATGAGGACACGTTATCAACTGTAAGTGAAGTAAGTAGCAGTTTTTGATGGTCTCATATAGTCCGTTCAGTACTTTCACTACATTGGTCCTGCGTAACGGCAGCAGTCTTCGAGAACGGCTAAGCAAGCGCTCGCACGCGCACACACTCTAGAAGGTGGATAGGAGATGTAGAGCGAAAAGATATTGCCTTTTTTTACCTGAGATTTCGAGGAAAAGATGAACTTTTCTTGGCGTACTTTTGCACTTCGGTGCGTAGGGCTTCCTCCTACCTGCTCAGTGCACGCACTGCAGAACTAAATGTCTTACTCCTTCCAGCACCATAACAAGAATTGCGCTCCATATGCTGGGAATTGCAAGGCGATCTAGAATTCCGAAACCTGAACTGTGTAAGAATGGAAGAATGTCATTTGATTGGATGAGTCTTTTTCCTCAGTGTTTCCAACTTCTGGAGAAGTGTGTGTGTGTGTGTGTGTGTGTGTGTGTGTGTGTGTGTGTGTGTGTGTGTGTGTGTGTGTGTTTACAAAGAGTGGAGCATGGCGGAGGTTCGGCGATGTTTTGGGCAGTTATATCGTGGTACCCCATGATTACTCTGCAAGATCGCATTACAGCCGAGAATTGTGTGACCATTTTGGATGACCAGGAACATCGCATAGTGCAGCGTTTCCTCCCCAGTGGTAATGAAGTGATCCAAGATGAGCGGCCTCCTGCTCAGCAGCTCCCATCGTCCAGGACTGCATTTATGAGCGCGAGGGTGAATTGTCGCACCTCGCTGGGTCACCCGTCACCAGATCTCAGTGCTATTGAGCATTTGTGGTCCACTTTTCGAGACAAGGGCGCTTGACTACTATCCAATTTTCATCGTTACCTGAAGTTGCCACTACTTTCTAGGAAGATTGTTGTACGATTCGTTTAAAAACCGTACAGAACCTGTAGTTATCTATTCCGAAACGACTAGAAGCTAGTTAGAATGCCAACGGGTATCCTATACCATATTAGACATGGTAATGTGTTGGCCCAATTGATTGATGAAATGATCCATTTGTAAGGTATGCGGCCATCCAGACTTTGCTCATGGTAATTCTTTGGAAACGTCTTTATCACTAAACTTCCCAAGGAATGACTGCATGCCAGGTGATGTCTTTCGTGTGTCCATAGTTTTGTCAACCCTCTTTTTTTTATGACTCGTTTGCACAACTGTCATTTCCATATTCTGATTATAAAATGTGAGGAACCTATGTCAAACGAAAACGAGCTAAACCTGTTGAAAGCATAAGAACTAACACCAGTAGCTGGAAACTGTTAATACGTTAGCTGTAAGGAGGCTCTATGTCTGTTGGCATCCGCATGAAGGCCAAGATATTTGTAGTTGGCATTCTGTCCAATGAGCTCACGCATTAAAAAACTTCCTGAGATGACTGTTTTGAGTTGTTTGAATTTGAATAATTGATACCTTTTATGGTTGCGTGTACTTTTCCCCATTTATGAAACTTGCGTTTCACCCGGCGTACAAAATGTTCCAACAACTTACAGCGATTCAGCTGCGTGACATCTGCGAGAACCATTGGCATTTCAATAGGTGCACATACCATCATTTCCAGGTTTCAAGGCCAAAATCGATGTCTTGAAAGACATATCATGTAAGTTGCGCGTTATGCTACCCACCGACCGTGAATCGGCTGATTGATGAAAATATAAAGGTGGCATCCTTTTTAGCGTACGTAGGTACCGTTTAGAGCACGCTTTGTCTTCTTTTGTTGAAACACTGTTGTGTGCTTCTTACCCGTCCTATTAGATAGGGTGCTGTTGCGGGTCTGTAAAGGATCGTATTTGCCTCAGGCCAGTGTGTACGGTATCTCATGGAATTGTCAAGTAGTGAATTGGTCGGGCCATCAGGACCTTGGGGGGCCAGTGTGCTGAGTGTATCAGACACTCCTAAAATAGCCTACAAAACTTCTACTGCAGGAAACGCTGCCTTGGCACTAGTCATTCTGTGGAAGATAATGACACAGGGATTCTGGCGCGCAATTAGTGCTATTGAATAGAGTTATTAAGGAAACATGTTAGTTTAAATTAGCAAGTAACATTAAAAATTGAAGCAGTGGTTTTTGCTGAAATTCTACTGAGGCTCGTGCTCGTTCCTGCGTCGAAGAACAGAGGAGCAGATACAATTTTCTTAACTCATCCGCTGGTGATTTAATATTCGCTATCGATAACCTGTGACGTTCGTCGTCCATTGTTGAGCGGTGGCACTATTTGTTTGCAGTGTTTGTGTGGTCTCCCTGTATGTGTGATATTATGGTTCTTAGTCGCCTTGCCCCGCATACTGAAGGATTAAATTTCCTTGCCAAGCCCTCTATCGTCGCATTTATGCGTAAAAAATGAGCAAGGGTTCACCTGTCAAAATATCGGCGGTTGCCGAATATGTCACCCGGCTGCATTCCTGCAAGCAGTTTCACACTTTCGTCGCTGTGTGCACTTACCTATTGCTTGATTTCGCATTAAGCTAAATATTTAGTGGATTCAAATATTATGTATATGGGGTGTTCCAAAAATGTTGCGAAAAATTTCGAGGGTTTGTAGAGAATGTCTTGAGCAACAAATCGATGATATTAACCCTTGTCTTGAAACGTCTTAGGATGACGCTACAGATAGTGGAAGTTATAGGTGCTGGCGCCTTCCAGTAGGCCACCCGTTTGGCAGCAAACGTGACTTTGTATGCCGACGGACCATAGCCGGAACGTCTCGCAGTGTCGCTTATTATTCAGTGATAGCGACTGATTGCCAGTGGAGAAGATGAACCTAGCTGCTGCGAACACAGGCCTTATGTCCTATGAATGTGATGCTCTGTTGCCACATTGGAGGACTGTTCAGACACGGTTTTCCATCCGCAGTTTATTTTCCTCTGGGAACCATCTAAAATCTCCAATATTTTTCCGTATACAGGAGAAAAATAAATTGCAGGTGAAATCTTGTACCCGAAACCATCATCGCCGGCTGGAGTGGCCGTGCGGCTCTAGGCGCTACAGTCTGGAACCGAGCGACCGCTACGGTCGCAGGTTCGAATCCTGCCTCAGGCTTGGATGTGTGTAATGTCCTTAGGTTAGTTAGGTTTAATTAGTTCTAAGTTCTAGGCGACTGATGACCTCAGAAGTTAAGTCGCATAGTGCTCAGAGCCATTTGAGCCAAACCATCATCCAATGGGGCAACAGAGCATCACAATAGGAGACCAGACCTATGGACGCAGCAGCTAGCTCCATCTTCTCCACTGTAGATCACAGCAATCAGGCAGCCTGACTGAATAATGAGTGACGCCGCGAGACGTTCCGCCTACGCTCCGTCAGTGTACAAAGTCACCTTTGCTGTCGAACGGGTGACCTAGTGGCAGGCGCTGGCGCATATAACTTCAACGCTCGGTAGCGTCGTCGGATGAAGCTTACTAACACGGGTTCCCGTTCTCGATTTGTTACTGGAGACACCTTATACAACCCCTCGAAGTTCGTCACAACATTTCTGGGACACCCAGTATACGACAGTGACTGAAGATGATCATTGTTGAAATACACTACTTGTAAGGAAAACAAAATAAAAGCTACAGCAAGACTTACGTATTCACCCCTGAGTGACGGGTACACTGTGGCAGTCAACACCATACCGAATCGCCGAAGAAAGCTGTTTTTAGCAGCTCGTCAAGCAATACATGCGGCTCAGCCGAGTAGCAACGGGGCTTCCCCCTATTCCGGGGATAACGTGCTGGAGGCGGCGGCGGCGGCCGCGTTGCTCGCCTCAATCGAGCCGGCGCCGACAGCAGGCCGATTCTGCGTCAGCCAGCAGCGGCAGGCGGAGCGCGCGACAAACGACATTAATGCCGGCTTTGCCGCCCGTTCCGTCGCGCGGGCTCCGAAGGCGCGGCTTCCATACGCCGTGCGAATTAAATCCGATGAATAATGCAGCGCCCGCCGGAAGCGGAGAGCCGAAAGTTTCAATAGCGGCGTGGCGCCGAGCCGCGCGGCTAACGTGTTTAGGCCCGCACGCCCGCATGCGTGCCGATGGCGGTCCTGCGTGCGTGCGTGCCGTGGCTGCTGGTTCCACAGGTGGAAAATCTCGCTTGCGTCTCCGGAATCGGCGTGCTTCCCCTGCCTGCGAAGCGGAACGTTTTTCAGATTACAAGGAACCTACGTTGCTCCGTAACGCTATGTAAACGGAAGGAACATTTGGTCGTGTTTCAAACCCCGGAAGCTACGAATTGTAAACATATGACTGAATGACACAAAGCACGGTTTCAGAAAATATCGTTCTTGTGAAACACAACTAGCTCTTTATACTCCTGAAGTAATAAGTGCTATCGCCAGGGGATGTCAAATTGATTCCATATGTTTAGATTTCCAAAAGGCTTTAGACACCGTTCCTCAGAAGCGTCTTCTAGCCAAACTGCGTGCATACGGAGTATCGCCTGAGTTGTACGACTGGATTCGTGATTTCCTGTCGGAAAGGTCACAGTTCGTAGTAATAGACGGAAAGTCATAGAGTGGAATAGAAGTCATATCTGGCGTTCCCCAAGGAAGTGTTACAGGCCCTCTATTGTTCCTGATCCATATTAACGACATAGGAGACAATCTGAGTAGCCGTCTTAGATTATTTACAGATGATGTAAAGTCATCAGATGATCAAAGCGACTTGCAAAATGATTTAGCTAAGATATCTGTATGGTGCGGTAAGTGGCAATTGACCCTGAATAAGGAAAAGTATGAAGTTACTCACATGAGTACTAAAAGAAATCAGCTAAATTTCAATTACGCGATAAATCACACAAATCTGAAGGCTGTTAATTCAACTAAAAACTTAGGGAGTACAATTACATATAACATAAATTGGAACGATCACATAGATAATATTGTGGGTAGAACAAACCAAAGACTGCGATTCATTGGCAGGACACTTAGAAGGTGCAACAGGTTTACTAAAGAGACTGCTTACACCACGCTTGTTCGCCCTATTCTGGAGTATTACTGTGCGGTGTGGGATCCGCATCAGGTGGGACTGACAGATGACATGGAAAAACAATCACAGTTTAGCAGTATGAACGTATGACATACAAGCTCATTAATCCATTGGCTACCCGTAACTACCCCAGAATCATCTCTCGAATAAGCAAAATGGTTGTACTGTAATACTTTATCATCTTGAGACACTGTAGTATGGTTCAAGTGGCTCTGAGTACTATGGCACTTCTGAAGTCATCAGTCCCCTAGAACTTAGAACTACTTAAACCTAACTAACCTAAGGGCATCACACACATCCACGAATGAGGCAGGATTCGAACCTTCGGCCGTAGCTGTCGCGCGGTTCCAGACTGAAGCGCCTAGAACCCACGGTATCGACCACATGTTTACTGTAAAACGTCTCTGATGACCTCGCACAACTGTAACACGTGCGTTTTCAACCGGTCATACATGCGAATTGTGACTGGTCACGAAGACGTTCGTCTCCTCCACTCGTGTATTACCTACAGATGCCCAGTGCTCACGAAATATCTGTTTTAATCATGTGTTTGCTTTACGGAATGTATTTGTTTTTGTCACCAGTATCCCATTTAGTTTGGGCATGGAATTTTTAAACATCGTGTATAGAGATTTATTTTGCTAAATGGAGGCGAGCATCATGAAATTGACTCTGGAAGAAAAATGAGCAGAAAGTCATATGGACATACGGCTGGAAATACGTTCCAACTTGAACATGGAGATAAGAGATTTGACAGTGTAGATTTCAAAGATCGAAAGTATACGTGACACCACACCAGGCAAGTGTAAATGTTCGGTGTATCAACAGCATCGGTTCAGCCTTATTGCGCCGGCAGGGATTACTGGAAATCGCCTCGTGGGGCCAGTCGTCGTTCCACAGCACGTCACAGACGAAGCATTTCTGCGGGTGACCCTGCCTCCCCTGCTGGAAAACGTGTCTTTGGTGGTAAGAAGGGTTATGTTGTAACTGGTCATTTCCGAGCCAAGTGCTGGTCGTTGTGAGTGATCTTGCTAGTCTGTCATTGTCCGTGAATGTGCGGCAATTCTCCAACCTGGAGATAAAGGGCGGGCTTCCCTTAATACGGGTAACGGGTGCTGGGCTCGCCCGACTGGGTGTTCTCCCAAAGCGAGGTGTTTCCCACAGAGTGGCTGGCGATTCCGGCTACCCGTTGGGAAACAAACTCTGAAAGGGCCTGCACAGCAGCACTTTACAGATGTACTCGGAGCGTCAGCAGGAAATGGTTGATCGAAGTGACCACTTACTGCTCTGGAGGGCGAGTGGCCGAAATGTCAGCATGTGAAAATAATGTCGTAGGGCTGCGGGCAGCTCGCGGAATTGACGCGTCGGTCGGTGGCAGTGATAGGGTGCAGGCGGTGAGTTGAGCGCTATGGCGTGGAGGCGTATTTTGGAAGTTCATAGCCAGCCTCTAGATCTGGAAAGGTAATTCGTGTTCAGAAGTGCATTCCATTTCGCGCATATGGTAACGTCTTAATCCATTGCTGGTTTTCGAGTTGAAGTTGTGATGTTAGAGAACGTGCACGGACTGTTAACCAGGGGGTGGCCTACCAAAGCTGGAGACGTTGTCTGATGGACGAAGCGGACTTGGCAAGGGTGACTGTAGACTGCGTTCCTGCGTTGTTTACAGAAGAGATAAGAGAGACCGGTTGGTGACGGTGCGCTTACTGATTGCGGTGTTTCTTGTCCAGTCCAGTGCTCGGACTTTACAGTCTTTAGAGAGCAGTTAAATTGCTGCACAGTATGGAGTAGTTATGTTGCGGAAGCGCCTGTTTAAACCCTGTCTCGTGGGTCTAAGCGAGACTGGTGATCCTTACTTGGCTATATAGCGAAGGTGTAGCAGGGTCTAGAAATTATCCGGTTGCGCCTTATGGTAAGAAGTCTTCAGATGCAATACGTCGCATAATTCGTCTCGCAAGGCGCTAAGAGTTAGTGTACTGTGGCCGCATCCGCCACAGGACTTCACCAGACGCTGCAGGAGAGCAGGAGCGTTTAGATGTGTTTCCTGCAGGATGATGCTCCAGCTCACTCCCGCATTTCCGTGCGGAAGCATCCCGACGACGGAAGAAAGAACGAAGGTTGTTGTTCTTGTGGTCTTCAGTCCAAAGACTGGTTTGATGCAGCTCTCCATGCTACTCTATCCTGTGCAAGTTGCTTCATCTCCCAATACTTACTGCAACCTATATCCTTCTGAATCTGTTTAGTGTATTCATCTCTTGGTCTCCCTGTTCGAGTTTTACCCTCCGCGCTGCCCTCCCAACACTAAATTGGTGATCCCTTGATGCCTCAGAATATGCCCTACCAACCGATCCCTTCTTCTAGTCAAGTTGTGCCTCAAATTTCTCTTCTTCCCGATTCTATTCAGTACCTCCTCATTAGTTACCTGATTTACCCGTCTAATGTTCAGCATTCTTCTGTAGCACTATATTTCGAAAGCTTCTATTCTCTTTTTGTCTAAACTATTTATCGTCCACGTTTGACTTCCATACATGGCTACACTCCATACAAATACTTTCAGAAAGGACTGTCTGACACCTAAATCTATACTCTATTTTAACAAATTTCTCTTCTTAAGGAACACATTTCTTGCCATTGCCAGTCTACATTTTATGTCCTCTCTACTTCGACCATCATCAGTTATTTTGCTCCCCAAATAGTGAAACTCCTTTACTACTTTAAGCGTCTCATTTCCTAATCTAATACCGTCAGCATCATCCGATTTAATTAGACTACATTCCATTATGCTCGTTTTGCTTTTGTTGATGTTCATTTTATATCCTCCTTTCACGACACTGTCCATTCCGTTCAGCTGCTCTTCCAGGTCCTTTGCTGTCTCTGACAGAATTACAATGTCAAGAACGAAGGTAATATCGTAAAAAAGGCCGCTCCATAGCTGTGTTGCAGACTATGATCCACGTCCGAATTTAAGAAATCGCAAAGAAAAAGACCGATAAATCTAAGACGTATTAGAATGTCCAGCGAAACAAGACACAAGTTTGTTTCTCATACTCCGCAGAAAGAAAAGATCTCCGGTAACCAAGGAACAACGAAAATGCGACCGTCAGTACAACGCTATAAAGAAGTTTAAATCAAAATACAACCTAGTAGTGACTTCACAGCAACCATTACCATTAAGTCATTGGCCAAAGCAGATGGTTAGTTAGACAGTTTAACCCAGATGCGCGTGAGAAGATAAACATGAGACAGTAAACGGTACAACTGGAACAGTGCTACCCTTACTATGCTGTGCTGCATATACGCTGATCGAAGCGGCGAATAAAGATTTGTACCAACGCTGGGATACACCAGGTTCTCCTGCTCACTAGGCAGATGCGCTAACCACTAACCAATCCTGGCATAGTGGCTCTTGTAATGATTCTTTATTTACGTAACCGTTACGGCACTCCAATCCCAGTTCTCGATACCAGTACATTTCTGCGAAGTAACAGACATATTTTTGTGACAATATTCACATTTGGTTTTATTAATGTATAGGTACTCCGATGTATCGATATATTACAGTGATATGGTTCTTGTGTGTATTCATTTCTGTGGGACTGTCATAATCTTTGACTTACTTGTAACCGTTTTGGCGCAAATGCGCACAGAGCAGTCTTTGTTTCACTTTGCAGAAGTGAAGTTGCTATTTCGCTTTGTAAAAGAACAGTCAAGTTTTGTGTTTGGTTAAAGTGGAAATTAAATATATGAAGATTGATACACAACTGGTTTCTTAACGATGTGACAATTAAGAAGTACATGTGAATTTACAAGAAGTTTACTGAAAATGTGGTTCGTGAACACAAAGTCAAAAATTATTTCTACCATACCACTGTTCTGATCTGGGACTGTTTGATCATTAAGAATTTCCTGAAAAACGCATTTGTTAGGTCTTCAAATATTGCTAAAAAACAGATCTGGACCTTCTAGCAGTCGAAGTGGAATCACCCTAGAATCAAAAAGATGAGGCATAACAACTTGGACAAAATCTATGTGGGAATCCATTCAAGATAAGTGACAAAATTAATGACTTTTTTACAGTGACTTCATGATTTCCATTCTGACGATACCATCGAAAGTCAATAACATTGTTGTTGCCCGATAACGCGTATATATGCTGCGTGAGCAACATTATTAATCTGATTTCTAACCTACTTTGCAAGTGGTGGTGTGGTTAGACTCTGCTTGGACTACTCTAGTACGCCTCCCTCCTCAGTGCCTTAGCGCTTATTATGCTACACTACTGGCCACTAAAATTGCTCTACCAGGAAGAAATGCAGATGGTAAACGAGTATTCGTTGGACAAATATATTATAGTATAACTGACATTTGATTACAGATACACGCAATTTGGGTGCATAGATCCTGAGAAATCGGTACCTAGAACAACCACCTCTGGCCGTAGTAACGGCCTTGATACGCCTGGGCATTGAGTCAAACTAGCTTGCTGGCGTGTACAGGTACAGCTGCCCATACAGCTTCAACACGATACCACAGTTGATCAAGAGTAGTGACTGGCGTATTGTGACGAGCCAGTTGCTCGGCCACCATTGACCACACGTTTTCAGTTGGTGAGAGATCTGGAGAATGTGCTGGGCAGGGCAGCAGTCGAATATTTTCTGTATCCAGAAAGGCCCGTACAGGGACTTGCAACTTGCGATCGTGCATTATCCTGTTGAAATGTAGGGTTTCGCATGGATCGAATGATGGGTAGAGCCACGGGTCGTAACACATCTGAAATGTAGCGTCCACTATTCAAAGTGCCGTCAATGCGAACAAGAGGTGACAGAGACGTGTAACCAATGGCACCCCATACCATCGCGCCGGGTGATACGCCAGTATGGCGATGACGAATACACGCTTCCATTGTGCGTTCACCGCGTTGTCGGCAAACACGGATGCGACCATCATGATGATGTAAACAGAACCTGGATTCATCCGAAAAAATTACGTTTTGCCATTCGTGCACCCAGGTTCGTCGTTGAGTACACCATCGCAGGCGCTCCTGTCTGTAAAACAGCGTCAAGAGTAACCGCAGCCACGGTCTCCGAGCTGATATTTCGTGCTGCTGCAAACGTCATCGAACTGTTCGTGCAGATGATTGTTGTCTTGCAAACGTCCCCATCTGTTGACTCAGGGATCGAGACATGGTTGCACGATCCGTTACAGCCATACGGATAAGATGCCTATCGTCTCGGCTGCTAGTGATACGATGCCGGTGGGATACAGCCCGGCGTTCCGTATTACCGCTCCTGAACTCACCGATTCCATATTCTGCCAACAGTAATTGGATCTCGACCAACACGAGCAGCAATGTCGCGATACGATAAACCGTAATCACGATAGCCTACGAGCAGACCTTTATCAAAGTCTGAAAGGTGATGGTACGCATTTATCCTCCTTACACGAGGCATCACAACAACGTTTCACCAGGCAACACCGGTCAACTGCTGTTTATGAGAAATCGGTTGGAAACGTCAGCACGTTGTAGGTGTCGCCACCGGCGCCAACCTTGTGTGAATGCTCTGAAAAGCTAATCATTTACATATCACAGCATCTTGTTCCTGTTGGTTAAATTTCGCGTTTGTTGCACATCATCTTCGTGGTGTAATAATTTTAATAGCTAGTAGTGTAGATACGTATTTGCAAATCACTTCCGAACCTGCCATTTGTGATCGCAGCTCATCCCATTTGTCGTGATGGCAGTTCACAAATAAGAGTGGCTGCAGTTGGCAGGGCGAAGAGCACGGTGACTATTGCTTGTGGCTATAACATGTATATGCAAGACGTATAATTATATCCCTACGTCTTGCTGGGTGCCGTACCCGCAGTAGAGACAGGGCGATACGCTTCTGTTGCTCGTCATTATACGTGGCGCTACGGCAGCAGGAGTGGGCTGGTTGACGGTGCGCGCCGAGCGTCAGGTGTTGGCCATAATGAGAGGCGGCTGACGCGGTCGCCTGGGAAACGCGTCCCCGCGTGTAACTGGAGCTGCCGCAGGCGCTCCGGATCGTGGTTGGACCGAACCCCCACCCCGTCCATCCGTGCCTCACCGCTCACATTTCACCGCTGCAGGATGCCCGACAACGCCTTCTGATCCTGCCTTCAATACTCGTACTACGGAAATAGATTAAATTAGTCACGACTTCGTATTGGAGAAAAGACTGCATAACAGTCGCACTGTGGCACCTTATTTCACATTGCGCATTAAGACCATTGTTAAGAAGCTACACCCAAATTGCAGCCAACGTATTTATTAAGCAGGGGTACTGTTGCTGCTATTCGGAACTAACGATCAGTGGCTCTAATACAAAAGATAGGTTTATGCAAGTACTAGATGACAAACCCGGCATTACCCATGTATTCATTTTGACTGTTTTCCATTAGAAACGAAAACAGAAAAGAATTCTGGTTGTAGTGCAGTATTGAAAAAATTCATTTCCTGTATTCGTGAGAATACCTTTGGAATGTGAAAAAATCGTGCTAAAAATATGCATAATGTACACATGTATAAGTACAGCATCCTCACTAAGAAACATGATCTGGGACAGTTTTTGTAGCCGGCCGGGGTGGCCGAGCGGTTCTAGGCGCTACAGTCTGGAACCGCGCGACCGCTACGGTCACAGGTTCGAATCCTGCCGTGGGCATGAATGTTTGTGATGTCCTTAGGTTAGTTACGCTTAAGTAGTTCTAAGTTCTAGGGGACTGATGACCTCAGAAGTTAAGTCCCATAGTGCTCAGAGCCATTTTAGCCACAGTTTTTGTACACTGGGCGCAACTGCTTCGCGTTTGTACAACGCGATTTTGTAAACGTCTCTATGACCACGCCTCTTCATAGCTTCATAAACAGCTACTGTTTTCGCCTACAGTCGTTTGCACTTCGCAGCTGAAGGCTGTTACAAGCGCTGCCAGGCGTTCAGGGATGTCCTTAATTTGACTCTATTGTACTGTATGAGTATCCTAGTAGTGTATTGAATGGTAGTATATATTGTGAAGACTTTGTCGTCTCTGCATTAATACTGTAAGCTATATCTATTTAAGTGTAGCGAAATTCAGTAACAGTCCTGTTGCACTTAGTGCTTTTGGATTGTAGCGTTGTCCATCTTTAGGTCTTCGTCGCCGCCAATAAATATATATTTTAGTTGAGAGGATGTAGTCCAACGCTCCGGGCAAGACTTTTGCTAATATGGTCGGATCAGTTTCTTCTCGGTAGACTCCTGAGCGCTCACATACGCGTTGAAATTCATACGTCGTGGGACATTGATAACAGACTTAAGGTTTTACGCGAGGTCAGAAAGGGCAGTGTAACGAATATCCTTGTAGTGATCGACACGTACAGTCATTTACGTAAACATCCTGACAGTATACTCAGTGAGTAAACAGAAATTAAGAACAGAAATTTTTTACAAAACTTCGATCAAATTTTCCGAACTTAATCCTAATGGTGCTGGATTGTCTCTCGTATGTTAATGATACATTGCGTACCCTACTCCTCCACTCCGCCACGTTGGTGCGTAGAGCACAGGTGTGTATATATAGATCTTAATCTTCACAAACCCTGGAAGCGAAATCCAGCACGTGTATGACATTCGCACATTACATTACAAAGTAGCAAGCAGCGCGGTACGCATTCATTTCCAAAACAAAAAAAGTGTAATTCGTTGCTAAAGGTTAAAGTTGAAACATAAAATCGACAAACTGCGTACACCATCGCAATGGCCACTCTCCACACTCGAGTGTTCGGCTTTTTTACCAGTACGTTCCGTAGGAAAGTGGGCGAATAATGCATTATTGGACGAAAGGTCGACACGTCGGTTCTTAAAACAAATCATTACAAATCATTTACCGCTGCCCCGATTTCAGCACACTTCGGTCCGGTCCCTTCGCTGGACTGTGTCCGAGTGTGGCTTCCTCTGTGGGCCGGTACAGAAGACGGAAGAAGGCGAGGTTGCACCGCTTCCACTTTGATTTGGCCACTTTGAAGAAATTTGTTTCTTATCCAACCACACTGCCGAAGTGGTCTCTTGGGTTCGCTGCCTTCATATCGCAACTAAGAAGGATAATATAATTTAAGTAAAGAAGTCTAGACCTGAAAACCTTAAACTCTGAAAGTCGCAACAGATTTTCGACCACTCAGCTGCGGTCGGAGCTACAGTTAGCCAAGAAGTGAATATATTTGGAAATTTCACGTGCACAGCACGTGGCAATAAGAATCATCTTAGATGCAGAAAGAGATAGTGACGAGTTTCATATTTGTTGTTGTAGCACGCATACACACTAACACAACCGATACCTTGAGGAAAGTAATGCACATCCTCATCCACAATAGTTTGAAAGGATTCTTGTTTGCTTACTGTACAGTGTGTCCCAGGAGTAATGGTCAATACGGAACGACCATTCGAAGCAAAAAAGTATCTAGGCGCTCAGTCCGGAACAGTGCGACTGCTACGGTCGCAGGTTCGAATCCTGCCTTGGGCATGGATGTGTGTGATGTCCTTAGGTTAGTTAGGTTTAAGTAGTTCGAAGTTCTGGGGGACTGATGACCACAGATGTTAAGTCCCATAGTGCTCAGAGCCAAAAAAGTATGGCAAACAGGCAAACACAGGAGCTATGAGCGCTAGTTCGGTAGAAGAGGTGTTTGATAGTAGCGAAGATTAAGTGCTCATAGTTGTTAACGTATGCGTTTTATAGACCGTGGTTACCAGACTTTCTTGCTTCGAGGGATCTTTGCTGTCATATCTATGAGAGATCCTATGCCCGTATTGCTGTTGTTCTTGTGTGCGTTTCGAACTACCCAGTGCTCATCACGTTTCATAATATCTTAAATACTGGAATGACTAGTTACTACTTTCACTGCCAATTCTAGTGCCAAGTTTAAATATTATTGTACGCCTTACTAGGTTCTCTTCATACCACTTAATTCTTGTCCGGCTTTTATGGCAAGTAATGTTCACGTATTGTTGTGTCCCAGACGTACTGACTCAGAAACCTGTCCAATCTTGCGGCGGCATTTAAACGGATATAGCTTGCAGAAGTTACGCAGATATTAGAAGACTTCGACGCGTAGGTTGAAATGGTTCAAATGGCTCTAGGCACTATAAGACTTAACATCTATGGTCATCAGTCCCCTAAAACTTAGAACTACGTATACCGAACTAACCTAAGGACATCACACAGCACCCAGTCATCCACAATGCAGAATTCCTTCAGTTTCATGGCCGTGTTAGTAACGGACAGAATGGAGAAAAACGAGAAATGTGTTCTCGAGAGCAAGAAGGAATTGATTGTGTGTCTGAGAATGTGAGCGACCCAGGCGACTGTGCTGGTGAAGTTACGTGCATCAACACTTCACTCTAGCCATCTTAGGGAGTACGGCGAAAGGTACTGAATGTACAACTGTGACTTTCCCCCCATCCCTGTTCCAGTCGCGAATGGTCCGCGGGAAGATATCTGGTAGCCTCCGTGCGTCGTACATCGTTCTTGTGAAACACAACTAGTAGCTCTATACTCGCGTGAAGTGAAGTGTTGAATGATGTTAACAAGGGATTTAAAGTTGATTCGGTTTTTCTAGATTTTTTTACAGAAGGCTTTTGACACTGTACTACACAAGCAGCGTGTAGTGAAATTGCGTGGTTGTGAAATATTGTCTCAGTTATGTGGCTGGATTCGTGATTTCCTGTCAGAGGTCACAGTTCGTAGTAATTTACGGAAAATCATCGGGTCAGAAGTGATTTCCTGACAATCTTCAAGGTAGTGATAGGGGCACTTCGCTGTTCCTTATCTATATAAACGATTTTGGAGACAATTTGAGCAGCCGGCTTAGGTTGTTTACAGATGACGCTGTCGTTTGTCGACTAGTAAAGTTATCAGGAGACCAAAACGAGTTGCAAAGTGATTTAGGAAAGATATGTGTGGTACGAAAATTGACAGTTGACTCTAAATAACGAAAAGTGTGACGTTATTCACATGAGTGCTAAAAGGAATCTGTGAAATTGGTGGTACACTTAGAAAATGTAACAGATCTACTAAAGGGACTGCCTCCACTACGCTTGTCCATCGTCTTTTAGAATACTGCTGCCCGGTGTGGGATCCTTACCAGTTTGGATTGACGGCATACATAGAGAAAGGTCAAAGAAGGGCAGCACGTTTTGTACTATCGCGAAATAGGGGAGAGTGTGTCACAGACATTAAAAAAAAAAATTTTCGTTGTGGCGGACTCTTCTCAGGAAATTTCAATCACCAACTTTCTTCTCCGAATGTGAAAACATTTTGTTGACGCCGGCGTACATAGGGAGAAACGGCGACCATAATACAATGAGGGAAATCAGAGCTCCGTTAGGTAGATATATGTGTTCGTTTATTTCCACGAGCTGTGCGAGAGTGGAGTAATAGAGAACTATTGCGGAGGTGGTTCGATGAACGCTCTGCCAGGCACTTGAATGTGTTTTGCAGAGTATCCATGTAGATATAGATAAGTGAAGCCAGACGAGTTCTGTTGTGTCAGGGTGTGTTAACGGAGCGGCGGTTTGTTGGTGGTGATGCACGAGGTAGAGGCGTCGTGTAGCCTGTTTGATGACGGTTGGCTGTCGGCGCGGCGGTGAGAGGCGCTTCCTGGCGAGACAAAGGCAGCGGTCGGAGGTGGTGACGCATCACGCACCGCACCGCAGCTCAGCTCAGCTCACCGCACCTCGGCACGGCACGGCGCAGCGCAACGGCTGCGGCGACGGCGCCTGCTGCCTGAGCCCGCCGCTCTCCAACGGCAGGCCTTATGTGGCAGCGCGCGGTCGTGACTCACTCTCAGTTGCGAAACAAAGAGCAACAAGTTCGTAAATGGAAGGGAAAAAAATGTTATGTAACACCAACTAGGAATAGGGGAAGGAATCGGACAGGGATGTATAGTATCTGTTCGGTCGCTGCATTCGACCGAGTCACTGGTGAGAGCTGTACCCTGTGGAGATATAAGTGTCTGAGGGACAGTGACCAGTGGGCCATGTCTCCAAGCCGCGACGAGGTAGAGGACAGGTGTAAATGGACTCCTGATCAGTCTGCTTGGCTTTTCTCGTAGCGGCGCGCCATGAAAAACGGCAGATATGTTTATTTTGACTCACAAATATTAACGTAATTGCGTATAGTGAGTGATAATCTCACCTGTCTTCACCCATAACAATGCGAATGGATCCCATCCATTACATAGTATCCTAAATTCATGGTCCTCCGGTACTCTTTACACCTTACAATTTCATCTCCGTACGTTAATTTTTTATATATTTATAATCGCTCATTATTCAAATTAGGTTCGTATTTCATCTTTACATAATTGCTACATGGCGCGCGGCCACGACATAAGAACAATCGACCGACTGAGAGTCCATTCACACGTTCTCTCCATCGCCGCGGTGAGTGTACCGTTGTGTGTCCTTGGACGGATGGCCTATTGACCATTGTCCCTCAGGTACAAAGTTCTCCAGAGAGGGTAGCGCTCTCCAATGGCTCGGTCGAATTTACTACGGAACACAATTTTCTTATCGCTTCCTACTGGAAAAAATAGTGATAGCCTTGGCGGAGGGCGAAATTTGAAGAAAACAAAACCATTCCAAATCAGAAATGAGGACAGATGTAGTGATTAGACGGAGAAGTCTACATATACATCGTACCCCGCAAGCCACCAAGCCACCTAACGGAGTGTGGCGGAGGGTACTTCAGGTAACATCAACTGATCTCCCCGCCTCTCTCTCTCTCTCTCTCTCTCTCTCTCTCTCTCTCTCTCTCTCTCTCTCTCTCTTGCCGGCCGCGGTGGTCTAGCGGTTCTGGCGCTGCAGTCCGGAACCGCGGGACTGCTACGGTCGCAGGTTCGAATCCTGCCTCGGGCATGGGTGTGTGTGATGTCCTTAGGTTAGTTAGGTTTAAGTAGTTCTAAGTTCTAGGGGACTTATGACCTAAGATGTTGAGTCCCATAGTGCTCAGAGCCATTTTTTTTTTCTCTCTCTCTCTCAGACGCACATGGCCTCTCTTATAGCGTCTGCCAATGGAGTTTGTTGAGCGTCTCTAATCAGTTGAACAAGATTCCTGTCAGCCACTTCCTTCGTCGATGAATTACGTTTCTTTAACATTCTTCCTTTGAGTCTTAGTCTGGCATCTGCGTATCCTACTATTTGTTTCATGTGATCATTCCACTTATGGTCACTCTGGGTAGTTACTCCTACTTATTTTACGGTAAATACATTTTCCAGCAACTTGTCAATAGTGTAGTTGTACAGTAGTTGATTTTTTTTCTACTTATGCGCAATTTCGTACATTGGTTTACGTTCTGGCCCAACTGCCAGAGCGTGCATCATTCACCAGTCGTCCTACATTCTCATTCTGCGAATCGATACTGTCTTCTGGCGTTGCTACTTTCCTATAGACAACCGTATCATTTGCGTACAGCCTTAATCAGCTTCCGAGGCATTCTACTTGATCATGTGCATACATTGTGAACAGTTTCTTTCGCTGCGGCACGAGCTCCTCGCAACTTCAATCACAATCTGTTTCCTCACTGTGTGAAAACATTTTGTTTTCGCCCGCCTAGATAGAGAGAAATGATCATCATAATAAAATAATAGAAATCAGAGCTCTCACGGAAAGATTTTCGTGTTCGTTTTTCTCCGCATGCTGTTAGAGACTGGAACGGTAGAGAAATAGCTTATGCTACTTCGTGAACCCTCTCCGCTGGCCCTGTGACCGAGCGGTTCTAGGCGCTTCAGCCCGGAACTGCGCTGCTGCTACGGTCGCAGGTTCAAATCCTGCCTCGGGCATGGATGTGTGTGATGTCCTTAGGTTAGTTAGGTTTAAGTAGTTCTAAGTTCTAGGGGACTGATGACCTCAAAAGTTAAGTCCCATAGTGCTCAGAGCCATTTCAACCATTTTGAATTTGAACCCTCTCCCAGGCACATAATTCGGCACTGCAGAGAAATTATGTAGATGTAGATGGTCACAAGACACCTCTGCAGGCAGAAGTCAACACCTCTCTCATCACAGAACAGATGTAAAAGGAACTTCCGGAGTGCCCCAAGGAAGTGTGACAGGACCGTAACACCTTTGTTTTAATAACTGCTTCCCTAATTCATTTATCATATCTGCGGCACCCTCTCCCTTATTTCGCAATAGTACAAAACGAGGTGCCCTTCTCGGAACTTTTTTCGACGTCGCAGATCTGGTCCGGTAATTCTTATGTTCCATTTTTTTTACTAACCAACGGTGTGGGACGGTGTCAGATGCCTTCTTGAAGTCAAACGAACACAGCATCAACCTGCGCCCCCATGTATACATTGCTATGGATCTCGTGGAAGAACAGAACAAGCTGAGTTTCGCAAGATCTCTCTTTGCGGAATCAATGTTACTTTTTACAGAGATCATTTTCTGTTCACCAAAAACATCATAACACATCAGCTCAAAGCAGGTTCTGTAATTCAACAACAGACTGATGTCAACGATCTAGGTATATTACTGAAGTCGATAAATAATTACAATAACAAAAAAGCAGCTCCTGCACCAAGGAAATAAAAGAAGGGGTGGGTACAAGAATTAGGAAAAACAGCTACAGTTAAATCAGTTAAGATGCTAAAGGAAAGGAAGCTCTCACTACTGCCCAAAATAATAACGGCTGAGACTTTGATCTTTCCCATAGTTTTTTACGCAGGAAAGTAGTGGACAATGAAGACAATGGATAGCAAGAAAAGAGGTCATTTTGAAATGTGTGTTTGGAGAAGGCTTTTGTGGACTGGAAAAGTAAAAAAAAAATGGGGGTTGTGGAAAAATAAAACCAAAAACATCTTCGGAGGTAAAAGTACTGCTCATAAATGTGATGCACTTTGAGCATGTCCTAAGAACAAAAGACCCGCTAGAAAACTGTAATGCTCAGAGCAAAGGACTGGAATGAATCGAGAAGAACTGAGGACCAAAGCAATGCCCTGGAGTGCACGGAGTCACACGTTTCATCAGGAGTCGAAGACCTTTTAATGGATATTAAAGTTCTCAGGAATCACCGGGAAAGCATGTAAAAAGTAATGACCTTCGGCTTGTAATGATACATACTTCAGAAAAAAAGTTGTATTTGTTTTACTTTCTTACAAACCTACTTCACATTAAAGCTTTTCGTAGGTAATTGTCGACAGCTGGTAAATAATCTGGAGAAAGCGCATTCGTACTATCAACTGTACAATTTGATGTTTATTTTGTATCGGCTTCGATTGTTACAGTCTTCTTAAAGGAGAAAAGAATTGGAAATTTATGATAAGTTCCTATGGGACCAAACTAATGTCATCGGCCCCTAGGCTTATACTCTACTTAAACTAACGACAAAACACACACACACACACACACACACACACACACACACACACACACACACACACGGACTCGAACCTCCGACGGGGGAACCCTGACAAGGCGCCTCAGACCCGCGCGGCTCTTGGGGAGAACAACGTCGTACCCCAATGAATAGACCACACAGTTCCGTCATATATGAGCCATATTAATGTAGAACATTGAGAATGCTCTGTCTTGAACGCAGACCTTACGAACATGCTGTGCCTTGGCATAATTACAATAGTGCGCATTTTTTATAACTTCACACTTAATGGAGATTAATCCACTACCTCGATATGAGTGAGGACGATGACAATAGATCATAGATAAAGTTCCGATGTTAGCAAACGACGATGACACCATACGACCAACGAATGTCAGAGTGAAAATCTTCTTACTGAGAATTTCAAATAAACTGTAGAGTGCTTTGATGTTTTGTTTCGTTAGGTCAAGTGTGAATCGATCTTTACTGGCCGGGAACGTGCAATATATCTGCAAAATTTCATCTCCAACAGACTTTATTTCGTATCACCCGCATTCATTTCGCTTTCTGGGAATAAATGTTCAGTTTTTTTGTTTCGGTTTTCATTTGGTTTTTTTCTGACTACGGTTCTCATTTCCCGGAAAGTAAAAAATCCGTATAAATAAACATAGTTTTCTGGTGTATACTCTAGTAAGAAGTCAACACACATCAATACCTCAGCGTGCGTGATAACGTTATCCATAATTTACGAAAATATCTCTTCAAAAATGGCTCTGAGCACTATGGGACTTAACAACTATGGACATCAGTCCCCTAGAACTTAGAACTACTTAAACCTAACTAACCTAAGGACAGCACACAACACCCAGCCATCACGAGGCAGAGAAAATCCCTGACCCCGCCGGGAATCGAACCCGGGAACCCGGGCGTGGGAAGCGAGAACGCTACCGCACGACCACGAGATGCGGGCAAAATATCTCTTCTTTCAGTTGCCTACATGATTTGAAGAAACGAACAACTGAACATACTTCATGAAAATTCACAGTTCTCCATCTAGAGGGTTATGCTTTCCAAGTGTAGTAGTAGTCTCGGAGCATTCTGTCCTTAAATGTTAGCCCGATAACTTGTAGAACCACCATGGCAGTATTTTTCTTCGGCTTTGGCCCTGCTTATTATTTGATAGAAATATAAAAGTTTTGGAATTACAGTGTTACTGAAAAATCCAAATTTCTCTGTAGCCACGTTGATGTGCCTGTGTGCTACTGTACTGTGTCACGGGGATTTAATCTCCTAGCAGGCCAGCACACATGTACCGTCAAAGGAACAAAAAATTAATTACACAATTTTATGTTCTCCGAGGTGATTATTTAAACCTTAAGTATCCCTCATATTATATGCGACACCTGAGCGGAAACTAATATTCTGACAGGTCATTAGGAAAAGTAAGCGAAAGACACCACCTTCCAACTAGCGACGAGAGAAAGGCTGGAGTTCTCTTCTCTCTCTCTCTCTCTCTCTCTCTCTCTCTCTCCAGTGCAAAGACTGGATAGATGCAGTTCTCCACTCTAGTACGTCCTGCGCAAGCCTCTCCGAATAACTACTGCAACCTACATCCATTTGTCCATCCTTGGTGTCCGTCTTTGATTTCCACCAGCCAGATTACCAAACTCCCTCACTGTTAATCGAAGCATCCTTTTGGTCAAGGTTTGCCATAAAATTCTTCTTTCCCCAATCCGATTTAATACCTCCAAATGAGTTACTCCAACTACATATACAATCTTCATCTCTCTTCTGTAGTATCACATTGCAAAAACTTCTTTTATCGTCGGAACTGCTTGTTGTCTATGATTCACTTCCGTATAAGGCTGCAGTCTTTTGAATACCTCCATAAAATACTTGCAGCACTTGAATTCGTATTAAATATTAATAAATCTCTTTTTTTCAGAAGGTCTCGTAAACTGACATACTGCCGACCACTCCGTATGCGCATCCAGAGACGCCTATGGGCTCAGGATGACACGGCGGCTAGTCGGTACCGTTAGGCCTTCGTGGCCTGTTCGGGCGGAGTTTTTTTCTTTTTCAGAAACCTTTGTCGCTCGTCATTTTTTTCCCGTCTTTCCTTAGTGGCTTTAAAATTCGTGGAGGTACGTTCCTTCTACGCAACTAATTGAAGGCAGTTTGTTTATTGCCGTGCGCGTTTCGCTTCTTTCATTTGAGAAGCATATTCAGTGACTTGTAATACATGTTTCTTTTTGTACATATAATAAACGTATTGTGCGATAGTTCCAATGTGTTGCTATGATACATTTTGTCTTTTTAGGTTAGAATGAAATGAGTTTCGTGATGTGAATTTATCATTCGATGTTACTTAAGATTTCAAGCGCTGTTAACTCATGCGTGTAGTCTTGAGGTGTAATTGTTCGTTTCCATGCTCCAGCTGGCCAATTTCTGGCATTCTTTCACCCGCATTTGATTCAACACATTGTATATATCACTTGCACTTCCCATTTTGTGATCAACATATTTGTGTTTTCGGTGTGTAGTGTTGCCAAGGTCGTTCTGACGTTTTTCATTTGGGGTGTGTGTGTGTTTTCGGATAGCTGTTTGGTATTGTTTTGGTGGCTAACATGGTCAGAGTTATTGCTTATATGGATTTTGTCATTGAGTACCTCCTTTGCCATTGCAATGGCTCTTTGTACGTGAAAGCTTCCTTGGAATACCAGGAGCTTTTTTGTGATTATTCACTCTGATAACTCTTATGTCACGTTCTATGTTCGAATAAACAAACTGCCTTCGATTAGTTGTACAGACGAAACATACCTCCACGAAGGTCCGCAGCTCGTGGTCGTGCGGTAGCGTTCTCGCTTCCCGCGCTCGGGTTCCCTGGTTCGATTCCCGGCGGGGTCAGGGATTTTCTCTGCCTCGTGATGACTGGGCGTTGTGTGATGTCCTTAGGTTAGTTAGGTTTAAGTAGTTCTAAGTATTAGGGGACTGATGACCTCAGATGTTAAGTCCCATAGTGCTCAGAGCCATTTGAACCTCCACGAACTTAATGTTGCTGTTGATAACTTGCATTTGATGTCCTCTCTGTGACAGTTGTTATGTAGTGTAAATAACAAAACTCTATTCATATTAAATTATTTCCTATCTAACTCCCTCAACATCTCCTGATTTAATTCGACTTACTTTTGGTGATGTTCATCTTCCAACCTTTTTGCAAGACTATCCATTCAATTCAGTTGCTCTTCAAATTCCTTTGACGCCTCTGACGGACGGCCGCTGTGACCGAGCGGTTATAGGCGCTTCAGTCCGGAACCGCGTTGCTGCTACGGTCGCAGGTTCGAATCCTGCCTCGGGCATGGGTGAGTGTGATGTGTGGGTGTGATGTCCTTTGTAGTTCCAGGTCTAGGGGACTGATGACCTCAGATGTTAAGTCCCATAGTGCTTAGAGCCATTTGAACTATTTTGACGTCTCTGACAGCGTTATAGTGTCATCGGCAAACCTTAAAAGTATTTCTTCTCCATGAATAATACCTTCTCCGAATTTCTTGTTGATTTCTTCTTCTTGCTTGCTCAGTGTATAACTGAATATTGTTCGTTATTGGGACACATTGTGATGTAATAAAATGACTGAAAGAAATTGATTGTACCGCAGCGCCAACGGTCAAGGTAACTTGGGCGGTTGAGTGTGCGCCGGCTCCAGCTGGCAAGCTAAGCTAAAAATAGCTGGGCGGCCGCGTCTGCGACACGGACCACGGTGGAAGCGAATCTTCCAGCGAACCACAGTGAAAGTGAAGGCCGTGTCGTGTGGTTGAGGAGGAGGGCAGATGGTTCCAAAACGAGTGGTTGGTGGCGTCGTTGTGTGTTCGGTGCGGCAGCAGCAGCCGGCGGTGTCCGGAAGAGGTCGGGAGCGTTGACCGTGGGTCGCGTGGCCGCCGCCCAAGGCCAGCCAGGTAGGCGGGCTTTTTGTGTGGCGGCGGCGGCGGCGGCTGCTGCGCTGGCACCGCTGCTGCCCGCCTGTTTGGTTTCCAGTAGCGCTCAAACACAAAAGCTCCCTGCCCCTGTCCTCTCGTTAGTTCCACATTGAGTTGCGGCCAAATGTTGATTTTCTGGTCCGAGGACCGTCTTTGGCGCAACAAAGATGTTTCTCGCCCTGGTGGGACGCTGAACTGCGAGAGTGAGGACTACTGCTAACATAACTCACAGGGTATGCACATCTCAGTGTCTGTTTTCCTTTTTGTTGATGTTGTTGTCTTCAGTCCTGAGACCGGTTTGATGCAGCTCTCCATGCTACTCTATCATGTGCAAGCTTCATCTCCCAGTACCTACTGCAACCTACATCCTTCTGAATCTGCTAATTGTATTCATCTCTTGTTCTCCCTCGACGATTTTTACCCACCACGCTGCCCTCCAATACTAAGTTTGTGATCCCTTGATGCCTCAGAACATGTCCTACCAACCGATTCCTACTTCTAGTCAAGTTGTGCCACAAACTCCTCTTCTCCCCAATTCTATTCAATACCTCCTCATTAGTTATATGATCTACCCATCTAATCTTCAGCATTCTTCTGTAGCACCACATTTCGAAAGCTTCTCTTCTCTTCTTGTCTAAACTATTTATTGTCCTGTTTCACTTCCATACATGGCTACACTCCATACAAATACTTTGAGAAACGACTTCCTGACACTTAAATCTATACTCGATGTTAACAAATTCCTCTTCTTCAGAAATGCTTTCCTTGTCATTGCCAGTCTACATTTTATATCCTCTCTACTTCGAGAACCACCATTTATTTTGCTCCCCAAATAGCAAAACTCCTTTACTACTTTAAGTGTCTCATTCCCTAATCTAATTCCCTCAACATCACCCGACTTAATTCGACTACATTCCATTATTCTCGTTTTGCTTTTGTTGATGTTCATCTTATACCGTCCTTTCAAGACACTGTCCATTCCGTCCAACTGCTCTTCCAAGTCCTTTGCTGTGTCTTATAGAATTACAATGTCACCGGCGAACCTCAACATTTTTTTCTTCTCCGTGGATTTTAATACCTACTCCGAATTTTTCTTTGGTTTCCTTTGCTGCTTGAAAGGCTTGTGATACTGCATCACACAGTAGAACTGTAAGTGCATAAGAAGACGCTTGTACGGTGCGGTGATACGCATGTGCAAGGTGAAGGGTACCGCGTGACGTTCCAGCCAGAAGCGACATTCTGCCGCGTCTGTGTGTAGTGTGCGTTTACGGATTGTGCGTAGAACATTTAACGTGGATTTTCGTGGTAGTTCATGTACAGAGAAGCACTTAGCCACTGAAGTGTTTAGAAGGAACGCATAGCTGACAAAAGTATACCGGTAAGAAGCGACAGCAAAAGTTTTAGAGTACAGCTGTATACAGTGGTTGGGCAAAAATAACGAAACACCTCGACAAACGAAAGCTTGAACGTAAGTGCAGATGCTAGCGAAGCCAGGTGGTTGCACTGTTGCATTTGACCCGCCGTACTTCGCAAGCGTCAGTCACGAACAGAACAGTGTTCTGCGTATTTGTCAATGCTTTGTGTTGAAGCCCAGTGCATTCGATCGTGGATAAATTGTTGGTGCTCCTATGGGGGGTGCTTTCCGTAAGCTAGGCAGCCGAAGTGTTCGGCGTTTCTAGAGGCACAGTATGAAGATTTATACCGCTTGTAGAGGAAATTGGAAAGAGGTAATCTGCTAAGTCAACAACGCGGACGAAAGTACGTGTTGAGTGATCGTAACGGACTATCATCGAAGAGAATGGTGACGAAGAAAAATAAAATGTTGACAACTTTTGCAGCTACTGCAGAACTAAATGTCCCACTCGCGAATCTTATCAGCGCCAAAGCCAGAAGGGATATCCATAAGCAGGGAATTGCAGGGTGAGTTGTGATTACGAGTCCACTCGTCGCTGTTGGAAATCGTGGTAACGAAGGCATAAAACCTGGGCTGTGGACATTTTGTCGGATAAGCCTTGTTTGACACAGTTTCCTTGATTGAAAGAAATTGCCGGTAGATGACGGGGGGGGGGGGGGGGGTTGGTGGTGATTTGGAGAGGCATATCGTGTTAGTCCGTGTGCCCCATTGTTAATCTGCAAGGTCGTGACCGTGACCGTTTTGGCTGATCACGTCCACCCAAAAATGCAGCCTTTGTTCCCCATTTGTGATGCTGTGTTTCAGCCCCCTTGTTTACACAGCTCGGATCGTCCAGGACTGGTTTTATAATCACGGGGATGAATTCTCGCATCTCCTCTGGCCACCACTGTCGACAGATCTCAATGTTATTGAGCCATTGTGGTCAACTTCCGAGGGAAGGGTGCGTGACAGCCCCCTTCATCGTCGTTACCTGAACTTGCCACTATTTTGCGGGAAGAAGTGTATAATATACCCTTGAAAACCATACGGGACCTGTATTTATCCATCCCGAGAGGACTGGAAGCTGTTTCGATTGCAACGGCTTTCCGACATCATAATATGCATCGCATCGCAACGTGGTGCTTGTTTTAGTGTTTGCATATTTTTGTCTATCCCTTGCAAAAGGTTCGAGGGAGAGCCTGTAGCAGGAACAGTGGCCCCTTGTAGCGCTTATCCCATCGTTGTCAGGTACCAATGTGCCAGTGCATGGAACTTCAGACGGACACAGCGGCAAAGTATTCTCCATCTCTACGTGTAATACATGACGTACCGGACTTCTTACTTACACACCATTATAATGAAGATACCGGAGTATTTTTTCTGATGCGATTGACTCGTTGAGCATGTCTGGTAGAATCCATTACGTTACATGTATCAGATATACCTCGACGGAGCGTAATAGAACTCATAATGTTCTCAATATACAACACCTATTTGAAAGTGCTCGCTGGCGATTTGGACGAGCCGCAGAGAGACATAGACAAATTTTTCGTATTGTGTAATGATGTGGATAAATGTCAGTGCCTATAACAAAGAGAAAGAACTTGATCACTACAAGATTAACGCTAAACAGCATGAACACGGCACATTGTGTAAGTATTTAGAGATAATACTAGGAAGTGATATGAAATACGTCAGTCACGTGAGTCAGTGGTAAGGAGGATTGGAGTTTTTGGAAAGGACCCAGGAAAGTGCCATGCATCTGTAATGTAATGTAATCGCATCAGAGACGCTACGGGTATTGTTCCAGTGTCTGGAAAAATTATGAAGTAGACAATACAACAAACAACGAAAGAGGACAGAGATTAGCTAAGAGGATCGCAACAAGTCGGTATAGTTCATAGGGAATGGTAACAAAAATGCTCGGCGACCTTAAATTAGAAGTCTTTTAAATCAAAGGACCTGTAGGATAAATGTAGAGAAAATGTGTTGGAATAAAACTGTACCGCCCATCGTAGATAGCACGAAGCGGTCGTGAGAATAAGATGAACAATAAGGAGGACGCCTATGGACATGGATAGAAAGTCGTTTCGTCCCCGCTCAGTATGCCTATGAAAAAGGAGAGAAAATGTACAGTACTAGTACACCTTGCCATTGTACAGTGACTTGCGGAACGTGTATGTAAATGTAGATCAAAAGAAATATTTTACTGACCTTTTACCGTAAGTCATTAGAGCAAGAGTTGTAGTGCAACTGGAGGTGGTGATAAACTCAGATAGAACTGTAAAACAAAATTGACGTTTCTACCGTATTTGCAGCCATTCTCTTCAGGAGGACGAAACTACTCGGTTTTAATGATGGCATCCTACACGCTGCCCACCCTAAAAGTTCCAAGACGGATTTCATTCCTGGCGTACAAGTGACGTCAGGTTAGCAACTACGGTGCCAGCTTGAACCAACAATGTTATGTAGCGGACGTGGCGGCGTTTATGTGTCAGTGTTGCTACGAATCACAGTGGAGCAACATCTCTAGATAAAGGATTGAAGATTTTCTCCAGAATATTTTGGAGAAAAATGTGTGGAATGTTGGTTCCGCGGATCGTGGATCCCGAACAAAAACGAGATTCGCGAACGCCTGCCGCGATATGAGTAAAATTCAAAACGCGGACAATTCTTTTGACGAAAAAATCATTACGAGTGACGGGACGTTGTGTTACCAGTAGGAATGTACAACAAACGACCACATGGTCAATGCTTTGACATGATAACCTACATTCAAACCAATGTGACCCGCGAGTTGACCAAATCCCAAAAAAGGACTTTATGATAGTTTTACATGACTATATGAACATTCTATGTGTTATATTCAAATGGGGAGAGACAATGTAGAACGCCTGAAGTATTAAAAACCACCATCTTAGCTTTATTTTTTATTGACCCAGTCCCGAAACTTCCTATTTCGCGGCACAATATTGACCTCATTCTGGAACATCTTTAATGTTGCTGATTCTCAAGCTCCAGTTGCTGTTAATACCGTATTATGTGAATATCAAAGTTAGGACCGACTGTATGCGACTGAAATGAATGAAGGCAATATTTTGTTGATGATGTACAGCAACCAGCCACAAATTGGTTTTAGGTTACTTTTAAAAAGTACCGTTACCGGTTTCGAATTTTTTGCAATTTATCATCACACGGATTTTTTCTTTTTTCACGCGTCCATTAAATCAAATCATACATTGGTTTCCTGTGAGTCGCTTCAGGATAAACAATAATTGTTAAAAACGTGTAACCAAAATTGTTGCTCTATATATTTGTGGTGCAATGCAGCTTAACGTGAAACGTCCTGGCGCATTTGGTTTTAGCAGTTTTCTTGCAGTGAACACATTTTCACTATCACAAACGTTTTACTGCATTGCAAACCACTTCCGTTTGGTCATAAAACGAATTTTCAATGTGCACCACATGTACTGATTTACAACATACGGAAACAAATAAGCTATTTCCGAGTACATGAGTGCCAGTGATGCTGCAATGCAATGATACCAAAACTTAGAACTTTTTGGGATATTACTGTTGTGTTAGATTGAAAAAACGTTTTAAATCTAGGAATTAAATCCAGACAGAAACGATAAATATTTGGTATTTTGTGAATTATAGCGTTACAGACTTATTTCATACGACGATAGAGATACGAATGTGGGCAAGAAGTGTATGAAATCCTATTTGAAAAGATACGCACAATATTATAAAATCAGTTACTTGATCTGCAGATAGTTGTACAAATAATATTTATATTGGGACATAGAAAGTACTTTCTGGAAGCATTTCAGGAAAGAAGTGTTAGCAAATTCTGTCTGCTCATTAAGGATATCATCAGGGGAGATACTTAAATCGCGGGCAATCGCAGCCGAATGTCGAAATTTTGGAATGAAATGATCGGCAATGGCTGTAAAATACTACACACAGCGCGCTGAAATCTGTAGTCCATAGTTAAAATTAAGGGAAGAGCAGAATCGTGCCACGAGTGGAATAGTGGCTGAGCGGCAGCAAGCAAGGCAGTACGTTGACAGAAATGAATGAAAAGTATTAACGGCGTAGCCGCGTCGTGACGATAAAAATTTGTCTGCTCCTGTAGTAGTGGCGTACGGGACGAAAACCAACTGGATTCATATGGAGCATTACTCGACCGGATTTCCACCGCTCCGTGAACGAAGCTGTAATTACACGTTTCATTTTCCGTAAAGCCCCCGTTTCATACGATTCAGAATGCCTTGAATAATATTTTTTAATACGTAATTGCAATTTTTGAACGTGTCTCGCATGAATCAAGCCAGAGGCTCTCCGTAATGAATATTTTCTAATCGTGGCTGTGTTAGTGATTGAATTAATAATATAATCGAGTTCTCGCTGCGCCTCTAAAGAGCAGGATAATTCTTCCGCTAGTTGTATTATCGCATTGAAATTGCTGCCCGCGAAAATGTGATTACTGGCGCTGAGAGGGATAGAGGGGAGTTGTTGCAAATATTGTGTTTCAATTATTGTTCCTGATTGTAATTTGCGTATGCGCAGCGCAGATGTAGTCGATATTACCGCCCTGACGGTCCAAATTGGTCGTTTCCCACCGCATCGGGGTAGGCTAAATTACTTCATTTGCATTATCTCAGGCGCCGGATTGCTGAGTGCAACCGGAACCTCCACGGCGACGTAATTATTCTCGCTGCTGCTTGCAACAAGTAGACTATGTCCCTAAGTGAAATTGATTTGAGAACTTACACGTGGAGCACTTTCTCTCCCCCCCCCCCCCCCCCAAATCTAAAAAAAGTCGTTTGGAACAGAACATACACATCAAATGCATCGATGATCGATGGCAAGAAAGTCTAAATAATGGAGTCCCTTAAATTAGAGCACGGTAGATTCTTTACTCTGACCAACTCATTTTGATTGCAATTTGTGTTTATTTCGGCGTAATGTGAAGCGTTCCAGTCTTCTGAAATCCGCTGAAATAGCCGAAACAGTATGACCACTTGTGTGTTTGGAATGCACAAGTTAATCGGTTACTAACACCTCCACAACTTGCGTGATCGTGTATATCATGTAGTTCGCCCCCATACATCTCCTAAGGCAATTATTGTAAAACTTTCTCCATGAACTGCATGCATTTTACACTGAACATCTCCGGGTTTATAGTTCTGCGACCATGGGCAGCGAATCACTTCCTACACATTTCACTGCTATTGCTGCGAGAATTCCATAGGCCTGTTACAAGGGCAGAGAAAGGGAGACATTTCCCTCTCGAGATACCGGCACCAAAGTGATTAAAGCTTCGTATTGGCGCACAGTAGCTGTTTTTAGTCTATGCGAACGGCAGCTGCACTTTTGCTGTCATATCAGTACTGTACTATCTTCACTGCTATTCTGGTTTTATCGGCAGCTCCTGTCCGTTTGTATAGGTATTTCGTTCCCCCTCCCACTCTCTCTATCGGATGGAGACTAACGCTTTGATTCGTCATCTTTCTAGTATCAAGGGCTTTCATGCCATAGCACTAGGACTCAAAAGCGCTATATCTCTCTCTCTCTCTCTCTCTCTCTCTCTCTCTCTCTCTATCTCTCTCTCTCTCTCTCTCTCTCTGTGTGTGTGTGTGTGTGTGTGTGTGTGTGTGTGTGTGTGTGTGTGTGTGTGTGTGTGTGTGTGTGTGTGTGTTATATGGAAGTACCCAACCGCCAACCGAAGTGCTGCATCGTCTCGACTGCGAGAGTGCTTACGCGCATGCATGCAGTGTCTTGAATAACTCGCCTTTCCTTGTTGTCCGTTCTGGATACAAGATTCCTGCTCTGAAACTGTACACTTCAGATCAAGTTCCAAGCTCCTTGATAAATCTTAGAAGCGCACTCTGTTTGGCTCCCAAAACACAAGTGTGGCGTGCAGATTGAACTGTCTTGACCTCGGTAAGTTACTGACACCACTACGCCGATTGGTGTTAAAATTCTGCGTTTTTTTTTTATTTTAAATTAATAATGTGTTCTTTATTTCCATCGTGGAATAGAGCCACTTAATGTATTTCACACACCTTGGCTTTGTTTGTTCTCGCGCATATTGTAATGTAACACTCAGCAATATGGACAAATTTTTGTATTTATATGCAGAACATCTGTTCAGACTAGAACTGACCAGTGCAGTTAGTCATAATTTCCTGCCAACTGTTCCTTTGCCCAAACACGGTCGCGCATTAGGCACAGATGCAGTTTGAATCACTACACACAGTTTGGAAAGACTGTCAGACAGACATGCGTTATCGTACGATAGGTGCTATAATGTAGCGTGAACGTTGGTACCGTCGAGATACGTAATTTCATATGGGTTGTATTGCGATCAGTGCCAATGGAAAATGTTACTGCGCTGATGGTTTCGTGCATCCTAAACTCAGAAAGAACCGTTGTCACTTCAAATTGACAGTTTTCCGTGCGAAATTGATACAGGTCTAACTTTAGGTCTCTGTTTTGCCGCAACAGACAGCTCCGCTTAGGAAGGTCGATACCTTTGTAATAGATTCTGGAAGCGATTATTCATCTGTCCAATAAGTCGGCCAGATAAGCTATTCGTTCTCTAGGGACTGGTTGAGTTATGACTGTTATTTTCCTTAGTATTAACGTCAGTGTTTCGATGAATTGCTGCAGTGACGCATACTCGGTGTGGTAATTCCAACAGAAATTTATGAAGCGCCTGGAAACTGTGTCAATGAAACTTTGTATTATAAGGAGTTCATCCTGTGAGCATTGCTGGCTTATGGAAGGAGATAAGTGTCAAGACAAGGCAGCGGATGATCATACCGTTATTATCAGTTCACGTACATTTTTATTGTCTTTTAGACGCAAGTGAGGAATTCGCCAGCATTCGGCCCAAGCTAATATTGTTAACTCTGTTTTCTTTCTTATTCCTTGCCTCTAATAATGTAATGTTTACAGGACCTCAACCTTTAACCTCGCTTCTCCTGCTTTTTATTTTATGTCTTGGGAATGTTCTGAGTATTACATCCTGACTTACTGTATGAAACCTCGCATCTGAAGCTTGAACGTGCCATTCAAATTAAATCTGAATAATTAAGGTGATTAATGTACCTTCTGTGTGTCTTCGGAAGGGAAAGGAAGATAACATTTTTGTCTCAACTAATTTAAAATCGTGTTGCTTACAGTTTTGTTCAAGAAGTTTGGAAAATTAGTGTTTTCATGTCTGATAGCTTTCCCATTTCTGAATAGCCGCAAAGAGGAATAATTTACCGCATAAACTAATTTGTAATCGATTCTTCGAAATTTTATATCATGCAGAAAACCAAAATGGAAACCATAACCAGCCATATTGCGTAAGAGGCACACAGTGAATATTTTTTTAACATAATTATTTCACTGAATCTTCCTAGCCTGGCGTCACACGAATGATATGTTTACCGATTTTGACATTTTAAAAATGTCCTCACGTGACTTGAATATTTTCCGTAGCAATTCGTGAAAAGGATGCGTGCTGCAATTCGATAAAGTTCGATAATTCTCATTAAAGAGCACGCAGATGACTAAACAAGAATCTTGTGACTTAAATAGCCTTTCGCTGGTAGCCCCTGCCGTATATGCAACTCCGACACACGCATCTGTGCTGCGAGAACAGTCACGGTAGTGTTTGTGCGCGTTCGCCCTCGCCGGACAAATTATTAATAATCAGGCCTGTAATTTCCGACATGTGTGTTCGCAATTTGCACGTAATGCAATCCGAAATAATTTTAGCATCACAGTTAAATATTTACCTCCAAAAAGTACGTAAATAATTACATTCATTATACTCCTAACAATAGTGAAGGCTAAAGAGACGGTTTCCAGATCCTCCATCAGATTTAAAAAAAAAAGGAAAATCCCACCCGTTCCGAAATGATCTGCTACTGTACCGCCGACACTTCCAGAACGCCCCGACGACATCTCGAAGAACACCATAGTGTATTCCAGAGGCAAGGTTGCAGTGTGAAGTTAAGAAACCCATAATTTAATAAAAAAAATTACTGACCAAGAAAGAGTTATATGCAAACAACAGTTAAATAAGTTTCATTCGCATCAGTGTAGTAAAGTGGGAGATACAGTCCCTCATGTCTTAATGAATGCACTGTCACGCAGTCATGATCTTCTGGTTACTGTTTGCAAATTATTCCATTCCGCGCCTGTTCTCTGCAGAAATCATCTCTTATCTTATCCCGTTCACTTAATTTCCAGTATCATTTTGAACACACATCTCAAGCGTTTCTATTTTCTCTTTTTCACGTCTTTCCCACAATCCATCATTCACTTCGATACAACGATATACTTCAGACGTACGTTCTTAGCAGTTTTTTCCTCTAAGGTGTATGTCTGATAGTGACACTCTTTTTGGGCTAGAACGCCCTCTGTGTCTGTTCTCGTCTGATTCTTATATCCTCCTTGCTTTATCCTTCTACACAATTTTGCTTCCAAGGTAGCACAACTTGTTCCTTCCCTCTACTTCATAGTGTCCATCCCATCTCTGCTGCTACTCATCATTTTTGTCTTTCTTTTGTTTAATCTCAGTGCATATTTTGTGCTCTTGAGGTTGTTCATTGGATACCAAACTCATAATCGAATCTTATAATTGATATCCTATCACAGTGAATTTTAATTCCACTCTTCAAGCTTATTTTATGTCTGCCATTGCTTCTTCGATGCATAGACAGAATAATGGGGACGATGGCTGCGTCCTTGGTTTAAGCTTTTTTTATTCTCGCCGGAGTGCTGCTCTGTTGATCTTCCATTGTTATTTTTCCCCGTCTTGGTTCTTGTATGTGTAGTATACTACCTGTGTCTGTCTATAGCTTGCACCTATTTTCCTGTGGATTTCGAACATTTTGGGACGCTTTAACATTGTCGAACGCTTTTTCTGTGGTGACAAATACTATTAAGGTGCCTCATTTTTCTTAAGCGTCACGCGCATAATCCAGCTCAAGAGCTGAACGGTCTCTCTTGTGCGTGTGCCATTCAAAACACCAAACTGACTGTCATGTAACAGATTCTCAGTATTCTTTTCCATCGGTCTGTTTATCATTCTCGTCAACAACTCGGATGCGTGAGCCAATGAGCGGATTGTGCAGTAGTTGTCGCGTTTATCTCCCCCAGTCACCTTCCCTACTGTGCGAATGTTATTCTACCGAAAATCTATTCGTTTGTCTCAAGTCTTTCAGCTTCTTCCACTGTCTCGAATAGTGGTTTCGTTGCCACTTTGCCCTGTGATTTTAGAAATTTTAAAGGAATGTTATCAGTTCTGACTTGTTTCTACGCAAGACCTTTAAAGCTCTGTGAAACTCTGACTCGAATACTGAATGTCCTGTCTTCTAAATCGACATGAACTACTATTTCTGTTGGATAATACTGCGTCCAACATGGCGGAGAGGTTAGCGTTGCCGGCTGGGCATGTTGGGGATTTACTAATTCGAACCCGACCACCAGCAATTACTTATTGCTTAGTATTTATCATTTCTGGAAGCTTCTTCAAATACCTTACGTAGTATTGTTATGACCTGAGCTGGGTTCGTGTTTCTATCTGGAGCTCGAGCGAAGAGCGGGGTGAGTGATCCTGTAGAGCAAGGGCCGCTAATGAAGCCATTCAGTCAGCAGTCATTTACTGACGATAGTTTTACAGTCACTCCGTCTTCTCTCCGGCGCTGCCTAGCAACGAGAGCGCTGAGTCCGCACTGCTTCAAAGCGTGAGGTGGCACGTCAGTGACCGGCGAGGAACTAGCGTTGGCTGTGAGCAGTGTCGCGGCACCGGCTAGCGTCAACACCGACTCACAGGAAGGCCTCGGCGCTTGTTGGTGACGTCACGGCGAACGCCAGGTCTGTTGCAGGCAGAAACGCCTGGGCGTGCGTATTTTTGGACAAAATGCTTGGTATTGTTTTGGATTCTGCAGTTTTATTTAGAGGAAAGATTTTCTTACTATCGTAAAGCTACAAATGAAGAGCTTAGTTCTGTATTACTGAATCCTGTCGAAACAAACGTAGATCAATATGAGAAGACGCTTTGCCTCATTGCAAGCTTCGGAAATTTTACATTCAAGTAACTATACTTACTTGATCCATTTTGTTATCGAAACTTACCCCCAACCCCCTTACAATGAACTCGTTTCTTTTATTTATTTATTTTCGTTTGACATCGTCACTGGAAATGTGAACTAATTTACATGTGTAAATGTCCAACTGTTGCCAGTCATTAGATTACAGTCGTTTTCAAGGAAAGGAATTCTAAACAGGAAACAAAATTAGCTTCATACATCGGAAATACTGCTGAGCTTAAACTTTTTAAAACATGTACATAAGAAAAGGTAAATATTCCCCTCTTGCAACTGAAAGGAGAAACTTTATAAGATAAAAAATTGTATTTGATAAAACAAGTATCTCTCTTTTGTCTCTTCTTCTGTCCCCCACCCCCTCCCCCAACGTGTACAATCGCAAGATATTTCATTAACATTCAGTGCTCCTCACCCTATAGTCAACCAAGATACCTAAAGAAGAGCACCAATATGTTCACAGTTTCTTGTAAAAGCAACCCAGTACAAACGTAACTTCCTCAGATTTACAAATAAGGTAAAGAAGCACGAATTTTGTTGCTGCTGGACCATGAAGTTTTTTGTTTGTCAATCCTTAAAACACGTGGAAATTTAAGTACAGGAGTACACTATGTGTTAAGAAATGTAACGAATTGCACAATTAATTGATTGCAGGAATCTCTCAGAACAATGTGTTGGTCAACTACCGCCAGTAGTTTCACATTTTCCTGTGTCAGGGAGGGAGACACCACCATTATGAGTATGCCTGCAACAGACCTGGCGTTCGCCGTGCCTAGCTGACGTGACGTCACGAACAAGCGCCGAGGCCTTCCTTTGAGTCGGTGTTGGTAGCGTGCGGTGGCCGTGCGTCTCTGCAGCTCAGTGTAGCTGAGGTACAGGCTTTCATGTAAAAATAAAATTATTGAGATATCTTAGCACGCCTTTTTTAAATTTCAAAACGGTACTTACTTAAAAAAACACGCCTCGTATGTAGGTGGAAGAAGCAGCAGCAACATAAAGCAGAACCATAGTCTCGGTCCCAGCACGCAGCCTTTAGGAGCGATACTTGTACTGCCCCAGTAGTGGTGGGTGACACTGGCGCCCAGCGCTGAAGTTGAACAGCTCGGAAACGGGCAGATCGGTTATGCATCGACGGAAAATCGGCCCGGCCTCCATCCGCAGTCAATCACGGTTGTGACCGGCAGGGCTACGGCTTGCGGTCGGACGGATGTGAACTTGCAGCAGTGGACTCATAGTTGGTGGCAGTTCGAATTCACCAGAGTATCTTGCAGCTTAATAGAGCTGGTGTTCCACTGGCATCGGTGATGCAGATGGAATGGCCTCACTCCGAGAATGAAGTCGAGACGAACGGAGGGATTTTAGCATGCGATGACGTGATTCTCCTCCCCCCCCCCCTCTCTCTCTCTCTCTCTCTCTCTCTCTCTCTCTCTCTCTCTCTCTCTCTCTCTCTTTCGTGCTCATATTTCCTGAGCCTATTAGCGCCCTCAGTTGCTCTAGTGTTTAATAACTTCAGGGTTCCATCGTAAAATGCGTTCTTGCGGCATCTCTAGGTGAATTTACTACATTTAGCTTCGTTAGAGGAGACCGTCCTGTCTGCTCAGCCCTATTGTCAAAGTGCTGAACCAGTTGTTCCTCGCTTCCCTCTCACATTGTCTGATAAACTGAGCTTCCAGCTCGTTCGTTCTTTTTTGGCCTCCTGTGTTGAGATTCGGTTACGAGACCATTGCGCAGCCGGCAGACGCACCCGACACGTCTCAGTCAACAAAATAAACATCGTACACGAGGTTACTAGCGTTGTGGCTGTAGATCGGTGTCCTTGAGAACCCTGGCTTTGCATTTGTATTTGAACGTGGTTTCAAAAACACAACAGCACGCACGGTAAATACAAGAAACTTGACACCGAAATTTGCTCCTTATTGTAGCCGTGAACAGCATCTCCAAATCTGTGACGCTACATTGATGACGACAACGATGTTAATGATAATGAGAGTTGCAACGGGGCTTCCAGGGCTCTCGCCGCGCTGCTGTGACGGTTCAATCAAAACTCGGCCCGCCCAGCCGCCCCAGTTGTGGTGGTGGAGTACAACAGCGGCCGCCGCGAAGCATTAATCACGGCCGGCTGATGGATTGGCGTTATAACAGCGTTAATAAATCGCCCCCGCAAGGAGCGTGTGCTACATCAATGCGAGGGCGTGAAACGCCCCGCACAGCGTGCTGCCCGTCGAGTCGGCGATTTTTCTTCCGCGCCGCCCGAGGGCGTGGCCCTGCCCCCCTCGCTCCGCATGGCAGCCGGCTGACGATATGCCGCAGTCAGCGACGCCTCCGCGTCACCTGTCAAGTCTTTCGCAGACCCAATTTTCAGAGTTCGGCGGTACAGCGTGTGGCAGTTCTCCCAATACCCAGGAAGCCTCAATCTCCGTCGCCATAGTGTGCGGAGCCCCTACGAGACGAGAACACAGACTTCTGACAACCAGGCGCAGATTCAAGGGGGAGGGTAGCGCTGGCACTAATGAGACACCAAGCTACTTCCCCGCCCCAAAAACAACCCAAAGTGTCGATATTTTTACATATGAGATTCAAAGTTTTGAAGGTCTTCTTTTCATTAGCGTTCACTACGTCTAGCCCGTGTTTACTAACAAGTAAAGCCGACCGGAGTCGCCGCGCGGTTCTAGGCGCTTCAGTCTGGAACCGCGCGACCGATACCGTCGCAGGTTCGAATCCTGCCTCGGGCATGGATGTGTGTGATGTCCTTACGTTAGTTGAGTGTAAGTAGTTCTAAGTTCTAGGGGACTGATGACCTCCGATGTTACGATGTTAAGTCCCATAGTGCTCAGAGCCATTTTAACCATTTTGTTACCGGTGTTTATTCAGAAACAATAAACTCAAATTTTTTCAATGCGGTTTTTCAGCACCTTGACGTCCATATGGGGACGCAGAAAAAGTCGCTTATTTTGCTTTACACAACATATTCAAAGCCGATCAGAATCGAAATGTACACTTCGGATAGGTTGACTTGCAACTAACTTTGCGGACGGATACCCTTGCTGCGGCCACAGTCGTCAGTTGCCTGTAGGAGGGGAGTCGTGTGCGCCACCTGTCGGCGAATTGTGTAAACTTTGTTCTGTGTGCGATAGTATTTTAACTGTTTATTTTATTTTCGCAAGCGGTAAGTGGGGACCAGCCAAGTATTTTTCCAAACGAGTGTGCGGAAACTGCCTAAAAACCACATTCTGACCGACCACTCCAGGAACCATTGTCGTTAATTCGTCGCGGGGTTCGATGAGGGTCTGAGTAGTGTGCTGCACGTTACGCTATAAGAAGAGGTTTCACACTTCTTTTAGATAATGTTCGAAAAGTAAAATAGTATAAAAACAACGCAGTTTCTCGCGGCGACTTTCTTGAACAACTCGTAGTTCGACAAGGAGTTGTTGCCGCGTGGAATTTGTCAATCTCGACCTATCGACGACTTCCCCCGTTATCATCGTCAGGAGAAAAGCATACGATCGCGTGTTTCATGGAGTTTTCTCGGCGGATCGCATATTCCATTATTTTTCGGGAGTACATCCGGGATATTATTAACTGTTGTAATGATATTTCGGTTAACAACCTTTCAGTCATTCTCAGCGTTTTAGAGGAAAGATTTTTAAAGCACTGTGGAGTTGTAAATAGCCTGTTTGTGTGTTCGTATGTTGGCAGCGCTATGTAGCGCTCTGCATTAATAACTCCGACAGCGCTATGCGCACTCTGTAAGAGACTCTGTGGCTGGTCGGACTCGCAGTTGGAGGTGAATAGTCAGCAGTGATGGAGGTTGGAAGTTAATAATTAGCAGTGATGGAGGTTAGAGGTTTGAAGTGTTAGCGCGAGCGGACGGTCTGGACGTGTGTTCGTCTTGGAAATGTAAGATTGTTGATATTTATATAATTTTTTAGGAACTGGATGTCACGGACGATTATACCATTTTTGAACGGGATGTCACATTATTAAGGTAAAATTTGCTAAATACATTGTGTGCTCTGCAACAAAATCTTTCCTTTGCTAACCACATGCCTATAAGTAGTTAGAGCCTACAGTAGTTACAGTCTTTTTATTTAGCTGGCTGTATTGTTGCTTACTGTATTGTTGTAGTTCGTTTCTGTGAGGTAAGTGGCTTATGAAATGTATACGTTATTGTTAAGATTTCTTCTAATTCAGGGCCATTCTTTTGTGTTAATTATTTGAGCAGTCAGTTTGCATCTGAGTTTTATTTGTCAGAAATAATTCTGCAGGTCAGATACGAAATGATAAAGACAAGCAAAGTGACTACGTTCAACTTCCCTCAGCACTTTAAGCAGGTTCACTTGCATTCAGTTTCACTCAGTAGTTTCAGAATTAAATTAAAAAGTTTCGCCTTCTCAGTTATTCCAGTCCAAGTAAAAATATAATAAAGAAGTTTCATAGTAAACGCGCATACGTCCAAGATAACATTGTTGGTAACAAGAGCGTTCGTGAAGATAGAACTTTACGGAAAAAGCGTTCTACAATGTAGAATGACGCAAGATGTTAGACATTCTGAGAAAAATAAGGGTAATCTATAGGAAAGCCAGGCAATATACAGTATGCCAAGAGGGAATAATAAGAGTACAAGACCAACAACGAATGTTGGGATTAAAAAGTGCATAAAACAGTAATGTAGTCTTTCGCCCCGCTGTTCAATCTGTACATCGAAGAAGCAATAACGGAAATAAAAGAAGGGTTCAAGAGTGGAATTCACATTCAAAGGAAAAGGATATTACGGGTAAGATTCGCTGATGACATCGCTATCCAGAGTGAAAGTGAAGAAGAATTACAGACTCTAACGAATGGAATGAACAGTCTAATGAGTACGGAATGTGGACTGAGAGTTAATCTATGAAAGACGAAGGTAATGAGAGGTAGCAGAAATGAGAACAGCGAGAAAGTTATCATCATCGTTGGTGATAACGAAGTAGATGAAGTTACGGAATTCTGCTAGCTAGGCAGCAAAATAACCCATGGCGGACGGAGCAAAGAGGACATAAAAAGCAGACTAGTACTGGCAAAATAGGGCATTCTTGGCCAAGGGAAGTCTACTAGTATCAGACATAGGCCTCAATTTGAGAGAGAAGCTTCTGAGAATGTACTTTTGGAACAGGGCAACGTATGGTAGTGAAATATGGAAACCAATCAGACAACATCGGTACTAAACAAATGTTAAAAGTAAGATATTGCAGTCCTTGTGTTACTCTGATTACGATATTCAGTTCCTTTGGACATGCCTGCCGATACCTTGAAAACGGCTTTAAAGTACAGCTTCTGACGTGTAGGGAAATGTACACAATGGATGTTAGAGTACAAGTCGTAGACACACGGCTCAAGGCACATGGAAGTATGGGTCTCGCTGAGAGTCGTGTAATGCAACACACACTTGGGTTTAAATTTTGCGGTATTGGTTTGGCACTTAATTATGACAGCTGATTTCATTGTAGCCGTATGGACTGTCGTCAGCATACATACGTTTGTTTTTTCATGACCTTCAAAACCGTCTTGATATCTGTTGATCTAAACTCCGTTTCACCTCTTTGCAGTTAGTTTCCGAGTTTTGGCGTATCTTTCCTGTTCACAGGCAATATGCCTACTGCATCATTTATACTTTCATGCAAGTAGTGCAAGAGTGAGGTGGACTTGTGTACGAATTGACAACATATAACGAGAATGAGATTTTCACTCTGCAGCGGAGTGTGCGCTGATATGAAACTTCCTGGCAGATTAAAACTGTGCGCCGGTCCCAGACTCGAACTCGGGACCTTTGCCTTTCGCGGGCAAGTGCTCTACCAACTGAGCTACCCAAGCACGAAGGTAGGAGACGAGGTACTGGCAGAAGCAAACCTGTGAGGACGGGGCGTGAGTCGTGCTTGAGTAGCTCAGTTGGTAAAGCACTTGCTGCGAAAGGCAAAGGTCCCGAGTTCGAGTCTCGGTCTGGCATACAGTTTTAATCTGCCAGGAAGTTTCATATAACGAGTGTTTTACGGCGTGCGTTTACAAAGATTCCTGTCACGCCTCGCGCCTATTTACGTTGATAGCACTGGAGGTACGACGACTGTGCACGAATATACAGGGTGTTACAAAAAGGTACGGCCAAACTTTCAGGAAACATTCCTCACACACAAAGAAAGAAAATATGTTGTGTGGACATGTGTCCGGAAACGCTTACTTTCCATGTTAGAGCTCATTTTATTACTTCTCTTCAAATCACATTAATCATGAATGGAAACACACAGCAACAGAACGAACCAGCGTGACTTCAAACACTTTGTCACAGGAAATGTTCAAAATGTCCTCCGTTAGCGAGGATACATGCATCCACCCTCCGTCGCATGGAATCCCTGATGCGCTGATGCAGCCCTGGAGAATGGCGTATTGTATCACAGCCGTCCACAATACGAGCACGAAGAGTGTCTACATTTGGTACCGAGGTTGCGTAGACAAGATCTTTCAAATGCCCTATAAATGAAAGTCAAGAGGGTTGAGGTCAGGAGAGCGTGGAGGCCATGGAATTGGTCCGCCTCTACCAATCCATCGGTCACCGAATCTCTTGTCGAGAAGCGTACAAACACTTCGACTGAAATGTGCAGGAGCTCCATCGTGCATGAACCACATGTGTCGTACTTGTAAAGGCACGTGTTCTAGCAGCACAGGTAGAGTATCCCGTATGACATCATGGCGGTGAATCGAGGAAGTACAGTACATACTGACGAAACCAAAATGAGCTCTAACATGGAAATTAAGCGTTTCCGGACACATGCCCACATAAAATATTTTCTTTATTTGTGTGTGAGGAATGTTTCCTGAAAGTTTGGCCGTACCTTTTTGTAACACCGTGTATACGTTGGTGGCAGTTGAAAGGTTCAGGTGATGGCGTGTTGCATTCAGTGAGCTTAGGTGGTCCTTTAAGCTTCATGCGTGTGTGAGACGGAGTTGAAGGAGGTGACGATACGATATACAGCTATACACCCGCTTTCAGTCTATTTCTTGTATAAAATTATTTCAGGCAGGGTGCGCACACGACGCCTGCAAACAGTGGAAAAGGTGTTTCGTCGCGAGTGTGTCCGCCGAGGTGTATCGCGGCTGCCTTTCCCCGTGGCAGCGCGAGCGGTCCAGGCGCAGCTGCCGCGGGCCGAGCTTTGACGGATTTGCATAATAGGAAGCCGGCGCCGGGTTTCCGGCCGAGCGCGTCCGCCTTTCAGAGCCTCGTGCGCATGCGCCAGCGCCTCTGCCTCGCCCGACTTGATGACCGACCGCGCCAGCCACTTGGGAGGCGACGCGGATGGACACCACCCGCAGTGGCTCTCCCTGCGGGAGCGCGGCGCCGGCGCTCGGCTGCCGGAAGCGCCGAGGGCGTCTCTGTGGCTCGGCTCCCGCGTCTCACTGCGAGTGCGCAAACAGGTGATCAGCGCTTCGGCAGAAGCAGCTGATGACCAGTGTGGAACTGCGTCTGATACCCATACGTTCCAAAAATACGAGGGCAGTTCAATAAGTAATGCAACACATTTTTTTTTCTCGGCCAATTTTGGTTGAAAAAACCGGAAATTTCTTGTGGAATATTTTCAAACATTCCCGCTTCGTCTCGTATAGTTTCATTGACTTCCGACAGGTGGCAGCGCTGTACGGAGCTGTTAAAATGGCGTCTGTAACGGATGTGCGTTGCAAACAACGGGCAGTGATCGAGTTTCTTTTGGCGGAAAACCAGGGCATCTCAGATATTCATAGGCGCTTGCAGAATGTCTACGGTGATCTGACAGTGGACAAAAGCACGGTGAGTCGTTGGGCAAAGCGTGTGTCATCATCGCCGCAAGGTCAAGCAAGACTGTCTGATCTCCCGCGTGCGGGCTGGCCGTGCACAGCTGTGACTCCTGCAATGGCGGAGCGTGCGAACACACTCGTTCGAGATGATCGACGGATCACCATCAAACAACTCAGTGCTCAACTTGATATCTCTGTTGGTAGTGCTGTCACAACTGTTCACCAGTTGGGATATTCATAGGTTTGTTCCCGCTGTATCCCTCGTTGTCTAACCGAACACCATAAAGAGCAAAGGAGAACCATCTGTGCGGAATTGCTTGTTCGTCATGTGGCTGAGGGTGGCAATTTCTTGTCAAAGATTGTTACAGGCGATGAAACATGGGTTCATCACTTCGAACCTGAAACAAAACGGCAATCAATGGAGTGGCGCCACACCCACTCCCCTACGAAGAAAAAGTTTAAAGCCATACCCTCAGCCGGTAAAGTCACGGTTACAGTCTTCTGGGACGCTGAAGGGGTTATTCTGTTAGATGTCCTTCCCCATGGTCAAACGATCAACTCTGAAGTGTATTGTGCTACTCTTCAGAAATTGACGAAACGACTTCAGCGTGTTCGTAGGCACAAAAATCTGAACGAACTTCTCCTTCTTCATGACAACGCAAGACCTCACACAAGTCTTCGCACCCGAGAGGAGCTCACAAAACTTCAGTGGACTGTTCTTCCTCATGCACCCTACAGCCCCCATCTCGCACCTTCGGATTTCCATATGTTTGGCCCAATGAAGGACACAATCCGTGGGAGGCACTACGCGGATGATGAAGTAGTTATTGATGCAGTACGACGTTGGCTCCGACATCGACCAGTGGAATGGTACCGTGCAGGCATACAGGCCCTCATTTCAAGGTGGCGTAAGGCCGTAGCATTGAATGGAGATTACGTTGAAAAATAGTGTTGTGTAGCTAAAAGATTGGGGAATTACCTGGTGTATTTCAATGCTGAATAAAACAACCCCTGTTTCAGAAAAAAAATGTGTTGCATTACTTATTGAACTGCCCTCGTAATACTCCTTAACAGCTAAAGATGTGATTCACAATTATACACTATGTGATCAAAAGTCTCCGGACACTCCCAGAAACGTAGGTTTTTAATATTAGGTGCATTGTACTGCCACCTACTGCCAGATACTCCATATCAGCGACCTCAGTAGTCATAAGACATCGTGAGAGAGCAGAGTGGGGCGCTCCGCGGAACTCGCGGACTTCGAACAAGGCCAGGTGATTGGATGTCTATTGTGTCACACGTCTGTACGCGAGATTTCCACAATCGTGAACATCCCTAGGTCGACTGTTTGCGATGTGATAGTGAAGTGGAAACTTGAAGGGAAACGTACAGCACAATAGCGTACAGGCCGACTTAGTCTGTCGTCTGACAGAGACCACCTACAGTGGAAGAGAGTCGTAATGTGTAATAGGCAGACGTCTGTCCAGACCATCACACAGGAATTCCAGACTGCATCAGGATCCACTGCAAGTACTGTGACAGTCAGGCGGGAGGTGAGAAAACTTGGATTTCATGCTCGAGCGGCTGCTCATAAGCCACACATCTCGCCGGTAAATGCCAAACAACGCCTCGTTTGGTGTAAGGAGCGTAAACATTGGACTATTGAATTATGGAAAAACGTTGTGTGTAGTGACGAATCACGGTACACGATGTGGCTATCCGGTGACAGGGTGTGGGTATAGCGAATGCCCGGTGAACGTCATCTGCCAGCTTGTGTAGTGCCAACAGTAAAATTCGGAGGCGGTGGTGTTATGGAGTGGTCGTGGTTTTCATGGAGGGGGCGTGCACCCCCTTGTTCTTTTGTGTGAGAGTATCACAGGACAGGCCTACATTGATGTTTGAAGCACCTTCTTGCTTCCCGTTGTTGAAGAGCAGTTCGGGGATGGGGGTTGTAACTTTCAACGCGATCGAGCACCTGTTCATAATGCATGGCCTGTGACGCAATGCTTACACGACAATAACATCCCTGTAACGGACTGGCCTCCACAGAGTCCTGACCTGAATCCTATCGAACACCTTTGGCATGTTTTTGAATGCCGACTTCGTGCCAGGCCTCACCGACCGACATCGATACCTTTCCTCATTGCAAAAATGGTTCAAATAGCTCTGAGCACTGTGAGACTCAACAACTGAGGGCATCACATAGACTTAGAACTACTTAAACCTAAGGATATCACAGACATCCATGCCCGAGGCAGGATTCGAACCTGCGACCGTAGCAGCAGCGCGCATCCGGACTGGAGCGCCTAGAACCGCTCGGCCACCTCGGCTAGCTCTCCTCTGTGCAGCATTCCGCGAAGAATGGGCTGCAATTCCCCAAGAAACCTTCCAGAACCTGACTGAACGTATGCCTGCGAGAGTGGAAGCTGTTATTAAGGCTAAGAGTTGGCCAGCACCATATTGAATTCCGGCATTACCGATGGAGAGCGCCACGAACTTGTGTAAGTCGTTTTCAGCCATGTGTCCGGATACTTTACATCACATAGTGTATGATTTTGCCCCAAAACTGGTTTGATGCGGATCACTACGCTCGTCTATCTCCTGAACGCTTCGGCTACCGTTATCGTTGAGATAAACAAGTATCTCCACCGTGCCAAAGTACTTTAGTTTGCGGTGCAAGTTCAAATATATCACTATTTTGAATTGCGGGCAACAGCAGCAAAAATCCACATTTTTTATAAGAAGGTAAAAGGCTCGGGTCTGGCTATAGAAAGTTTCTTTTATTAAAACCTGCAGATTTCAGGCCAATTTAGACGCATCCTCGGGGTGATTAAATTGCGTCTAAAACATTATTTGATGGTGCCCTGTAGCCTCTCTCCGTCTTTCGCTTCACTGGAAGCCTGTCTACGTTTTTCGCTTCACTAATTAATTAAATTCCTCTAGATGCGTTGTCAATTTGACAATGCGGGAACGATTACGAGGAACAGGGAACTAGCTAGAGCCCGAGGTGTCCCATATTATCAGCTGCAAGCAATGTGGGCATGGCCGTAAGGAACGTAGAACGTTGCCTTACGTAGTGCGTATAATAGGGTTCTAGTTGGTTCTGTGTTCCTTATGGTAATGCCCACACCGTCTCCAGCTGATAATACAGAACGCTCCCGTTATATCAGTTTGACAAAGTCTGAGTTCGGTTCCCTGTGCTGGCAGCAATTTTCCTCAGTGGGATGACTGTCGATGCCAAATGAGAATCTACTAGGATGAGAGGTAGCGTCTCGGAGGTCGCGAAAGCCGACATTGTCCGGTAGCATGGTGTGCTGGCTCCACACCGCATCCGAATGGCGCCATTCGCAGAGGATGACACGGCGATCGGTCGGAAGGTCTCAATTGGCCCGTCTGGACCATAACGCGGAGCTTTCCTTCGTTATATTCCACAAGGCACAGTGCAGTGTGTGCTGGTACACACACATTCCACTTCATTTACCACTCCCCCCACCCCACCCCACCCCTCCACCGCACCATCACGTTCACGGATGGTACGCGAGAGAAAAGACGCTACCGTCAGATCCTGTATTTCTCAGATTTCAGCATTGCTATGTTTACGCGTTGCGTGAAAGCCATGTTCGAGGAAGTCGTGCTTTCCTTAACTTTTTTCCGCGAAGTGGAAAAGGAAATTTTGCTGGTAACTCGTCTCTTGTGGTGTCATCCACTACTGTTTCTTGAGCAGTTCCGTCTTAATAACACAATGAGCATTTTTCAGCCATTCTTAGAAATTCCTTTCACACTTCCTGTATTCTGAATTTTTGGCTGATCTTGCACAAATCCAGATGCACTTCTTGTATGTTGCCAACGCTGTCACGTTTCTGTGCACAGATGCTCCGTCTACGATCAGCCCGGCAGAGCTACAGACCCTAAACGCTAGGTCATCGTTCCAAAAATAGCGTGTAATTTGAGGAAGCTGTTGCAGCAAGCGCCAGTCGTAAGGCAGAGGACAAAGAGAATTTGACTCTTCCGGAGCAGGTGTGCCGCCTACTGTGCGATGTGCTGTGCTGCAATCAGGGCCGGAAGGGAGACTGTGGCCCAGATAGTGCTGGAGGGCAGGGGGCAGAGGGCCCCCGTGTGGTGTTGTCTCGGCGTGGGCGCCGGCCGGCGCCAGTTTTTGTAGTCCCGCCCGGCCAGCCGCCAGGTGCAGCCGCATCGGCAGCGGCAGGTGTCCGCAGCCCAGCTCTTTGTCTCGGCGCAGCGCTGTGGCCGAACCAACCACGCCAGACGCCTTCACTGAAAGCCCAGGGTCCACATCTCCAGCACATCAAGAGGCGTTACTTCATTCTTATGTGCTAGTTACAGTATCGTCTGTGGCAGAAATTTTATCGAGTACTAACTTGTGACCGTTACTATTTGACCACGATCTGTTTTTTTTATATTGTCTTCCACACCACATTTATTTTTAGATTACTGCTTTCTATTGTCTGATCTTCACATTTCAAAAAAAAAAAAATGTAAGTCGACACACATCACATAAAATACATTCACTGTTGGAAAACAGAGAACTCTCGCAGCAATATGCTGCTCAGGAACACAACCTGTTGCTAAGAAGTTACCTGTTATAGTGGACTTCACTCAGTGCTGAACCGAAATAAAGACGGAAACATAAAAATCATTGACTGCCGCTGTCTGATACTCGTGAAAAACGATAAAAATGCAAAAATAATTTGACCGATTGTATAGTTGAGTTTTTTTGGCCAAATACGAGCTGGTTATGAAACAGAGGGTTTCAGTTGGGAAAAAGGGGATATGACTTCATTAGTGTTCCCCTTACAACCAAAGGAAATATCCAGAAAATAATGCTCGCATCTGGGGTGAAATCGATTTAACGTTTTTTTTTTTCAATCTTAAAATAATTATTAGACAAAATTAATTTTCAGTTTAACGAATTTTAAATGAGAATAATAACTATAAAATAATTGCTCCTAGCCCCACAAAGATTCCTAACTGCTTGGAGATAAACGTGGGGCGCATGCAGTACACACTTCATGCGTGAATAATTGATTTATCAGTGGATTTAAAACATTTTGATACGATTACATATTTTATGAAAATAATTATTTATACAAAGTGTTGTAAACTCCCGTTATAAACTTCTAGGACTTGTAGAGGAAAGTGAGTAGGTAATATTTTGATTTTGAATCCGAAAAAAAGTGGCTCTGAGCATTATGGGACTTGACATCTGAGGTCATCAGTCCCCTAGAACTTAGAAATACTTAAACCTAACTAACTTAAGGATATCACACACATCCGTGTCCGGGGCAGGATTCGAACCTGCGACCGTAGCGGTAGCGCGGTTCCAGACTGAAGCGCCTAGAACCGTTCGGCCACACCGGCCGGATTTGAATCCGAGGCCGGAAAGACATTGTTTCAGTGCTGCAACCATTTGAAGACAAGTCTTACAAATAATTGATCAGGCGTGACACAGTATATCACTCGTTTTACAGTTCCACTAACTCATAGCCAAAGAAATGTCTCGTGTACTTTTTTACGGGTTCCCTTCAACGCGATACAGTACGGCCTCTTCCAATTCGAGTCTGCGGCTTCTCCTTGGAGCACCAGTCACGCCTGCAAACGGTTGAAGGTACCCTTTCTCGTAGCCGTTGCGTAACTGTTGTGGGAAGGGTATGCGACGGGAGTCGGACATTGTGGAGAACGATCTTGATGAAGGTGACTAACAGCCCTTCCATTACCGCGAGTTTCGCCATTCAGAATGTTATTTTCGGTGTATGCTTTCAAACGGCTGTACCACGGAAATGTCACGATTCCGGACATCGCTCCCTATTCAGAATATTATGTACTTACTTCCCACAACAAGTTCCCGAAATTTGTAACAGTGATTTCGAACGCCCAGTGTACACTAGCTTTTTTTTACCTGAAGCTTCGCCCATGAATTGCACATATCGCCGTTTCTCTCTCTCTCTCTCTCTCTCTCTCTCTCTCTCTCTCTCTCTCTCTCTCTCTCTCTCTCTCTCTCTCTCTCTCTCTCTCTCTCTCTCCCCCCCCCCCTCACTATCCCCCCCCCCCTTCACCCCCCCCCTCACTCTGTGCTCAGCCGTGCCCGTCCTGTCACAAACACGTCCCGATACTACCCTCACAAAATGCCGTCCTTCAGGGCAACTGAGATTTTTGCAGCCACCCCTGCCGAACAGCCCCACAAGAAAGCGATTTAATATTCTATTACCGTCCAGTTCTGATATAGTGTTCAAAATTTCAAGTCACTTAATTTAAAATTAACTGTAGGATTTGTGCCTATAAAAGAAGACAAATACGCGACCTAATAAAAACTTAATGCTGAAAGATTTTTCGTTCTCTTGTTCTAGGGGCAGAGTGGAGTATTGCAGAGCAGAATCATAATAAATTTTCAGTTCTTTTCTGCCAAACACCAGGCGATCTGAAAGTATAGAAAAAGGATTCCTACTTAGGAATAAATGGGACTCGAATCCCAGTTTCGACATTTGCCTTACAACCAAGAAAAAGCTTTTGGGAGCCTAGGCCTTTCCGGTTTCTTTCCTTTCTTTCTTCTTCCGATTCAAGGAGAAACCGGGCCTCTATGGAATCGCGGTTAGTTTCCTCCAATTACGAGGCTATATTTTAGTGAGACATACGGGCTCCCAATCGGATGGGGCGTACCTGATCCTGTATTTAGCTAAAAACCAAAAACATTTCAAAAAATCTTTTATGGAACTATGTTCTCCTTTGCTCGAGTGGAAAATTAACGTCTTGTACGGTGTGCAATGTCTATAGGTGTTTTGTATGTAGCTGAGTGGCACGGCTCGGCGTGTAAGTGACGTTGGTTTAGAATTGCGACATACCGCTGAAACACTTCAAGATATTCATTTCGCGTGTGAGAAAAGTGATTTGAAAGATCATGCCACCCCTGCACTGACGAGTTTAAAATAGACGCAGATGTGGCGGCAGTAGACAGTAACTGAAGGTGGCATCTGTCTACAGAGAGGCTGTTATGTTAGATTTTGTACCGCGAGAACCGCTTGAGAAATAGCAGCAAAGGTTCGCGGATGAGGGACGGAAAAGATGGCGCGATGCCCCAGTTGGGCGCATCTGTGGTGCGGGCAGTGACCTGTGGTGGACCCCGACGTGGAGTCGCCAGGAAATGGGCCGACCGCGCGCCGGAAATGAAGACGCGGCCGCGGGCATCGCCGCCACACACGCCACCACACCAGACCTCCTGCCGCCACCTCCGCTCCAGACGACGGGGGCAGCCACTGAACCGGGTTCGCATTCAGAACGGCCGCCGTTCAAATCCCCATCCGATCATCTCGAGGCAGGTACTGCATAGTTCCTTTGGGAAGGACAAAACAGATTCACCTCCATATAGTCATCTAATTCGAACGCCTGCTCCGCCACTAATGACATAATCGTCGACGGGACGTTGAATCCTTATCGTCCTTCCTTAATCATCTTAGTGTCGCATATTCTCGCGAATAGTTCGGAAAGACTGTTGGGCGGAGAACCACAGGGAACGTCGTTTCCGCCACGTGTGACTTCTTAGTCAGTCGCAAGTATTCCCAATTGGGACTCGCTCTGAGCCACTCTCAGCCAAATGAGGTTTATGGCTAAAAGGAGGCGGTGGAGGTGGAGTGGGGGGAGAGGCGGCTCTGTATGCAGTTATGTACCGTACCTAGGTACCGCATGGTGTTTCGACTATTCCCTCATCAGTGTGACTGTAAACCAATGTCATTTTCGGAGCGAATCGTGAAGACTGACGGTAAAGTAACTCCGTCCACCTTATATGTAGGGATGGGGTCCGCAGCTCGTGGTGTCGCGGCTACGTTCTCGCTTCCCGAGGACGGGGTACCGGTTTCGATTCCCGGCGGGGTCAGGGATTTTCACCTGCCTCGAGATGACTGGGTGTTTGTGTTGTCCTCATCATTTCATCGTCGTCATCATGAAAGTGGCGAGACTGGACTGAGCAAAGGTTCGGAATTTGGACGGGCGCTGATAACCGCGCAGTTGAGCGCCCCACAAACCATCATCATCATCATCATCATGACGTAGGGAAGGGCGAGGAAATTGCATCATAATGAAAGGAATTCTACTCGAGCGGGAGAGGTATGCTACCGTGACGCCTTCTGTGAAGGATGTGCGACAAATTCTGGTCGACAGGGAACAGTACCACTGTCTAAAGGCATCCCCTCACGTGACGTGAAAACGTTCGTGGACGAGGAGCTGATGATGTAGATGATCAGTCTTTGAAGTGAACGTGGGACTACGGCTGGTCATAAAGTCGCAGGAAATAAGGAATATCAACAGCCGTATTTATTCTATAAAATATATTAACTACGCGACCAGTTTCGACATTGCATTAGCGTCGTCTTCAGAAGACTATGCAACTTGAACGGTGATATCCAGTCCTCGGCGCATCAGGATAGCTACCGTGTATATTCACTGGTCTCATGGGTAGAAATGTAATATCGAAAGTGGTCACGTAATCACTATGCTTTTAGTATTCCATATTTCTGCAAGGAGCTGACGACGTCACGGCGTGTAATTCCATATTCCACTATATTGTGAAGCGTGAAAGGAAGTAACCGCTATGTCAGATTTTTGCCATGTGGAGAGGAACGTGGCCATGACAGAGTATTTAGTAGAGGCCGTATTGTGTTAAGTTGTACGATTTATGAATATAAAGAGTTCAAGAGCACCAGAATATTAAGCATCTGTCGAAAACGTGTCGTTTTAGGTACGATTTGTTACAATAAAATTACAAGAAACTACATGTCAATAGTTGCGTCTTCTTGTATTCGATGCTTCTGCGTAACTTGTTTGCTTTGGAAGTATACCACCTTAATTCTACGGCACAAAAGCGCGTCGTGTTTGGTATAATTTGTCATAGTTACAAATCGAATGATGACATTTGTAGCCACACACTTTAGACACGGTGTGCGTTGTAATTTAGGTGCTGCTGCTGCAGCTGCAAAGTCGAGGTATAGCGTAAGTGATGGCGTCGTGAACTATAAATAGAAAAGAAGCAGGTTTGTGTTTAGCTACTTCCAGTTTTTTCACATTTTGTTTTCTATAAGTTTTTGGGATTTTCTTATTAATTTAATAGAAGTATTACCTGCAAAAGTCGATGTTATTTGTTACAAATAATGTATTTGCTGAAAGTCTTCTTGCATAGGCCACCAGCTGGAATATTTGCTTAGAAATCTCAACGTGACTGGATTTGTCACAGTGTAAACAAAAGTTATACACCGGGAATCGTTTCTGTTATGAAACTGTGTGAAGATATATACCTCTCTCGGTTTTATGGACTACCTCATATTTGTATATTGCCGGTAAACATTTGTTCCAGTGATGGGCGAGTAGCTTCGAAAATATCTCCTCTTCTATCCGAATGAAATTATGAAATGAATTTCGACTTTGAAACCTATGTGATGAATTACATTACTTTAGAGCAGTGTTGTTCAATACAACATCAAGGGTGTGGATATTATGCACGCACGAACTGGAATTACGCTGTACTTCAACTATATTGAAAATGTGATGAAGATACTGGTAACGAGTAACTTCTTCTGTTACGTAGCTCATATCGTTGTGCGGCATATGTAGTGCTCTTTTATCAACAATTCGCTGTCCAAGCCATCCGAGAGTCCGGTATCTTGTTGGCGATTTTTTACGCGCTACCATTTTCGCAAACAAACGGTGTGATTAAAGGGCCGCTGGAGAGCGCCGCAGTCGCAAATCACGATGAGGATCACTTTCCGAGAGATGCAGCAGGTCGTTGCAGGGCGTGAAGAAACCACGACGGACACCACGTCTGATGATGGCATAAGTGCGCTAACTGTTTCCAGTGTCGGATTCTTCATTTTGTAAAGGTTGAAACGATCATTGCGGTTAATGAAATCACCCTTCAGACGTTTCTCAATCGCTTCCGAATCGCAAGCGAAACCCAGGAGGATGATACAGATGTTCTAATCTGAATGTTCACCTAGTCCATACTGTGGCCTGCCCGAACGTCCAGATTTACAGTTCTTCAAATCCGTTGGCTTCACGAACTCAACAACGACGTCACATTTCAAAAACTGCCCGACATTTTCGCGGTAAGCTCCCAAGGCCAAGGTAACGTCAATCGCGGGGATAGTAGAAACGCTTCAAAAAGCACGGTGGGAGCGGTTGTACGTCTGCGACTTCAGAGTGTGGGAACAAAAGTGGCTCGAGTGTAGCGGTGCAGCCATCCACTAAACGTCTGCCGAGGAACGGAAGCGGAGGGGAACGCTAGCTTCCGGAGAACAATGACTAATCCCACGAGCCGCGCCGCTGAGCGAGGAAACTTTCGAACCGGAACGAGACCTGGCCAGGAGGCCGAAAGACATGAGTGCAGTGTGCGCCGACCTATAAACTAATCCTGAGTGCTAAGCGCGCTGCTGCAAACACAGGTTCTCAGACGGCGCGCCTCATAAATATGCATACGTTGTTACTTGGCGGGAATTCCTCATCGGGAAGTCCGTAGGCGAGCTTGAGAGACGTACGCGGCATCTAACTCCGCGATTAAGTACTTAACGCGCGTGCCTTTTTGCGCAGGCAGCTCAGGTCGCCCGCGGATGCACGGGATTGGTCGAAGTGCTGTGTGTGGGGGGAAGGAACAAGAGGGGCGTGTACATTCCTGTTGGGTGCGGTTTCCGCAGGCTTACCTACCTGACGCGTTCTCCTCGCATGCGAGGAGGGGAGGGGCAGAATTCGTTACCCCAACGGCTCCAACACCAATCTGCACGGGACCGGATCTCCCCTAACCGGTCCGTTCTTTCCACGTGGTGGGCCGTATCTCGTATATTTCAGATGGCGGCAGCAGCAGTAGGGCGCCTAGACATTAGGAAAGACGCAGTGATTAACCTGGGAGTGAGAATTTTTTCCGAAACAAGACGTGCAAAAAATACGTACGCCGGCAGTGGAGTTCGCCAAGCCATCGATATCAGACGTCGGCCGACGGTGATGGCGTTGTCCAGCAGGTAACTGTCCTTACTCCAAGACGAGAATCGTGCTACAGTGTTTTGAGGGGCGTAGTAGTGATCTCACAGTGATCTGTGGGCCATCAAATCCGCCTGATCCGAACGCTACGGTAGACTTGTAGTACGTTACTGGGCGGCAGCTGCAGACGAACGGCCACAATTTACGGGAATTGCGTGACCTCCGCATAGACATCCGGTGACACACATCTCTAGTAGCCTATCAGTGACTTTTCAAATCTATGCCACGCAGTGTGTCAACGATGTTGCGTCCCCCATAGGTGGTTCAACACTGCTGCTTTGGCTTATCAGTTGCAGTTAGGCATTAGCCGAAGGGCAGCTCTTATTTTTTATTGATATTTTCTGTTTTTACTGTCGCAATCGCAGTAGACAACCTCGGGTGCCTCTGTCCCCTCCGTAACGCCTATTTCCAAAAGGAAGACGTCAAGGTCAATCGCAGTTTAAGGTATTTGCGTTTGTTGTAAATACATTGAGGTGATAAGTCATGGGATAAACGATTTGTACATACGGAGATGGCGGTAGTATCGCGTGCACAAGGGTATTGAAGGGCAGTGCAAGCCAAAACTGTCTTTTGTACTCAGGTGATTCGTTTGGTAAGATATCCAACCTCATGATGGCCGTACGACGGGAATTAAGACTCTGAACGCGGAATGGTAGTTGGAGGTAGACGCATGAGACCATTTCATTTCGGATCTCGCTGGGGAATTCAATATTCCAAGATCCACAGTGTCAAGAGTTTTGCCGAGAATGACAAAATTTTAGGCTTTACTTCTCACCACGGGACAACGCACTTAACGACCGAAAGCAGCGGCATTTTCGTAGAGTAGTCAGTGCTATCTTACAAAACAGCACTGCGTGATATAACCGCAGAAATGAGTGTGGGGATGCACGACGAACGTATCCTTCAGAACAGTACTTCTCACCACGGACAACGCACTTAACGACCGAAAGCAGCGGCATTTTCGTAGAGTAGTCAGTGCTATCTTACAAACAGCACTGCGTGATATAACCGCAGAAATGAGTGTGGGAATGCACGACGAACGTATCCTTCAGAACAGTAACTTCTCACCACGGACAACGCACTTAACGACCGAAAGCAGCGGCATTTTCGTAGAGTAGTCAGTGCTATCTTACAAACAGCACTGCGTGGATATAACCCGCAGAAATGAGTGTGGGATGCACGACGAACGTATCCTTCAGAACAGTACTTCTCACCACGGACAACGCACTTAACGACCGAAAGCAGCGGCCATTTTCGTAGAGTAGTCAGTGCTATCTTACAAACAGCACTGCGTGATATAACCGCAGAAATGAGTGTGGGATGCACGACGAAACGTATCCTTCAGAACAGCGCGGCGAAATTTAGCGTTAATGTGCTATGGCAGTAGGTGGCCGACGCGAGTGCCCTTGCTGACAGCAAGACATCGCCGCCGGAAGCGCCTCTACTGGGCTAGTGACCATGTCGGTTGGACTCTAGACGACTGGAAAACCGTGGCCTAGTCACATGAGTCCCGATTTCAGTTGCTAAGAGCTGATGGCAGGGTTCGTGAGTGATGTAGACGTCACTAAGCCGTGGACATACGGCGTTAAACGGGGCACTGTGGAAGCTGGTGGTGGCTCCATAATGGTGTGGGCTGTGTTTTACATTGAATTGATGGGTACTCTGGTCCAACTGAACAGACAATTGAACGGAAATGATTAAGTTCGGCTACTTAGAGAATTTGTATCGATGACACTGGCAAACAAGTCACCGCCGGCCGGAGTGGCTGAGCGGTTCTAGGCGCTACAGTCCTGGCACCGCGCGGACCGCTACGGTCGCAGGTTCGAATCCTGCCTCGGGCGTGGATGTGTGTGATGTCTTTAGGTTAGTTAGGTTTAACTAGTTCTAAGTTCTAGGGGGACTGATGGACCTGAGAAGTTAAGTCCCATAGTGCTCAGAGCCATTTCAACCATTTTGAACCAAGTCACCCGGGCCACAATTGTTCGCGATCTGTTTGAAGAACGTGTTGGACAATTTGAGCGAATGATTTGGCCACCCAGATCGCCTGACATGGATCCCGTCAAACATTTCTGGGATATAATCGAGAGCTTAGTTTGTGCACAAAAATCCTGCACCGGGCAAAGCCTTCGCTGTTATGGGCGGCTGTACAGGCAGCATGGCTCATTTTTTTCTGCAAGGACTTCCAACGACCTGAGTCCACGCCACGCCGATTTTGCTGCACTACACCTGGCGAAAAGAGGGTGATACCAGGAGGTATCGCATGGCTTTTGTCATCTCAGTGCATATGCCCGTATTTTCGGTGGGACGGCTGTTGGCCAATACCTTCCCCCCTCTCTCCCCCCTCTCTCCCCCTCTCTCCCCCTCTCTCCCCCCCTCTCTCCCCCTCTCTCTCCCCTCTTCTCTCCCCCTCTCTCTCCCCCTCTCTCTCCCCCTCTCCTCCCCTCTCTCTCCCCCCTCTCTCTCCCCCCTCTCTCCCCCCCTCTCCCCCCCCTCTCTCCCCCCCTCTCTCCCCCCCCTCTCTCCCCCCCTCTCTCCCCCCTCTCTCCCCCCCTCTCTCCCCCCCTCTCTCCCCCCCCTCTCTCCCCCCCTCTCTCCCCCCCCTCTCTTCCCTCCCCTCCTCTCTCTCCCTCCCTCTCTCTCCCTCCCTCCTCTCTCAACCCCCCTCTCTCTCCCCCCCCTCCTCTCTCAACCCCCCTCCTTCTCTCCCCCCCTCCTCTCTCAACCCCCCTCCTCTCTCAACCCCCCCCTCCCCCTCCTCTCAACCCCCCTCCTCTCTCAACACCCCCTCCTCTCTCAACCCCCCTCCTCTCTCAACCCCCCTCCTCTCTCTCCCCCC